>NW_028301536.1:28540000-28852500 GCF_042242905.1 Orbicella faveolata | reverse complement strand
TTGGCACACCATTTTCAGGTAAAGAATTTAGAGCTTCAAAATTAATGTTTATCCCTGCATAGTGGGGATTATTCTCAATAAGCCAGAGGAGGGCATTTTGAACCTTTTCTTTCATCTTTAAATGTGTTATTTCTACCTTTGACCTTCACAACAACAACAGCTATATCCTTGGGATATCTGGGTAAAGCAGATGCAAGTTCTTTAATATCTTGAGGTAAATTAATACAATGCCCAGAGTACCCTCTCTGTCCACCTGGTTTTATGTACACTCTCATGATAGGTAAAGCACGAGCGATCAACATTTCCTCAGTTTGAGTCAAGCCCTGAAGCTGTGGTGGGACTGGTGAAGGAATCATTGAATTTTCACTTGAAAATCTTTTGGGGCATTTTTTGTCTCTTGAACACCGTAGACAAACATAATTGTTAGGTGATCTCTTAGTGACTTTTAATGGCCAAGCTTCTTTGCAAGTTGTGCACTGAAGAGTAGTATATTTCATAGATTCATGAAATCTAGAAATATTGAGCTTTGCCCAATCTTGCATATGTATTTCACCATTCTTACGTGCATCAAATTCTCTTAAGTACTGATTCTTATCCGTAGTATTAGTGCTAGATATACAATCAAGTTCACTGGAGCTACATGGAGCTTGGACTGTTATAGTTTGCATGTTATTAGAGTCTTTTTTCCTTTGATAACTGTCCCTTCTTTTAGCAAGTTTTGCCTGTCTTTGCTTATCAGTCTCAGATGCTTTTCTCTTTTGATAATTGTCTTTTCTTTTAGCAAGTTTTGCCTGTGTTTGCTCATCAGTGTCGGATGCTTTTCTCTTTTGATAATTGTCTTTTCTTTTAGCAAGTTTTGCCTGTGTTTGCTAATCAGTCTCAGATGCTTTTCTCTTTTGATAATTGTCTTTTCTTTTAGCAAGTTTTGCCTGTGTTTGCTCATCAGTTTGAGATGCTTTTCTCTTTTGATAATTGCCTCTTATTTTAGCGAGTCTTGCTTGTCTTTGCTCATCATTTTCAAGGCTAATTTTATTATGATAGTGCATTCTGTTTGATTCTGCATGTTTAAAAAGTCTTCTTAACTCTTCATCAGAATTGTCTGACAAATTATTTCGTCTCTTAGCACTTACTGGTACTTCAGTAAGTGATTCTCCTGCTTTTCTTTTCATATGGTTTTGTTCAGATAGTTGAGCTACATCAACATTAGCATTAACATGGACAGATGCAATCTCAAATAAGCTTACATTCAGACAACATGCTAAAGTTTCAAGATGATTTTGAAATTCATCTAGCTCAGTAAACTTTAAAACAATAGCAGTACCATTTTCATCGGGCATTCCCAGGCAATTCCTTGCATGTGAATCAAACAGATAAAATGAATCTGATTTTTTTATAACAGCCATGACATAACCATCAAGAACTAACGTTGCATTTGGACTATCTGAAAATGCATTAATCAAAACCTGCCTCAGTGAGCAAAATGGCCCGTCTCCACAAAATGAGCGATCAATGCGCCCCTGATAAAATTTACTGTAGTTTAAACAGTACTCGACATTGGTCTGCGAGGTTGCCACCTTCGGCAACTCGTTTATTGAAAGAGTGTCAGTATCAGGTACCATTTCATTAGTTAGAGCATGTAAATACATGCGATCTCCATGAAATAAGATAGCATCGATATCTGCTTGCGTCCAAGAATCGACCGAATGCGATCGATTGAAAAGCAAAGCTGAAAGTGACATAAATGCACACTGTCGGCCTCGAGAATGCTCACTGAAAGCTTCATGACCTTGATGAATGCTTCCTCGAATAGAAGTAATCATAACAGATTAGCAACTCACCTGTAAACAGGGTAAACCTCGATTCTAGTGTCTGTATCCCAAGGCGAGAAAAAGCAAAGCTGCAAGTGAAACAAATGCACACTGTCGACCTCAAGAATGCTCACTGAAAGCTTCATAACCTTGATGAATGCTTCTTCGAATAGAATTCATCAAAAGAGATCGAAAAAAATCGATCAAAGAGAACAAAAAAAATGCAAAACTCACCTTCTTGTGAAACGCGAAAGACGTCAAAACGGCTGATCGAGCACATGTGAATTTCATCGATTATAAGCGAACTGCTCATTGGCTGCCTCGTATTTCAAAGGGCATTGCTGATAGGCTAATTCACGATCCGATAGAACGAACCAACGAACCAACGAAACTTCTCAAATGCCTTCAAGAATATGAACGCTGCCTATCGGCAGCAAAAACTACCTTTGCCTTCGTTATCTATTTGTATGGAAAATTTCTAGACTGAATGACGACTTTAATTTAGCCTGAAAGTCTCCCAGGCCATAATCTATGCCCAGCTGTTTTTTCTTTCAGTTAAATAGACAGTTCAAACCCACTAATTCCAACGCGGTTATTTCGAATTCGGCCCCGTTGTTTCGAACTCAAAAGCATTTCCCTTGGATTCGCCTTTCAGTCATTTACTATCGGCTGTATCGAAGTCCTGCAATTTCGATCAATTTTTCGTCACCCTTGAGAGTTCGAAATTTCGGGGTCCAACTGTAGTATAGCGAGTGGGCCTGTGAACAAACTTTCCGTAACATAACAACAGAGAATTATACAAACAGGAAGACCGTTGAGAATAGGATATATTTGTAAGCCTTCAAGGGTCATCTGGTTTTCAGTGTAAGTTAATTTGTAAACGTCTTCCTGTCAGTCAACATAATTGTTTTCCTGAATCGTTAAGTACGCACCTTCCCTCTCATGTTAATTATCGCTATAAACAGATAAAGTAGTTTCGTGATCAAGAGGTGGACCGAGTGATTCAGCATTTTTGACTATCAGAAGGTGAGTTTTTCCTGCCTTTATCCATATTTGTTTAGTTGTTAAGACCAGACACATATATCATAGTAAGAAATTGTCCCCGGCAAAGCTGTTCAGTCTGAGTTTGATGCACATGCAGTAAAAAGTGTTAAACACTTGATTGATTAGGAACCTGAAGTTAATACAGATACAGTGTAAATTCACCGCCTTAATGAATTCTTTTCAGCGGGATTCTACTGCAAGTTGTGAGCCGTAATGACTAACTAATATATGTTACTACAGAACGAAACAAGAACCTTTATTCACCTATCCATAGCTAGACAAGACGCTCGCTGCACACCATGCATCATATTCCTTGTTCTATAACCGTCGCACGAAATAGCACACAAAATGTGGTATACGTTCTTCCGCTATGACGGGTCGACATCATAGGAGCGGAATCGTACGATTCGAGTCGAAGCGAGTCGACTCGACAACATTTCCAATTCATTTCCAGTTTAGGTGTATTGGGCAACCCTCAAACGATTTGGGAGAAAAAGAAGCCCTCTGACAAAAAGATGTGATAATATAATACGACTATATCAATTTTAAAGAAACGGGATAAATAAGAGACAACAAACTGAATTGTAAAAGAACCTTTTTGTGAGAAAGAAGCAGAAATAAAAAGAAATCTAACATCAATTTTGTTTTCTAAGATATTATTTTTATGTTGTTTTTGCGTAGGGTGTTCGTAAACAATTTGTCGTGCTGCAAGCCCGGGCTAAAATGGCTCTAGGTGATTGATAAAATTACGTCATAATCAATAAATAACTATTTTATATCGTATAGTAACGGCTAAGCTTCACAAAGTCCACTTCTTTCTTCAATGCGCACTGGTTTAGGTCTTCTCTAACATCCGAACCCGAATTGATTGAATCTATCAACCTTTGGCGTGCTATGAATTTCCATGTTTGTTTCAGTCCAAACGCTATTTTCACCCGAGACAAAACAACATCGCCAACATCTGCTTATGGATGTGTTACAGCCAAAACCTGATTCTCCTATATTTTTTTGATATACGTATATATGGGACTCTCCGTCGGCAAACGACAATATCCTTCTTGGAGAGCACAACGTACGGGCAAAACTTTATACCGCTTTGCACTACATCAGCGTAGCATTAAAATTGGAGTTGAGTGTTAAATTAAAGCATCTGTTAATACATCATACAATGAAAGCCAATATGTTCTTTAATATTATTACACGCAAAGAGCTAAAAATTTCGTCGATTACTATCTGTAACTAGCTCTCTACTTTGCAGTCAAATCGTATTTAAAATGATACCATTTAGTCTTTAAACTTGACTTCCCTTATGGCAAAGATACAAACATTTCTGACACAATTTGTTTTGAATCAGTATGAATGGCGAAAGCTCTAATACCATATTAACCAAAAAAATCGCCATCCATTATCAAGCACCGCCCTCTAATAAGCGCCACACCTGAACGACAGCATAGCGCGTGATATTCGAAACACTTGTGAGACTGCATCTAAAGCAGACGCTTATATTCAAATGAGACGCCCACGTCCCTTCGCAACTGGGTGTCTCTCTCAATTAAATACATTTTTAAGTAACCATATAAAAAAATCTCTAATTAGGTGAAGGTATTCAAAAGGCAACTGTTTTTTATTTATTTTCCAGATTACCAAGAAAAGCAAAAACTACTTCACTTTCCCGAGGCAAACACCAGTTGTTACCCCAAAATAGATATTAAGCAAAAAACATTACAAGACAGCTATCTAAGAAATCCTTCTTACTTTCTTTTTGGCATCAGAACTTTCTTCACCGAAAATGACTACAAATACCAGTGAGAACTTCACAAACTCCACTTCTGCATCACTCCCGGCATCACCGCAGTGCACATATGACCCCGATTCACCGACTGAGCAAGTTTTCAAGACTATAGCTATTGCGTACTTCATCATCATGTTCGGTTCACTGATCGGTAACGTGTTGGTCATATGCGTCGTTATTATAAAAAGGCAAATGCGAACTGTCACAAATTATCTCATAGTAAATATGGCCGTGGCAGACCTTCTGATAACAGCCTTTGCTATGCCAGTGACCATTAAAGTGCTTGTGACAAGACATATGGATTGGTCAAACGGGGTATTCTCTGACATGTTATGCAAGATCATCCCATTTAGCCAATCCCTCTCGATAGCAAGCTCAGTTTTGACTTTGACAGCAATCGCAGTTGACCGGTTTTTGGCAGTAACGTTTCCTCGAAAGAGACACATGACTTTTCAGATATCATACGGTATAATGGCAGTTGTTTGGATCGTGGGCATCGCTGTCAGTTCTCCGTTTTTTTACGCTCAGAAAGTCATCATGATTAATGGAGAATGGTTCTGCATGGAGATTTGGACGCCGGCTTTCACGGAAGAGGCATCTAAACATTTTACCGCTGTTATCTTCGTCGTTTTTTACCTGGTTCCATTACTAACAATGGCTATACTATATAGCTTTGTCATTCACAAACTTTGGGTGAGAAAAATTCCAGGAAATCCAAGCCTTGAAAACCAACTCCGCGCTCAAAAATCCAAGAAGAAAGTTCTCAAAATGCTGATGACAGTGGTGATTCTTTTTACACTGTGTTGGCTGCCCCTGTACATTAACCAGTTCATTTATTTCTTCGATAAAGAGAACTTTCCTTGCGGTCCACCGGCAGTTCTTTCCTTCGTGGGCTATTTTTTGGGTCATGCAAACAGCATGATAAATCCCACTATCTATGTGATATTTAACGCTGACTTTCGTAAAGGATTTAAAGATCTTCTCCTGTGTAACTGCCGTAGAGTTGCTCCACAAAGAAACATCCGCATACGCAGGGTTGAAATTGGCAGAGATAACGAGTTCATAGATGGCATACGTCCTTTGTCCTATCTAGCACACCCGAACATTTCCCACTCCGCGGAAGAACCTAGAGGCGAAATAACTTCACGTTATTTTGCGACAACGGCGTTATAAAGCTCTTACAGAGACGATCGCTAGAAGATTGTCGCTTGACAAAGGTCATGATCATCTTTTGACAACTTCAGGACAAATAAAATTGCAAAACTGTAGGATGCAAAGAAGTCACAAACTGTTAGATGTCAACTGCACCTCGCATAGTTGTTACATTTTGATTTTCACTTATGAAACAAGAGCGAGCTGTCCGAAAGTTTTCAAAAATAAAAATGTTGGCCATAGAGTTGTCAAAAGTTACTAGTCAAAACTTTGTCAAGTGGCAACGATACAGCGCCCTTTACTGTAGTGAAATGACCTTTGCCATTTCGATACTCGCTTGCTACATTTGCTCCCACGAGATTAACAGGAGTGCTGGGGAAATTTTAGTGTGTCAATTGCCTGTCCATCATTTTTGAGGTTGCCATGCCATTTTTTTAAAGATAATTCTGTATTTTTTCCAGTTTTCTTGATCAAATTTCAGAAATTCCAAGTATTCTGGCTTGATTTTGTGTTAATTCCCGTTATTTCTTGACTTTATAAGAAAATAGTTAAGTCCAAGATGACGTCATTTAACGTCATAACCAGCAAAAATGGTATCATCCTGTAATCAAACACAGGACTATCTAATCAATGTAAATTTATTTCGCTGTTCCTTAACAGAACGAAAACCCAGAGTGGGGTTTCATCCACCCCCGCCCCCATTTGTATCACGGTGGGGGTATGAGTTAGCTTGTGCGTCCGAGGGTTAACACATCAAGAATATTTACACGTAACAATTCGTGATATTAAGCACCTAGTAAGTTTTAACAGATACTACGATTATCAGTTGAGTAAGGCGGACGAAAGTTTGGCCACCAAGTTTTAACGTAAAAATCGTGTTGTTGTCACGAGCAACTGGCTCCGTATCCATTGGCAACTTGTCGGCCTTTGACGTCAATTGACAGCAAAGCGCGCGAAATTGTAGGCGACGCGACAGGCGACCAACGGCTGTTGATATTGTTACCAACGGGAACGAGGTAAGTTGCCCGTGACAACAACACGATTTTACGTTAAAACTTGGTGACCAAACTTTCGTCCCGCCTTACTCAACCGATAATCGTAGTATGTAAATTTTTTGAATAAACGATAGCAATCTTGGAAAAACTAAGTACTAGATGGGAATCTGTCGTAGTGTACATTTGAATTAAAATTGCTTCAATGAACATTTAAGGTGGCCGAACACAGTTTTCGCGCGCGCTTTTGCTGATGCAATTGAGCGCGTGCACAAGGATTGCAAAGAGCGATCATTTTATTTACTCAACACCCGCACTATCTGTGCTATTTTTTCTCTATTATTGAACGCAGTGTATCGATGGCTTTAGTCTTTTATTACAAAGATATGTTAGAAAAGGTAACGACGCAAAGAAACCAGCAATTCTCAGCTTTCTCTTTGTTACCGAAAGAACCCAGTTAAATGTAGCGCATGGGCAGTTGCTCGAAAAATTGAGACCGATTGCTTTTGCAGAAACTTGCGGATTTCTGACGATCCAGTCGTTAGAATTTCAAGAAATTTGGCAAAAAAATAGTTCAGAAACCACGTGAATGATCTATCGCAAAAAATCTGAATTTTGACATAGGGAATTTTTAATAATACAGAACATGCGGTGAAAACGATTTACGGCGAATTACGAAAATCGCCTATGTCAAAATTTTATTAGAACAGTGTTGACAGAAGGGATTTAATGTCAATTCGTAGTGGGCAAAAGATGAAAAAAATCTAACGACTGGATTTTTTTTAAATAAACAAAAACCATTTTTTAAGCCTTGTTTTTAACCAGCCCCGTTGCCATGGCAACAGCACACACCTTAGCCAAAATGCGAGAATAAACTTTTCTGTGGTTAACCTTGACTCTTGCAAAAAACGAGCGCCAAAGCATAAATAGCTTAAAAGTAATGGTGAATTAGGCATAGGCTCTTGAAAACTGTGTTCGGCCACCTTAACGTTTTTTAAAAGAGATTACATAGCACACTTACGTTGGTTCAGATGTTTTAACATATTAAAACTTGTTTGAATGGACATTACAAATCTTATAGAAATAAAGTACTACACTTAGTTTGTCTATGTACATTAGATTTGAATCAATGACCACTTAAGATCTTAGGGAGGTTAAGTTCCAAACTTGAGTTGGTTGAGATATGTTAATTGTTTTGAATAAGCTGTAGTACTTAACTTAGGTTTTTAAACGTTCGTTAACTACTCCAATGAACATAGAAAGGTTGATTATTTTCTGAGTCCTGTAATAATTGTTCTAGATTTTTCATTCTCAAGTTATACTCTAAATATATCAGTTTAAGATAATTAAATAAACACGGGAATGGGGATGAAGCGCTCCTGTCGTCAAACTTTTGACTCCATAGACTCGATTTTCGGTGGCCCAGCTCACTTCAGTCTCTATCCCCTGGAATTGGACTGGTGGAGGCCCACGCAATTAGAGAGGACGGCCAACTTCCTTCTCTAAAGCCGGAAATGCTAACAGTGGCTCTGAGAGAAGATCCAACGAATCGAAAACATCAAGACGGAGTTGACTACGGCATGTTAAATTTGAAAACTATTAGTTTCTAAACTTTCAAGAAACTGTTAAGAGTTGTAAACGTATGATTTAAACTTGTGTATAGCTTGTGTGCAGCCGATTTCATCCCAAGCGTGCGAGAGGTTAACGAAAAGCTTGGGAGGCACAAAACAAGCTTTTCTTTTATCTCTTTCGCACGCTAAGGAAGAAGTTGAGACGACGGCTACGCTCGTCCAATCAAAATCACATGATACAAATTATACAACTACCCCTTGCCCTCTGTTCCAACTGGGTTCCTCACAGTCCTAAAAAAATCCTAACAAACGATTTAAACCCTTCAAAACGCGTACACCAAGACAATAATCCACCAACAGTTTGACTCAAAATCCCAAATCCGATTTATTTCGCTCATGCCCGCATAAACAAATTGCGCCATTAAATTTTAATTGCAGGATTTAAAGGTGATTTCCAGTCTGTACTGCGCAGTCTCATCATGTTTATAAACACGATAACGGCTCACTCGGAATAAGAAGTGATATTACTCGTTACGAACCACATACCTTTTGGCGAATTGTACAGCGCCTAGAGCAGGCATGGATAGGCGCTATATAAATATTTATTTATTATTATTATTATTTGAGGCCTTTCAAATTCTTTTCCAACAGCTTCATTGATTTTTAAAGCCGCTGCGAAGTTGTTTCATGAAGTATAAAGCTTCTACCGCCTCGCATCCATAATAGCGGCTCTTTTGAAACTTAGTTACTTCATGTAAGTAGTTGCGAAACGTTTACATTTTGCGATATCTTACATGAAACAAAATAAAAAACGCAAACAAACTCTCGAGAATGCGCAGTACGGACTGGAAATCATCTTTAACCAATGGCGCTTGCGTCTGAAATATATTTGGAGTTCTTGCAAAGTCACCTGGTGACGTCGGCGCAAGATGAAATGAAATAGAATCAATAAAACTGAACAAAGTCTGAGCTTGCACGCACGCCAGGGCGTAAATGCCAAGTTCTTTTAAGTTTTTAACCATTACATAAATTCAAGTAAGGTCCAAACTACACCTTCCTTATCTATTTGTATCTGCACTGAATGAAAACCTTATTCTGAAACTGCATGCCCGTGCACAGCTGAATTTCTAAGTCAAATATGCAGTTGAACCCCCCTAATTCGAACGCGATTACTTCGAATTCTTTCTTATTTCGAACTCAAAACGATTTCCCTTAGATTTGTCCTTCACTCATTTACTATTGGCTATTTCGAACTCCCGCAATTTCGGAATATGCGAGGTTCATCTGTGGTATAGCTAGTGGGCCTGTAAACAAACTTTCCGTAACATAGCAACATAGAATTATACAAAAAGGAAGACCGTTGAGAATAAAATATATTTGTAAGCCTTCAAGGGTTATCTGGTTTTCAGGGTAAGTTAATTTGTAAACGTCTTCCTGTCAGTCAACATAATTGTTTTCCTGAATCGTTAAGTACGCACCTCCCCTCTCCCCTAAATCTTGGCGAGGTTGTTTGTATATAAATCATCTTTCATATCCCAGCTTCTTGACTTAATTTATTGAATAGTTATGATCTTTATTTTTGATGGCGTGACACTACAAACCAGCCATTCATCGTTCAATATAACCGTCGCACGAAATAACACACAAAATGTTGTATACATTCTTCCGCTATGACGGGTCGACATCACAGGAGAGGAATCGTGCGATTCGAGTCGAATTAATCGAGTCGACTCGACAACATTTTCAATTTAGGTGTATTGGGCAACCCTTAAACGATTTGAGAGAGAAAGAAGCCCTCTGACAAAAACATGTGATAATATAATACGACTATATCAATTTTACAAACAGGATAAATTAGAGAATACGAACTGAATTGTAAAAGAACCTTTTGTGAGAAAAAAGCAGAAATAAAAAGAAATCTAACATCAATTTTCTTTTCTAAGATATCGTTGTTATGTTGTTTTTGCGTAGGGTGTTAAATAATTTGTCGTGCTGATAGCCCGGGAACTGGCTCTAGGTAATTGATAAAATTACGTAATAATCAGCAAATAATTATTTTATCTCGTATAGTAACGGCTTCAATGCGTAGGTTAAAGTCTTTTCTAACAGCCGAACCCGAATTGATTGAATCCATCAACCTATGGTGCGCTATCAATTTCCATGCATGTTTCAGTCCAAATGCTGTTTTTATCCGAGACAAAACAACATCGCCAACATCTGCTTATGAGTGTATCACAGCCAAAACCTGATTCTCCTATATTTTTTTGATATACGTATATATGGGACTCTCCGTCGGCAAACGACAATATCCTTCTTGGAGAGCACAACGTACGGGCAAAACTTTATAATGCTTTGCACTACATCACCGTAGCATTAAAATTGGAGTTGAGTGTTAAATTAAAACATCTGTTAATACATCATACAATGAAAGCCAATATGTTCTTTAATATTATTACACGCAAAGAGCTAAAAATTTCGTCGATTACTAACTGTAACTAGCTCTCTAATTTGCAGTGAAATCGTATTTAGAATGATACCATTTAGTCTTTAAACTTGACTTCCCTTATGGCAAAGATACAAACATTTCTGACGCAATTTGTTTTGAATCAGTATGAATGGCGAAAGCTCTAATACCATATTAACCAAAAAAATCGCCATCCATTATCAAGCACCGCCCTCTAATAAGCGCCACACCTGAACGACAGCATAGCGCGTTATATTCGAAACACTTGTGAGACTGCATCTAAAGCAGACGCTTATATTCAAATGAGACGCCCACGTCCCTTCGCAACTGGGTGTCTCTCTCAATTAAATACATTTTTAAGTAACCATATAAAAAAATCTCTAATTAGTTGAAGGTATTCAAAAGGCAACTGTTTTTTATTTATTTTCCAGATTACCAAGAAAAGCAAAAAATACTTCACTTTCCAGAGGCAAACACTAGTTGTTACCCCAAAATAGATATTAAGCAAAAAACATTACAAGACAACTATCTAAGAAATCCTTCTTACTTTCTTTTTGGCATCAGAACTTTCTTCACCGAAAATGACTACAAATACCAGTGAGAACTTCACAAACTCCACTTCTGCATCACTCCCGGCATCACCGCAGTGCACATATGACCCCAATTCACCGACTGAGCAAGTTCAAGACTATAGCTATTGCGTGCTTCATCATCATGTTCGGTTCACTGATCGGTAACGTGTTGGTCATATGCGTCGTTATTATAAACAGGCAAATGCGAACTGTCACGAATTATCTCATAGTAAATATGGCCGTGGCAGATCTTTTGATTACTGCCTTTAGCATGCCAGTGACCATTAAAGTGCTTGTGACAAGACATATGGATTGGTCAAACGGGGTATTCTCTGACATATTGTGCAAGATCATCCCATTTACCCAATCCCTCTCGACAATTTGACACTTCTCTACATGTTGTTATAGAAATGAAAGCAAATAAATTCTTTCTTGTTGTCATCGCTGTTTTCTTTGATTCAAATTCTCAGGGGACAAACTTTGATATTTTTCCACCACCCAGTGTTTTTATTCCAAAGAGGTTGTGGAATCTATCATTTTAGTTTAGGCGCTTTTACTGACAAAACGTATTTCCACGCAGACCGCCCTTTCAAAATTCCCTGATCGAAGGGGTAAAAGGTATCATGCGGACGTCTAGGGAAATAGAATTCCGTTTCCGTCCAAAACTAAAAATAACTTTGGCGGAATCGACATAAACCAGCCAACGCCCTCAATGTCCCTCTCTGTCCCCAAATTTTCTCTTGGTATTTTTGATCGTATATGTAGGTTATAACGAGTAGATACGTAATGGGCACCTTGTTTTGTAAATTGTAGTGTAATTTTAATTTTTTTGAGCAATAAAGCTAGAGAGACAATGTCAAAAAGTGCAGAGTGCAATTATACTGATAACCCTGGCACCGTAGTCCCTCAAGTACTCCACCCCTGCTCAGTATACTTCCGGTTGGTATTTACCTTGGTAGTCTACTGGGGCTTTTCCCCTTAGTAGTGTGTATGTTTCATGGTTGCATTTTCATTCCAGGTCCAAAAATCACTTACAATTAATTGCTGTTTGTCGCGACAGTCTTTAAATTTTACTCTGGTGTTTGACGTTGTTTTTCATCCATTTTAAATTCAATATTGCGTTTAAGCAGCAAACATGACAATTTAGCTTTTCACGCCAACTTTGTAACTTGATACTTTTGTTTTCCTCGCGAAGGTATGTAAAATGAAACCCTTGTTTTCTCCAAAACACACGGAAGGTGTGGTTGTTTTTTCTTTCACGGCTGGAGATAAATGAAAGAAAGTTAAATATCTGATGAAGAAATGGAAAAGAAACGATTTTGTTTTAGTCAAACGTAAATTTTTTTTCCCCCCGATAAACAAGAACTAATTTAATTATCAGATAGTCACAGAAAACCACGTTCTTTTTCTTTTGCCGGTGCCAAAAACAAAACAATTCAAAATTAATACACAACGATATCGTTTGATACATAATGGTAATAGGACTGAGTGGAGTACAATTCAGTCTGTAATCACACGAGTGGTTAACAAAATCGGACGACCGCGAAGCGAGAGTCCGATTTGTTAATCACGAGTGTGATTACAGACTGAATTGGACGACACGATGTGCTGTTACCAATCAATCATAACAATTACAATTTCCCACAAAAGCAAAAATTCATTTCAAAAGAGCATTTAGTAGTCATTTTTGAATATCATAATTAAAAATATGGAGAATAGCTTGCAAAATGGCTGTTAAGGTTCTTTCAAAACAGTCACAAGGGACTAAACCTCCACAATTTTACAAAGTCAGTCTCTTGAATTGGTTACCATAGTGATTGTAATCAATGTTGTGATTGGCGGATTTAGTGGAGAGGACTTAAAATGATTGGCTCATGTAACTGTCCGATTACAGCCAACCGTCCGATTACACTGTCGATTACAGCTTTGCAGATTAATTAGAGCAAAATACAGCAGTTTATGCACCAATCACATTTGAGAAAATTGTACTTGTTATGATTAAACTGAGAAGCGTTTCAACGAGAAGTATTAAAGGTAAACAGTGCTACTCGGCCGATATTATATTCTGCATCGGTGGGCGTGTCTCCTCTAAGACTGATTAAATTAATTTGCGCTTTCATTAGATGATACGGCGTCTGCAGCAATATTTGAACACTTTCCTGGTTTCTTTTGTCACAAATTTAGTATTTGAAGAATTTCTCTCTTACAGACGCAATTAAGGCTAGCGATAAAAAAGCTGCTAAGGAGAAGCAATACTTTTCCCATTTTTATTTGGACTTTGACAAACACATTATTGTAGTTTGAAAATTTTGAACCGACTTTTGGGTAATTCTAAAAGATACGCAGCCACAGTAACGTTTCAGTTTTGCTCTAAAAAAGGAGAAGTGGCGCTACTTGAAAAATAACTGCCGTCCTCTGTCAGATCACGACATATAAAACAAAACCGCATGGAAACATAGTGTATAACACCAACGATGCTAGAACGCATGCGTCTTACATGTTAGGTTCTACCATAAGGAAAACCACTCAAAATTTGTGTGATCCTGTACGCAATGTATCCTCCACCTGATATACAAAAGACACGAACGCTGACTAATCTGTGCACGCCCATAGAGCAAATTGTTTTTTTTTCTAGAGAATAGCACCACAAGGAGAGCAAGTGGTTTTCTGAAACAAATCTATAGTTCTGCAATGTTCGTACCCAACCGGCGTAGGTGGAACACGTTTTACGTAGAGTACACAAGTACCTTACCCACCCCACCCCAACCCACCACTTCCTTCCCTCTGGACTAATCAATTTATTGAAATTAATTAATTTAACAAACATTAAAGTTTACACCTTAGTGCCTTAGTAAATTAGTCCCATAGTGCCTTACTTCCATAGCGCCTTAGCGGAAGGCAGTCCCCCAAACCATCCCAATAGTGCACTCTGCACTAAAAAGACTGTATCAAGAACATTACTGAATGAAACTTACGAAATTATCAAAGTGGAACGAGAACTAAGACGAGAAAACGATTGCATTTGAGCCTTGATGACGATGAGGGAGGGGAGGAATGAGACCAGGCATGTGTGGATATTTATAACAAAAACTAGATTTTCGCTTCTCGACTTCCTTGCATAATAAAGCAGCTTTAAATTTTAAACGATTCCCTTTTTGGCAAAACAAAGAGGCAAATAAAATTCTTTTCAGGCGCGAGCTCTCTGACAAGTTTCTCTTTTCTCACTGTTTATATATGCAAAGCACACAATCGCAATGTGTAATGACTGTATTCCTTTTGTTGGAAGCATATTGCTCACAGCTGGAATGAATTTTAATGTCGGTATATAAAGTGGTGTAAAATGACACACCATTGTCATTTTTGTGTTCTTAGAAAAAATTATTACTCATTAAAAAGGACGATTGAAGGATTGCAGGTGACAGTTAATTTCCTTACAAACTTCTCCCTTGGGAACTAGAGGATTGTGAGGGGGGGGGGGGGGGGGGGGCAGGAAACTGAAAGGAAAACCCAGAATGGATTCATCTGCATTCGCCTTTCAGGTTCTGCAGCATATTTATTTTTCATTGTTTTGGGATTTTAGTCACTATTTATTATAGGAAGGTTTTAAGAGCTTGTTGGTCTCTAGCCTTTAATTTGCTCTTAGCACCTTCTTTATATCAGTGAAGTTTACTTTCATTAACTGCAAAAGTCTTGTTTCTTTATTCTTTTTTCTTCTACACTTCTCACACATGATTTCAACATCACATATATGATCATGCATTACTATCGGGATCGAAGCATGAACAAGATGATTTTTTCCAAGTTTATTGAGTATTTACTAAAAAGTTCCTGCACTTGTCTTGTTGCCATATCTTTCCTTATGCACTGCCTCATTGTTCACATTCTTGACTTTTCCTCCCCCTACCTGTTGATAAAATCAAACATAAACAGTACATTAGAACGTGTCAACAAGAATACTCTGCCAACTAATGACCTTGTGCTAGGTCATGCGTACTGATTGTCGTTCACTTTTACCTTGAGCTTACCTTGTGCAGTATCAGAAATGAAATAGTAATTTTCCACTTTAATATTCATTCAGTTGTCTTCGTCCAGTGCCAGAACCCAAATACTAATTATCCATGCCTATGGAACATCAGCCATTTTTATCTTGTGCAGTGTTAGAACTGAAATATTAATTCCCCATACTGATAGCCATTCATGTTTATCTTGTCCAGTGTCAACTGAAACTGAAATATTAATTCTCAATACTGATGTTCATTCAGTTCCATCTTGTTTATTTCAGAACTGAGATAGTAATTCTCCATAGCCATTCAGTTTTACCTTTTCCAGTGTCAGAACTGAAATATTACTTCACACACTGATTGTTATTCAGCTTTGTTTTGTCCATGAGTGCCTGAGAACATACAGAATAGTAATTCTCCATACCAAAGGTTATTCAAATTTATCTTGTCCAGTGCCAGACTGTAAACAGTATACTCCATACCGAGTGTCATTCACTTTCATATTGTCCAATAACAGGCATGAAATAGTAATCCTCCATGTTGATTGCCATTCATTTTGATCTTTACCTTTATCTTGTAGTCAGAACTGAAATTTTAGTTTTTCATACTGATTGCCATTCAGTATTATCCTCTCCACTGTCAGAGGTTAACTAGTAATTCTCCATACTGAGTTTCACTCATTATTATCTTGTCGAGGATTAGAAATATAGTAATCCTTCAGTGATCGCCACTCTGCAGTTTTATCTTGTCCAGTGTCAGAACTGAATTAGTAATTCCCCATACTGGTTGACATTCAGTTTTATCTTGTCTAGTGTCAGAACTTCAAAAGTAATTCTTCATACTGCTTGTCATTCAGTTTCACATTGTCCACTTACAAAACTGAAAGATCATCCACCACACTAGTTGTCATTGTTCAGTGACAGAACTGAACTGGTAATCATCCATATTGCATTTGATTGCGATTTGGTTTTATCGTGTCCGTTTCCAGGATTGAAATATTAAGTCTCCATGCTGAATATCATTCACTTTTATCTTCTTCAGTGCCAGAACTGAAGTAGCAATTCTCCATATACTGATTGTCATTCTGTTTATCTCTTCCATTGCAATTGTCTTGTAGCCAGATCTTTGCTGTGATGTTGTGTCATTGTTCACTTTCTGGACTATCCCTCAGCCTAACTTTGAAAGGATCAAATGTTAATGATACATTAGAACAGGTCAACTAGACTATCCAGCCACCCTGACCTCACCTTTGTTAAATAATGCATATATTTCAATTAACCATTTTTACCTTGTTCAATGCCAGAACTGATATTAATGGAAAATCGTCCGCACTGATTGCCATTGATTTTGTATCTTGTCCAGTGTGGGAACGTATTTTCATTTGTAATCCTCCAAAGTAATTGTCATCTGCATCTTGCCCAGTGTAAGAATTGAGGTAGTAGTCCTAAGAACTGAAATTGTAATGCACCATACTGGTGTAAGCCCTCCATATTGATTGCCATTCATTTCTACATATATCTTGTCCAAATATGTCAGAACTAAAATAGTGATTCTCCACACTGTTTGCCATTCATTCAGTAGTTCAGTAGTCCATTCAGTAGTGATATAGTAATCCCCATACTGATTGTCATTCAGTTTTGCCTTGTCATGTGTCAGAACTAATATTCTTACCCTCCATACTGATTGTCATTCAATTTTATCTTGTTCAGTGTCAGAACTGAAATAGCAATTCTCCATACTGATTGTCATCCATTTTTATCTTGTCCAGTGCCAGAACTGAAATAGTAATTCTCCATACTGATTGACGTTCAGTTTTATCTTGTCCAGTGTCAGGAAATATGGTAATTCTCCATACTGATAATTATTGTAATTCAGTTTTATCTTGTCCAGTGTCAGAACATATTGTAATTCGCCATACTGATTGTCATTCATTTTTACCGTGTCCAGTGTCAGAACATGTTGTAATTGTCCATACCCATTGCCATTCATGTGTACCTTGTCTATGCAGTGTCAGAACTGATATGCCAATTCTCCATACTGATTGTCATTCAGTTTTATCTTGTTCATTGTTAGAGCTGAAATGGTAACTCTCCAAACTAATTGTCATTCAGTTTTATCTTGTCCAGTGTCAGAACTGAAATAGTAATTCTCCATACTGATTGTCATTCAGTTTTATCTTGTCCAGTGTCAGAACTGATATAATATAGTAAATCCTCAAATTAGCACCCCCCCCCCCCTCGGATAAGCACCCCTCCTCAAATAAGTGCCCCCCTCCCCTCCCCCCATTTTGTGGACGAGTAATCAGACAACAAAGGACGTATAGTTTTTGTTGTGTAGTATTAGATTAGTACATTGTTTCAGTTTGTGAACATGTTAAGTTTGGAAAAAAAATTACAAGCACTGCCGGTGCCGCAATTTAAACTTTAGGATCAGTTTTTAATGTCGAAAAACAGCTTATGTTGTTGTTTACGCGCAGATAATGTATTACAGAAATAATCATGTCAGGCCACGAATTGGGAAAAAATAAAATAAGCACCTCCCCTTGATTAAGTGCTCCTCTCGAATAAGCGCCCCTCGTCTCCTCCTAAATTTGAAATAAGCGCCCTGGGCGCTAATTCGAATATGTACAGTAATCCTCTAGACTGATTGTCAATCATTTTCATTGGGTCAGAACTGGGTGTCATTCAGTTAAATCTTTTTCATTGGTTTCCACTTTTGGTCAAAGATACTTAAATGGGGCAAAAAGCTTAGCAACCATTTATTTCACTATATTTTGATAACTGTAGTTCTTAGTAAAACTTAAGAAAAGTTTCAATGTAAAAATAGCATTTAGATCTAAATTTATGGCAAAACAATGAAATAGCATGCATCTTATAATGGGCCTAGCTTTTATTAATGAGTATTTTTTAACACGTGAAAACATTGCCAAGTCCTCAGTAGTTAGAAGACAATTAGTACTGATTACAGTTTCAGGAATATTAATAACATCCAAATTAGGGAACTCTTTTCCCCAATACCTGTACATGCGCTTTGCTTGACACCACAAATATTCTCCAAGTAGGATTTGTGGCGATGTCAGATAAATGTCACATAGTGGATAGCAGTGGCTTCATTCGCTTCTACCCATTCATTAAACTTCTAATTTCAACACATCTTCCTTCTTCATTTAGGAAAAAATAAAGTTGAGATCACAGTGACCCAAATACCATCCAGCTTTTACAGGTATAAAACCAGTCATGCTGAATATTTTCTAACTCTTCTTCAAAATGTCATTTTTCCCTAAATCAAAATAAAATTCCCCAACCTTAGAGGAATGTTTTCCCGACCATTTCCTACCATACTGTGGCACCCCTGTTTTATCTATAACACAGAAAGGCTATAAAACTTATCAAGAAATCAGGCTCCCAACCATCAACCAATACAAAGATTCTGACATCAGACTTATTCTCTTAGAAAAACCACTTCACTGACAACTGACCACAACTGGTTCGAGTTCAGCAGTACATGTAACTTTCCTTGAAACCCTCAACAACTACCATCCCTCTATCAAATTCACCATAGAAGTGGACACCAATACAGTTGACTCTCGTTATAGTGGACATCCTCGAGATTGTCATTCTTGTCTGTATTAGCAGGACTGGCTGCACAAGAGGGGTGTGATGAAAATGACTCAATACACATCAACTCACATGTAGTGTATATACTGCTTTGCTCTTTTAAGATTTCCATTTTTTACAAAAAATTGTAATATATGTAATATAGGTCAAAATAGTGTACAAACTAGTAAACACTCCAAGACAACAGAATAATGACAAGTCATTCAACACATCCCAGGCATCCATTGCAACAATTGAGAAACACTGAAAGTATCAGTCTGGGATCATATGAAGTGTCCACAATTTTGCAATGGGGATATGATAATAGCGGTAAATCGATGACTGCTCGATCATTCAACTCTCTGCCAGACTCTGTCAGAAAACTGACAGATTATTTTTTATTCGCAAAGGCCATAAGTAACTTCTTATTTCAGAAAGTGATTAAGATGTTTAATAACAAATGTTATTTTAATTCTAGCACTTTGTAGTTTGTATAGTCCATTGTATTAGTTTTAATATTAGTTTTAATGTTGTAGTTTTAATATCCCATTGTATTAGGTTTATTCTGAGATTTTTACAGTTGGCGTGACATCTCTGGATTTTTACCGACTTAACTAAGTGTAGATGTAGATGTAGTTATAGGCTGTCTTGCCAATTTTAATATCATAAATTATGGTTTTTCAGTGGGGATATAACTTGTATCAGTAACATCAGGCTATCCATAATAGCAGAGGGGGCCCTCAAGGCAAGAGTTGTCTGCAGTAATTGCTACCAGTTATTGCAAAAGAAAGGCCGCAAACTAGAAAGGAAAGATCTCTTGCTTTATTGTAAAGGCCAGGTGTGTCAACTTGCCAACTTATTACCACTAAGGCAGTGGATCTACACCATACCCTACAGAAAATGACATCAAAGATGACTGATTTAGCTCCCAAAGCGAGCTTTGAGCTTGTTCCCTTCTCCGTCTCAAATGCAGACCATAACATAAGCAGAATTGATAAGGGCCAAAGCAAAGTATATAAAGAGAACTACATTGGAACCCTGTTAATACAGTCTGGGCCACGAAAATTTGGCCGTATTAACAGGCTGGCTGTATTAATGGGGTAGGGTCAAATTTCATGAGTGATATAAATTGACTTACAGGATGTTAACAGATACATCACAATTAAACTTGTAACAATTTCTAACAAGTTTAAGTGTAAGTCTTTAATATGCATCAGACTAATTGATTTTTTTTAAAACACCGAAACTTTAATCAGTATGTACACCAGTAACAATGGAAATATGAACATAACTGGTCTGAATGGCCATATAGACAAGTTAACATTATAAAGGATTATACAGGTTGCGATTTCAGAATGTGGCAGCTTTGGCCATGTATTAAAGGGGTGGCTGCATTAGCAGGGTTCTGTTATAAGAAAATGTATGGGTATTTCACCCAGACACAATAAAGTGGCCATAACAATGGTGTGACTGTACTAACAAGGTGACCGTATGATGCAGTTCCACTGTAATTTTGTCACAGTCTAGCTACTTCCCTTCAAGCTAGGACCAAACATTCTTCAGTCATGCAAGAGAGAGGAGAAAAATCAACTTGTACTGGCACTAGTAAGGGAGAACAAAAAACAAAATCCCACAAAGAAAAAAAGTGTGCAAAATAAACACCCACCCTGTTTATAAATATCAAAAGTGCTCAACTTTCAGGAAAAAACCTTGGGGCCAGCTGGCCCCTTAGTTTCCAGATTTAGTCACCAGCAAAGGTATTTCAATCAGTGAAAAGCATGGAAAGTTAGTTGCCAGTGAAAAAAAATTTGGTCGCATTGGCGACCCCAGAGGTCGCAACGTTGAGCTTTGATCAGCCTACGAGCACCAATCCTCAGCCTGGCCAAAGTCTTGAAAAGTTCTTCTCTGATATTGCTGAGCAAGGAAGGTTTCAAAAGCTAATCAGAGAAACTTCTCCAAGCTAAATGAAATGCCACATGGCCAGGGCAAAGGTCACAAAAAGACTCCAAGTTAGAAGAAAATGATGACCAGACTCCATCATACCCTGCACCCTACAGGGCATGAAGAGTCCATTGCTGCTAAAACATTTTTTTTGTTGTTTCTTCTTTTAGTCTTTGACCACAGTTTGGATGCATTTTGTGTTTAAAAAAAATCAGGTCATAGACCATGATTCTGTTCAATATGACTAAACAAAATCCAGCAACAAAGTTAATTAAGGACCACGGCACAGGTGAAGCTTATTAGTCTTTTTCTTATTCAAGTTTGCAATAAATTATTTTCCTTTACAAGAAAGTAATTGAGTGATGTTTCTTCTATGCACCTTTCATTATCATATACCAGTAATTATCATTTACTGGTAATATCATTATTGTGGAAATTATTTCATTTCATTTTAATTGTTACATGTACTGCTTTGTACCAACTGATTCCTATAAATGGTTTGTTCTCTTCACAGTGTTTTCACACTAAAGCTATCAAACAAACTATTTATTGATAAATATAACATAATATTGACTACTAATTAGTATTCTGTATGGCATACAATATTTCATAAAGACAACTATTTCAGTTTAATTGTTACTTTAGCATATTTAGCTTTGTATCAACTGATTAACCCAGGATCTCTCATTGCCAACAAAGATTGTAGTCCATTAGCAGTGTTAAAAACACTTATTTGGTCTCCCAAAGGCAGCCCTAAAACTGATAACTGGATAACATTTCCTAACAGTCTCTGGCTCAGTTGCAATTTGAAGATCCACTGGACAACGTTTTATGTCCAAAGTCAAGCTGGCTTGACCTCTTGACTGCAAGAGGAATTATGCACACACTAGTGCAACAGATCTTTGACTTGGGCACAGCTGAAGAAGCTGAGGGTGGGCTGATTAGAGGAGATAGATAAATCAGGTACACCAATGATGGACCTGAAGGGGAATAAAATTGTATGTTCCAATCAAGTCACCATTTAAGGTGCAAGACTTAGCCCAAGCTTCTGTCAACATCGGCCTGTTGAGGAATATTTTTGATACTTAATTTGCAAAAAAAATGTGACTGTATGTTGCAGCATGCTGCAGTTTGTTGTTTTCTGTCTAAGTCATCTCGACTCAAACAATGTTTTTGAATTTAAAAGCAAATCATTCTGTAAAAGTTTTATGTTGAAAGCAGGAAGGTTAATGCATATTATGCGGCATTCTTTACCAGGATAATTAAGTCATATAACGACCAACCACTTGTTGTTAAAGCAGGCAGTTTGTCAGCTTTCAGGAATGAACTTGAAGTTCATCTAGGTATTTATATAATTTTACTTTTGCAAAATGCTTGCATATGATTTTTACTATCTTATTATTACATTGCTGTAGCATTTCTTCCCTTTATTCATGTTTCCAAATTCAAGGAAGTTTTCAATTACAGCCAACCCTTCTAACTTCCTTTCAGGGTGCCTATTTACTTTTGGATGTCCCTAATCATTCGTCATTACTTTGTTTTACCCTTTCATCTTGTTACTTCTATTAATTTGCATCCAGGAAAAACCTTTATTGTATCATTTGTATTGTACTTTTCTAGTGTTACACAAGCCCTATATTTGGTGCAAAGTCTACAGATCTAGAACCAGAACAAGTTCTAAGTCCACAACCTACAATTATTACAAAATAAAAGTGAAAGAGTTACCTCCAAATGTAATAATAATAGTAATAATCATAATGTCTTGATTCATTTGATAAAAATACGTATCAAGTGTTACAATTAATGAAAGATCGAAATGATTAAAAACATATCTAAAAAGTAGTTTTCCAAATTTAAAAAAGGCTAAAATGATAAAAAGGTAAGACTATAATTACTGTTAATTTATACTTAACACATAACCTACTGATAATGATAAAACTATTTTTAAAACATTCAGTGTTTATTTCAAGAAGCTGGTTTCTCGTACATCTTAGCCTTGCTGATGGTTCTTTTACTCATAGAAGCAAATTATGATCTCTAAGTTAAAGTTTAATTTTACAGATACTTTGCTACATATATGCAAATTACGAAAACAAAGCAAAATGACAGTGGGATAACAGCTGGGGGAAGGCTTACTCCCATTCTAGGGCCAATCAAAAGAATAAAAATTGGTGTATTTTATAAAATAATATGATTTGCTGAACAAACTGTACAAGACAGAATTGATAAAGAACAATATCTGATTTCCTACAACCATTCTGCACCTATCAAGACAAGCAGTCAAGCAAAAAAAAAATACCAACATGTTACAGGACGCTTTTGTTGCATACTTCGGCCCAAAGTTGAACATACAACTGTGTAAAGATGTCAAATTCTGGCCTGGCATGCAAACTGATACGAAACATTTGCAACCCTGAGAAAAATGTGTCTAGCTCTTTTAGGTCTGGGAAACTCACCTTGCAAGGAGCCCTTTTCACATAGACACACCCCCAGTCTGGGAAACTCAACTTGCAAGAAGCCCTTCTCACATAGACACACCCCCAGTCTGGGAAACTCAACTTACAAGAAGCCCTTCTCACAAAGACACACCCCCAGTCTTGGAAATTCAACTTACAAGAAGCCCTTCTCACAAAGACACACCCCCAGTCTGGGAAACTCAACTTGCAAGAAGCTCTTCTCACATAGACACACCCCCAGGACATTCTTCAGAGCCAGGGTTGCCTCCAGCAATGTCCCCACCAATATATACTCTCTTTCCATGGTCTTGCATGAAGCAACCGACTGTTGACATACTACCCACAGTAATCCTGTGCCTGTGCTGCTTTCCTCCACATCCCAACGTTCTCAGCAACACCCTTGGCAATCCAACACAGGAGAGCATAACAGAAACAGCACCTGAACCAATGGCAGCACCATTTCAAAATATATCAGACTATCCAGTCGACCAACCAAACCCAATGTTATATAGTAATGGGAAAGTGACTTGCCCTCAGTCTGGATCAAATACCCAATAAGACATGAAACAAAAAAACCTAACCAATATTAGATCAGGCTGTATGTCCAGACCAGTTGTGTGCCTAGACCTGTACACTACCATTTCAGCCATCAGTATGATGGCATGAAAATAATACTGACATCCCAACATTGCAATGTACATGGTGTCCAGTATGCATAGTGGTGAGGCAGAGACTAACCATTCTCTTAATACTGCAATCTTGAAAGCCAATAACTAATATATCATGATTAAACTTTCACACAGGTCCTCAAATTCACAGGATTCTGCCAGCTGGCTCAATATCACATCATAATCAATCAATAACCTCATGTTCAGCTTGATTGGTGAATCCAAACTTGACCCCTTAAAATAACATGTTTCCGTGGCATAAAATGGTTGCTTAAATACAGAATCTTCTCAGGGTGTTCCTTATCCGCATCTGTTAGATAGCAATATTCATAACTTTACACAAGCCATTCCCATCCCACAACACAACACCATGCAGTCCAGCCTGTCCAGCCTTTACTTCATTAGATTTCTTGTTAACATTGATGGTGTTGACATAGCATTGGCACAATTACAGAAATAATTTCCATTTTGAAAGACAGAATCCTTCCATTTATAGGCTGCAGTGATGGTGTAGTGTAAACTGCCATGATGCTTCAAATTCACAGTTCTGGTGCTTTTGAAAACAAAAATTCCTTCATCACACTCCACTGCTGCTAATACACAAATTTCCTGCCTTTCTTCCCTTCTGACACCATTCTTTCTGCTACTGAAGCTTGATATATTCAGGAGGTGAGTAACACTAATACACATGGAACCCAGGAAGCCATAGATATAATTCTGCCCTTTGCTGAAGATCCTTTGGGTTTGGATCCTTTGGGTTAGATCCTTTGGGTTAAACATGCTATGCTTTATAATCTTTTTAATGAAAAGTTGTTGAGATCATAGGATTTACATAGAGGGGAACTGGAGGTCTGGTCATCTACCATGACTAATCTTCAGTAGCATTTTGTTCTTGCAGAGTAACTTTCAAATTTTTTTTTGCCTCCAAATTTCTCTTCTTTTTGGACTTAGGCATGATGTAAGATTGCTGTTTTTCTTAAACGTAATGTCATCAGCTTAGTTGAAACATACAATTCCTTGCACTGAGGCCTTACATTCATGCATTCAAGCATACAATGTATGGCTATGTGTACATCTGCACACTCTGTGTGATCCCTGCTTTGCAGAGGACTTCCCACAGCTTTAGACTATTTGGCCTAACCATCCCTGATTGCTCATTGCTAAACTGATTGCTCATGGTGTGGAATGCTAAAATGGATGATAGAGTATATTATTTTGAAATCAATACTCTATCATCTCTCTATAAAAATTAAAAAAAAAGATTATGGGGAATTTTTTCATCCAATCCTTACAAAGACACTTGTAAACAACTGTTTCTGCTTTTTAAAGCAACCATTAGCTTTTTGTTGCATGATTACACAAAGGGCAAAATTTTAGCACCTGGTGCACTGCAGGTGTTAAAATAAACCCCTTAAAACTTCTTATCAAAGAAAAAGCAAAATGAACAAGACTGACAACATTAACTTCATCATACAATGCACTTTGAATGTACTGTAATCTACCTCAAGCAACTTAACCCAGACCATGTATTCACACTCTGTACTGTGACAACACACAGGGCTGGTGATTCATTTTGACGCTGTTGTGCTGTTCTGACAATCCACTTGTGGTCTTCTAACAAGCACCATCACTGATCCCATCCCGTGCAGTTGAATTTCTCAACTTCATGTACTTGTCATGAATCATGCCTGTTTTAGAATACCTCCAAGAATATTTCATATTAAGTTTCATGTTCCATACTAAAAATGCAAAGTACATTAACATTTGTCACAGTCACAAATATATGCTGCAATAAAATTAGAACAATTTTTTAAAAGGCAGAGGAAGGCAAGGGGAGGGGGGGAGTCATCCATCCTGACTTCTTTTTTCACTTTTTTCATTTCAAAGCTGGACCTAAACAGTTTGAAAGGCCTACCTTTTTCTTTAGCACATGTTGTAAGATTAGACACTGACAAAATATGTTGACTTAGACATTTTGCAATTGAGTCCTGCAAAATTCTGGTTGGTATGACATTACAAGTCATGAGAGTTACATGATCTCCTTAAGATCCAGTCACTATAGGGCTCTAATTTCAAATTAAACTCCTCATTCTTATCACCATGTTAGGTCATCAATCTGATCAAGAACAAACTTTAATTATGAGCAAAGTATCCACCATACCAATACATGTCAATCTGGAGGCACAACTTCAAGTTTTACTAATTCAGAGGTTTTCTGTTTCTTGTTGCTACCCCAAACGTAAATCTACCAAATAAAGGGAAGATTGCTGAAAAGTTTATTTATATTATAAAATTTTAGGTTTGACCAACAAAGCTGCTTGGAGACTCTTTAATATGTATGGACATTCCCTTAAAATGGCCTCTGCCTGGCCTATAAATTTTGTCTTTTCCATATCCATTAATGTTTCCCCAGCCATATTGTGGTGACAAAATATTGTTTTAATGCTGCCCATAGTCATTGGCATTCATGAACATTTCAAGAGGATTCTAGAGGTAAAAGGGTCTAGTGGTAAAACTTCAAGACTTTTATGAGGAGAACACTTACTTTTCAGAATTTTCAAGACCTTTTCAAGCATCTCGCAAAAGCCCCATCACAAGGTATAAACTGTACCAGACAAACTAATTGTGAAAGGTGGGAAAGGACTATACTTTAACCTTAGCTACCAGTAAGTCCTACTGGTAAGTCAATTCAGTGCCAGCTGCTAGCATCAGTCAACTACAAGTGTCTAGACAGCTTAAATTTGGCTGCTCGAACATCCAAATTGATGTATGGCCTGCCTTTGAGATGTTGAATCAAAATTCTTCATGATTTAATGTTGTCATGACAAGTGTGCACTGTTAACAATACCTTTTTTGCCAATGTTGGGAGGGGGTAGTTGGAGGTTGAGCAGGGGTGGAAGTTGATGGCCTAATGGTAAATCAGTTGGACTCTGGATCAACAGGTCCAAAATGGAGCCCAAGCCAGAGTCGCTCTATCATGTTCTCAGGCAAGACACTTGACTCTCCCAGTACCTCTCCCCTCCAAGGAGTGGAAATGGTACTGACCGATTGTAAGGGCAACCTGACAAAAACAAGGGGTAACCTGTGATAGACTAGAATCCCATCCAGAAAGAGAGTGGCAATACCCCTAGGCATTTCATGTCGCAGAGACCAAAGGGAAGCACCAGCACTGATGAGCCATCTGGCTCATCCATATCCCAAAGGGGTGGAACAGAGTTCCCTGCCCTGCAGCCAGTGAAATAATCACTAAAGTGTTCTCGTTCTGAGCCACAAAGACCAGACAAGGGATTTGATGTCCTGTTTAAAGCAAACCTTTTCCCATAAAAGTTTAACCCCCTTGACTGGATGTACAAACAAAACCTTCAAGTGAGGGAGGGAAAAGGACATTGGTTAACATGCATTTTAAACAGACAGCTACACAGCAGATGGCTAGAAATGTAAAATGGCAGGTTGGGACCAGGGCAATGGTGGATCATGGAATGAGGAGAGGACATTGGAGAGTGATGCTCCTCGAGTGTGGCTGTACAGACAAGTTGATTCAAGAACCCACAATGAAGGACAATCCCCCAGTGGTGATGTGGTCGGCATGTGGTGTTGTGGTAACCAAGGCCACTATTCAGAGTTCTGAAGGAGCCATTTTTTATTATAGAAAAAAGACAGGCAGCCTTTGTAACAACAATTATTCCTTTTGATATTTAAATGCCACATCTGATAGGGATGAAACTCAGCTTTTGATTTTTTGTTGAAAATTGGGAAAATAATGCATTCCATGCCCAGTAGAAATAATGTTACATGTTCCAGGCTATAATGACAGCAGGTGGGGTGGAGAGTGAGTCATGGTGGCAGATCTTTCTTTCATGTCAGTGACATTTCTGTCCTTCAGGCATTCAGTTCAAGATGCTCAAGTGTATCTCTTGCAGGAACTACAGTGCAAGGATTTTCTGGCTGTGATGAAGCAAAATCATCCATGCATTCAGGAAAAGTACCAGGTGATGAAATGACACATCCTGATGAAGAGGTGGCTAACAGCAATCACATGAACTGAGGAGGATTCAGGTTGTCTGCCTAAAGGTGTCACAGCAACAAAGATGTCGCACATGCACCCCTGCACCACGCGCGCCAACCTTTGCCTCCAACCATGCGCTCCAGTGCTGCGCCATCACCACATCTGCATTGCCTCCACCTTTGCTGCTGTAACACCTTTGTGCAAAAGCATGGTGAATCCTCTCCACCTCATGTGACTGATGTAGGTTACTTCTTTGTCAAGGTGTGTCAGTTCATTGCTTGAGACTTCTCCTAAGTACATGGAAGATGATGCTTCGTGACAACTAGAAAATCCTTGCACTGTAGTTCCTGCAAGAAACACTCAAACATCTCGAGCTAAATGCCAAAAGGATGGAGACGTCTCTGAAATGATAAAAGGATCACCAACCACGACTTTCTTTCCACCCCATCTGCTGCTCTGTTATGGCATAAAACAAGTGACATCATCCCAACCAAGCATGCAATAGATCATTTTCCCAATTTTCAACAGCCAATCAGAAGCTGTGCATCATCCAAATAAGGCATGTCATCTGAATATCAAGCACAAATAACTGTTGTTTTATAACCTGTCTTTTTCCTATAACAAAAAGACTCATTCAGAGGTCTGAATTCTAACCTCGGTGACCGCAATAACATGTTCTAACCAAATCACTACTGAGGAATTGTCCTTCACCATAGATTCCTGAATCAACCTGACTGTACAACCAAACTCAAGGGGTACCATTCCCTGATTTCCCACCCCATTACACAATCCACTACTGCCCTGGTCCCAATCTGCCATTCCACATTTCTAGTCATCTGTTGCATAACTGCTTGCTAAAAGTGCATGTTAACAAACGCCCTTTCCCTCCCTCACTTAAACGTTTCATGGTATATCCAGTGAAGGGTGTTGGACTTAAATGGTGAAAGGTTTGTTTCAAACAGGACACCAAATCCCCCTGCCAGTCTTTGTGGCTAAGAATGGGTACATTCCAGTGATGTTTTCCCTGGCTGCAGGGCTTGAAAGTCTGTTCCATTCCCAAGGGAACAGAGAAGTCAGATGGATCATCAGCACGGGTGCTCCACTCCAGTTTCTGTAATATGAAGTGTCTAGGAGTGTTGCTTCTCCCCTTGGATGGGATGCTAGTCCATTGCAGGTGACCCCCAGCAATTGTCAGGTTGCCCTAACAAATTGGCCAGTACCATTACACTCTTGGGTGGAGAAAAGCATTGCAAGGGTAAGGTGTCATGCCTGAGAACATGACACAGCAACCCCAGCTTGGGCTTCATGTTGGACCTATTGATCCAGAGTCCAGCTGACTAACCATTAGGCCATCAACTTCCCACCCCAACCCACTACCCCCGGCCGGCCCACCACCCCTTCCAAACATTGGCAAAAAAGTAATTATTGTTAACAGTGCACACTTGTGATGACACCTTTAACTTGAGAAGAATTCTGATTAAACATCTCAGTGACATGCCATACATTAAATCAGATATTCAAGTAGCCAAATTTAACCTGCCTTGATGCATGTAGTTGATTACTAGAAGCAGTGAACAAACTTAGGACTCACCAGTAAGCAATGTATGTAGATTACATTTGTTTCTCTTTTTGCTGCATAGCTCGTTCTCAGTAGAGTAACCAGTGAAATCTTACTGTATTCTCTTCCTATGGGTTATACGTTTGTTTTGCCTTACCCTGTTGGCTTGGTAATTTTTTAAATTCTTTTTCAGAACAAGAACAAGACAACAAAACACGATTTTGGTATTCCAGTTTTTGGGGGCTATATAATTCCCTTTCTCAACTGCTAACCCTCTTCATTCACCTTCACCTATCACTTTTGTGACTAGGTGTCACACAACGCCTCACCCCTCTTTATTGCTGTATCCTATGCACAAAAAAAATTATTCAGCTCCGCGACATACTACTCTATACATGCTAACTTACAGGCAGCATCCACTACCTGTTAAGTAAACTAGTACACAGCAATATCAAACAATTTAACAATCAGTGTGCAATGGACAACAAACTCACTCAAGACAGGAAAGAATTGAATGTTTTGCAAATCCACCCAAATGCGAACAACAGCAATGGAATGCTGCAAGAAAACAAGGGACTTTGGAAAAAAAAAAAATCAAGAACCGACAAAACAAATATCTATTTTCCATTGAGGTGTGATGGATACTTCACTGACTAAAGTTTGCATTTCGCTCACGTACACCGAAGGGCCTAATTCAACAACTCTTACTGGTCAATAATTAATCGTGTGAACATAATTTTCAATGTAATGAAGCATTGCTTATAACGCCCATAACCAGTTTTCACTTGTTTATAACCATAATGAGCACAATTAAAAACATTTTGTGAGCTTACCTTGAACTGGAAATACTACGCACAACGTGGGCCGGCTTTTCAAGCTAGAGTTGTAATGCAAGTCAGACAGACCCAGCGACAATCATCAGCAGCTAGTGACCTGGTTAAACATAGATATCAAAGCTTGAGTTCCTCCAATTTACCGTAAACTAGACATGAGCAACATGTTTGGTCAAAAGCACGACCAAATAACTGTAGCTAGCTTACTTGGTTTAAAAACTCCGCGCCTTCTCACTTTGAATATTTGAATCGAATTTGAATACAATCAAAATCTCCTTCCCAGAGTGCACCGAGTGATTGCGAGTACGGTCTCGTTTGACAGCGGTTTCTCTCAATGGAAAGGTTAGTAATGGTTGTAACAGGAGGGAGAAGTGAACACGTCAGATTTGGCTGACCCTATGATCATGGCCATTATGACGTCACGGCGAAAGAAGCGCGCAAATGCACAAAATTTTCGAAAATGGCGTCGTCGTCTCTCGCTGATACAACTTTTTGAGGCAGATTTCTCCTATCATTCCAGTTTCAAATGGTATTGTATTTGGATCTCAAGGAGTGATTATCATTTTTCTTTCTTTAGAGGTAAGTAGATTTTAATTACAACCGAAAAATCTTGCAGAAAGTGTATTTAAAGTGTTACGGTCATCGCTCTCCGTTGGAAATATGTGGGGCAAAATTTTGACTATTCGCCCTGTAAAATTGCCCTTTTTACGTGATCGGTAACGTAAAGAAACGTGTAACTTGGTCACAGAATAGCTTATATGTATAGGAAAACATTGTATCTGAAGATGATTTTGAAGAATTAGCAGTAAAAATGATCAGTCCATTTGAGTATGAAATATCTGCGATCTCGTGCGCGGAGTGTTCTCTCACAAAACTGAAACCTTTTCACATATTCTGCAATGGGCCTAGCGAACAGAAATATTATCCACAATGAAGGAAATGAGAACTTTCTCAAACAAGAACTTAAGCTTAATTATTTAAATAAGACAAAGCCTGCCTACTGCACAACGGGGGTTAAAATGCAGACAGAGGATAACATGCAGACTGCAGACTTTTTAAGAATATTGTATTCCCATTTCCTTTATATAGAGCTTGTGCTCTGTTTACCCTGAAATATACGGCACAGGTTAGCCGGTGTATGGTTAGCTCGATCTCTTTATAAATGAAAATGGGAATATCATATTCCTAAAAAGCCTGCAGTCTACATTTTACCCATGGTTTGCAGTCTAGTGTTGTAAGACTTTTCTCTTCTTCATAGGCCACTTTCGTGCTGCTTTGACCACAGGCTGGTAGTTCGGAGTATATTCAATTTCCCATAGGGAGCGTCTGCAGAGGAGAGAGTACAAGGCCCCATTTATATGGTCTCGGGTACTGAAGGCAACCCTATCAGACCCTTCTGAGGCAACTTTATCGAGTGTTTAATATATGACATGAAGTGGTCCTTCCAGGATTACTTAAGCCTTTTCTTATACTCCAGTGCTCAGTTATCCTTCTTCCTTTGGCTTCCTTCCAGTCATTTGATCACTGTGGGGTTTTGTGAGTTAATTTTTATATCCTCATACCATGAGTTGCCCCAGGTAGGCCAGTCATAGTATTTTGACGAAAAAAGGTTATCATGCCTACCAGGATTACCTTGGTTATGTTGCTAAAGGTGGCTTGTGTTTCACTTTCTCAACAAAACAGTGAAAGTTAGCTTGTTTAGGGTCACTGGGACGAGGGCTTTCTTGATTACCTAAGATCAAATAAGGGGTCTCACTGTCGGCTGCAATTAAGTATTCTTATTTCGCAAAACTTGAGTACCAAACTTGGTCACCTTGAGTTCCTGTTGCTGAATCTTATTATGTTTACAAAATTGGCACTGTTGATCAACAATTTAGGTATTTGAAGTGTGATTTATTTTAATTCCTAAACAATATTGTAAATTTTCTTTAAGTAAGGATCCAAAAATGCTTTATGCAGAGTGATTGTTGTAGTTTGTTTGACATGTTTCAGAAAATTTTATTTTTCTTTTTTGTGCAGGTGAGGGTGCTGAAAAAAATTCTTTATGTGAAAATCTGAAGACCTCGGTTCAATACATTGATACTGGAAATGAGCTATTTAATGTTTTATAAATTATGATATTAGCTCCATGTACATGACCGCATTGTATCTGCTTGGACGGGACTTAAAAGGTGGATGGGGCTTGGATCATTTAATTGTGAGAATTGCATTTTTTAATGGTAAATACATACTTGAATTCGTGGTGCTGGATCTCATTAGGAAATTTGTCTTTTAGTTTACATTTTCTGTTGAAAAGAGTTAGGGGCGATATGAACACCAAAGAGGGAAGGGAGGTCATATAAACATTTACTGTAATTTTTGACTGGTGAATATTATGAGGAGTCTTGTTAGTTTGATCTTTTTAAACTTTAAGTTACCATCCTCCACTACCTTTGCAAGACCATTCAAGCAGGTCCCATTTCTGGCAGTACATGCAACCACCATGGAAAGCTATCTATTTATTGCCAATGTACTGTCAATTAAACATTTAAAACCCAATCCTGTGTGTTATTTGCTGGAAATGTACACTTATCATTTTCTTGAAGCCAAAAATAAACTCATCAATGCAAAAAGCAACAGGGGGAAACTGGGATGGAAGGAGCTGGGGAGAAATCAGGCTTGAAGTCCATGTTTACAAGTGCAACCTCTCTGTGACACTCTTCTCGAAAATATTTCTTTGTAGTTCAGTTTAAGCTTAGTGTAAAATAATTGTTGGAGCTGTCTTTGTTCACATAAGATTTATGACGAAAATTAAAAGCATAAAGTATAAAGAAAAGAATTGATTATCATTTCAAACTTAGAAGTAGTAAAGCTATTACAGTTTGTCAATCTATTAGAAAACAAGGGGTTTGGTTATAATAAGAGATCACCTGATATTGATCTTTCTAGCTTTGTCATAACCTTCTACTGAACTCTTTGTTTTGGCAAAAAGTCATTTTGGCTTAACAAGTTGCTCCTTGTTAAGTTAACTCTTATTGCTAATGACTTAGCATAGGAAGTATCCCTGTTCATATGTCCTTTCCTCTTTAATTCACTTGCTGCTTGGAACCAGATTCTGTATTTTTTAGGTTTTTCTATATGACATCCTACGCAGTTGTCTTTTACAGTCTATACAGTCTATACTGAGAAATGAAAAATAAATAGAACCCAAAGCACCAGTTTAGGATACCTCTCTTGTCAGAAGTTCAGAAGAAGAAACAGCTTTGCACTGCATGCGGACGCCTGAGGAAACAGATCATGCTCCGATCTCATATTTCACGAATATTTTGACATGAAATGAAGCACCTTTCTGGGAAGAGGTCTGGTCCGTGTTATTCTGAATATCATCCGTTTCATCTAGGTCTCCTGTAGAGTGATTTTACATCATTTTACCATCTAAAATATCCACACGTCTGCTCGGAGCTGGTTGGCCTCGCAGAAGAAAATGTTATCTTTGACGGTTTTGTGGATAATTTAGCGCAGAAAAATAATTCCTTGGTACATTATTTACTTTCCAACCCAGCATATAACTTGATAGTTCAAATGCCTTTGCAAGGGAGTATTTTCTCATATTTCGAGGGTTTCGAGTATCGATCAGCGAGTCCTCCACGCTATCGTCTACAAAATAATGGGTTTAAACCCACTGATCATTTTTATGCACATGTTAAATGATTCGTTTTCATCACTGTTCGAACGTTTTAAACCATATCAAGATCATGTTTTTGTGTTCGTGTTGTTCATTGTTGGGTTCTCCAGATATCGCCCAAGTAACGAGTGCAAAGCTCCACTTTTCAATCCCGTTTTTAATTGAGCGATCTCAAAATTTTGCATGTTTTTGTGCCTTCTGACTTCTAGTTTTTGAACACCAAAGTATTTTTGGACACAATTTTAACAGGTTATCTTATTCCTGTGGTCTGTTTATCGCTTTCTTTCAAATTCTTTGAGCAATCATCGGATGAAAAACTTGTCTGGTGTCATTTTTTAGCGGCCATTGAAACTTCACGGGCCGGCTCACGAGTGACGTCATAATGGCCAAGATCATCGGGCGCGTAATCGCATGGCAACGCAAGCGAAGTTGACCTCTCCCTCCTGGGTTGTAACAGGAGGGAGAGGTCAACTTTGCTTGAGTTGCCATGCGATTGCGCGCCCGATGATCTTGGCCATTATGACGTCACTCGTGAGCCAGCCCGTGAAGTTTCAATGGCCGCTAAAGAATGACACCAGACAAGTTTTTCATCCGATGATTACTCAAAGAATTTGAAAGAAAGCGATCAACAGACCACAGGAATAAGATAACCTATTAATATTGTGTCCAAAAGTACCTTGGGTTTCAAAAATTAGATGTCGGAAGGCTCAAAACCACGCAAAATTTGGAGATCGCTCAATTGAAAACGCGATTGAAAAGTGAAGCGTCGCGCCCGTTTCCTGGGCGATATCTGGAGAACCCAACGATTAACAACACGAACACAAAAATATGATCTTGATATGGTTTAAAACCTTTGAATGGTTATGAAAACGAATCATTTAACATATGCATAAAAATGATCAGTGGGTTTAAACCCATTATTTTGTAGACGATAGCGTGGAGGACCTGCTGATCAATACTCGAAACCCTCGAAATATGAGAAAGTATCTGATGGAAAATGCTCCCTTACAAGGACATTTGAACCATCAAGTCATATGCTGGGTTGGAAATTACAGTAAATAATGTACCAAGGAATTATTTTTCTGCGCTAAATTATCCGCAAAACTGTCAATGATAACATTTTCTTCAGCGAGGCCAACCAACTGACGCAAGCCGTGCAGACGTGTGGATATTTTAGGTGGTAAAATGATATAAAATCACTGTACGGGAGACCTAGATGAAACGGATGACATTCAGAATAACATGGATGAGACCTCTTGGCAGAAAGGTGCTTTATTTCATGTCAAAATGTTCGTCAAATATGAGATCGGCGCAGGATCTGTTTCCTCGGGCGTCCGCATAGAGTGCAAAGCTATTTCTTGTCTCGCACCTCTGACAAGAAAGGTATCCTACACTGGTGCTTTGGGTTCTAATTTTTTTTTTAATATCACAGTGAGTTCAATTAAACTTGTATAGGCTGTAAAAGAAAACTCATAGGATGTTATATGAAAAGAACTAAAAAATACAGAATCTAGTTCCCAGCAGCAAGTGAATTAAAGAGGAAAGAAAATATTAACAGGGACACTTCCTATGCTAAGCCATTGGCAATAAGAGTTACCTTATCCAGGAGAAACTTGTAACGCCAAAATGACTTATTGCCAAAACAAAGAGTTCAGTAAGGAAGGTTGAGACAAAGCTGGAAAGATCAATATCTGGTGATCTCTTATTATAACCAAACCCCTTGTTTTCTAATAGTATCTGTCTTGAGAAACTGTAATAGCTTTACTGCCTCTAAGTTTGAAATGATAATCAGTTATTTCCTTTATACTTTATGCTTTTAATTTTCATCATAAATCTTATGTAAATAAAGATAGCTTTAACTATTATTTTAGATTAAGTTTAAACTGACCTACAAAGAAATATTCTAGAGAAAAGTGTCACAGAGGTTGTACTTGTAAACATGAACCCAAAGTCTGATTTCTCCCCAGCGCCATCCATCCCAGGTTCCCTGTTGCTTTTTGCATTGATGAGTTTATTATCGGCTTCAAGAGAATGATAAGCGTACATTTTCAGCAAATAACAAAAAAAAACCCCCACAAGATTGGGTTTTAAATGTTTAATTGACAGTACAATGACAACAAATAGATAGCTTTCCATGGTGGTTGTGTGTATTGCCAGAAATGGGACCTGCTTGAATGGTCTTGCAAAGGTAGTGGAGGATGGTAGCCTAAGGTTTAAAATAGATCAAATAAGACTCCTCTTAATAATCACCAGTTAAAAATTGAAGTAAATGTTTATATCACCTCCCTTCCCTCTTTGGTTTTTACATCGCCCCTAACTCTTTTCAACAGAAAATGTAAACTAAAAGATAAATTTCTTAATGAGATCTAACACCAGGAACTCAATATGTATTTACGATTAACATAAGTAACTCTCACAATTAAGCAATCCAACCCTATCCACCTTTTAAGTTCCATCCAAGCAGATACAATGCGGTAATGTACATGGAGCCAATATCATAATTTATAAAACATGAAATAGCTCATTTCAATGTATTGAATTGAAGTCTTCAGATTCACATAAAGAAATTTTTTCAGCACCCTCACCTGCACAAAGGAAAAATAAAATTTCTGAAGCGTGGCAAACAAACTACAACAAACATTCTGCATAAAGCATTTTTGGATCCTTAAATAGAGAAAAGTCACAATATTGTTTAGGAATTGAAATAAATCAAACTTCAAATTCCTAAATATTGCTGATCAACTGTGCCAGTTTTGTAAACATAATGAGATCCAGCAATAGGAACTCAAGGTGACCAGAGTTTGGAACTCAAGTTTTGTTATATAAGCATACATGATTCCAGCCGACAGTGAGGCCCCTTATTTGGTCTTAGGTAACCAAGGAAGCCCTTGCCCGAGTGACCCTGGATGAGCTAACTTTCACCATTTTGTTGAGAAAGTGAAACACAAGTCACCCTTGGCAACATAACCAGGGTAACCCTGGTAGGACTGGTAACCTTTTTTCATCAAAATACTATGACTGGCCTACCTGGGACAACTCATGGTATAAAGAAATCAAAATTAACTCACAAAACCCTGCAGTGATCAAATGACTGAAAGGAAGCCAAAAAAAGAATGATAACTGAGCACTGGAATATGAAAAAAGGCTTAAGTAATCCTGGAGGGATAAAAACTTGCTAAAGTTGGGTCTGATAGGGTTGTCTCCGGTACCCAAGACCATATAAATGGGGCCTTATACTCTCTCCTCCGCAGAAGCTCCCCATGGGAAATTGAATATACTCGAAACTACCAGCCTACGGTCTAAGCAGCATGAAAGAGGCCTATGCAGAGGAGAGAGGGCCTTGTATGTCCATATGTTTAAAGAAAAGTCTTACAAGGCTAGACTGCAAACCATGGGTAAAATGTAGACTGCAGGCTTTTTAAGAATATCATATTCCCATTTTCATTTATAGAGAGAATCAGCTAACCTTACACCGGCTAACATGAGCTGTATATTTCAGGCTAACCGGAGCACTTAGCTCTCTATAAAAGGATATGGGATATTTTTTAAAAAGTCTGTAGTCTGCATATTCATTTTATCCTCTGTCTGTATTTTAACCACCGCTGTGCAGTAGGCAGGCTTTAAGTCTTATTTAAATAATTAAACCTAAGTTCTTGTTTGTGAAAGTTCTCATTCCATCATTGTGGATATTTCTGTTTGCTAGGCCTGTTGCAGAATATGTGCCGAGCACAAGATCGCAGATATTTCATACTCAAATGGACTGATCATTTTTACTACCGATTCTTCAAAATCATCTTCAATTACAATGTTTTCCTACACATATAAGCTCTTCTGTGACCACGTTACACGTTTCTTTAAGTTACCGATCACGTAAAAGAAGGCAATTTTACAGGGCGAATGGTCAAAATTTTGCACCACATATTTCCACCGGAGAGCGATGACTGTAACACTTTAAATACACTTTATGCAAGATTTTTCACCTATAATTAAAATCTACTTGCCTCTCAAGAAAGAAAAATGATAATTATTCCTTGAAATCCAAATACAACACCACTTAAAGCTGGAATGATTGGAGAAATCCGCCTCAAAAAGATGTATCAACTAGAGGTGACGCCGCCATTTTCGAAAATTTTCTGCATTTGCGCGCTTCTTTAGCCGTGACGTCATAATGGCCATGATCCTGGGGTCAGCCAAATCTGACGTGTTCACCTCTCCCTCCTGGGTTGTAACAATCATATAGTGAATCGCTAGCGCTGCCGAAGGATATGTTCACAATGCTGGACCGATGGGATCACGACCATGTTCCTTCAATGGCGGCATTTGCGTTTTGTATTATTTCCAGAAACTATAGTGAAAGCTCTCACGGTTAGTCCTATATATTCACCCTTTCGAAGCCCCCTCTCGGCCCTTTGGCTATAGTTGGACGTTGGAATAAACTCTCCCCCATCCCACCTCCGAAACAATTTTGTGAACATCGACTTCTCCTAGTAGCCCTTTGTGGGGGCAAATGTACATGTGCATCGAAGGCATGTAAAGTCAAATGCTTGAGTCAAGAACTTCGGTTCATAATGTTTATTTTCATCAGATTTGTGTTTAACTGACTTTGGAAAGTTACATGAATCAGCTTTTTGAAATAAATATCATAAGGCTATTTCTTGCAGCCTTAATTTGCAAATTTTATCACATCTTGGACATGCTGCGCGATATCCAAGAACGATCGAAAACTAGAGACGTGCTCCTTTGCTGTGGTCTTCACAATATAAAGTATGAAAAAGACGTTATAGGCTCCTTTTAAATAATGATTTACGACAGTACTGGTCGTGTTAAGAGTGTTTATAGTCGGCAGTACGTCAAATCTTTTTAGTATGACATTTCCGATCTTATTCAGCAGCAAATTAAAAACTGTACGTGTCCCACTTCAGGAAATACCTCACTGCCCTGCAGGCACACTTAAACATAAAACGGAAGCTGTTATTTTGTTCTCCGTAGTGTTTTTGTTCAGCACCGGACGAAGAAAGCCATTTCTATTAGGCAGTGAATTTTGAGAAGGCAGCCTGCCGAGATGCACGTGAATCAACGATTTTGGTGTTGTGATAGTAAATTTGTTTTGGCAAAAACTCTGTAGAGGTGTTTATTTTCTAGGGACAACAACTACTGAACAACTCATGCCAAATTTTCCTAACCGAGCGAAAATTAAACATAATAAAACATGCAGTTTGAACAATGTCTGTCCGAGTAAACTACGAAATAATAGTTTAATTGCTTTATCTTGAGTAGTGCTCCACTGCTTGAGTACTTGTCTAACTGTTTGCTAGTCTAGTCCCTTCTTTTCTTTCAGCATGTCTTTTTCAGCTTTTTTTTACGCATCCTGCTGACAACAGCAGCCTGTAACTGAGAAAAAGGATCCAAAGAACCTTTTAATACTTCTTTATTCACTAACAATCAAAAACGAAATAAGATTGTTTTCTTGCAATATATACTCATTAAATCTAAAAGAAATGACTAACAATCAAAAAGGAAGTAAGATTGTTTTCTTGCAATGTATACTCATTAGATCTAAGAGAAATGCCTTTATTTACAGTTCGTTCTTTGCACAATGGAAGATGTACATCCGCTTGTTTCATAACGCCTGTGGCGAGAAATAGAACCAAACATGGAACCTCATACAATATGCATGTGAACTAATAAAGTCAACAAGTATTGAACAATCTCTCACAGCAGGGTGATATATATGTGTGCTCAAAATGACTATTGACAGAAGAAATAACAAGAGAAGATGAAAGCAATTTTTGGACTGACAGTGCCTGAAACATTTTTGACAAGTATTTTATATTGGAAACTTTTGTCTGGGTAAAATCGTCATTCAACTCTTAGATTTGTTGGCAGTTTTGTGCTACGAAACTGACATGCAAGGCAGTGTTCAATTAAAATTGATGCCTTTTGATTTTGAGTTTGAGGCTGTCATGTTCAATTCTTGGTCTTATAAAGCGAGCCTTTAAAAACGAAAGGTAAAAATATAGACTCAGATTTAACTGACAATGTCTATTCTAGTTCACCAGACCTCGTGTGAAAAAAATGGATAATTAAACTCTATATCCTCATCGTAAATGGATGTTTTATAATGCGAAATTGAAGAAAGTTTTCGTTTTTCACGTACAGAAAATTAAAAATGTAAAAGCGACTCTCTTCAATTCATGCCATTATCTTACTTAATCGTGAAGTCAGTTAGCGATACAAAGTAAAAAGATCTAGATGTACTGATCATCGATCAAAAGATGTGATTGTTTTGACAATCTTAAAACAAGGAAAAGGATATTACAGTTTCGATTTTAGACAATGTAACTTCAGTGTTTACTTAAGTTCGTCACGACACAATGAAGAGCTGTTGTGTAAAAAAAAATTATTTATTTGTTGTTTTCTGGACGTTATCAAATCGAACAATGTCGACTCTTCTACTCAAAAGAGTTCGCATTTACCTAGATAGATAGTAGTCAGAAATCGGATAAGCTTTTCTATTTCGATAAAGATGATAAACTTTATTACGTTTTTAATACTGACAAGTTTACAGAGTATACAACATGGAGTAACGGAAATTCAAAATCAATTACTTTTTTACGGCTGAAGGGGGTAGATAAACATTTAAATGGATCGCCTAGCCTGAGGCGTTGGGTTTCGTGCGAGGATTTGAAAACATTTTCATCACTTACTGCTAATGCTTGACACGGCTTTCAATACACTGTGTTTACATGTCGTACAGTTGCGATTTACACAAATCGGGCGTGCAATACAATCTTTTCAAGCTTGTTATAAATTGCTAATTGTTTTCTGTTGGAAAATATAACACCTGCCAGCAAAGGCTTTTTAAAGGACTTATTTCACAGCGAGTCAATCTAATGATATTGTGAGATGTGTAATAAAACGTACAACCTTCAGTGTAAAGTTTTGAAATGTTGCGTTTTATGGAACGATAATACATTACTCTTGGTTTCTTTTCCCTCTTTAGCTCTATTGTAAATTCGAGGGCGCGCGAGGACGCACGCGCGTCAAGGCAACCCCGCCAAAAGTACCATCTCGGCCAATTCCTGACCCTACATTGGTCTGCGGAGCTACCCTGTTCCTACGACAACGACACAGCAAAATGTCTCTGAATCCTTTGCGAAAGTTAGAATTAAATATCGCATATATAGTGGGATTTATTGCGCTGTTTGCATGACCCAGAAAGTAACCCATGAAACTGAGGACCGCCGGAGGACCGCAAGGAAAGTTCTCTTTATCGAAGAAATAAATGAACTGGCTAATGTACACGGGCAGCCAACACAGTGCAAAAAGAATCACCACTGTCATCAGCATAATAAGAACTTTCTTCTTCGATTTATCAGAGCGTCGTTGATTTTCGGCGGTTTGATTACCCGGAACTTTTCTCACCCAAAGTTTGAGAACGATAAAGCTATACAGTAGTGACATAGTTAATAGTGGAACTAGGTAAAAAACGACGAAGATAACAATGGTCAAGTGTTTAGATGCCTCTTCTGTGAAAGCCGGAGTCCAAATCTCCATGCAGAACCATTCTCCCTTAATCATGATGACTTTCTGAGCGTAAAGAAATGGAGAAGTAACAGCGATGCTCACGATCCATACAACTACCATTATACCATATGATACCTGAAAAGTCATGTATCGCTTTAAAGGAAACACGACAGCCAAAAATCGGTCAAAAGCGATTGCTGTCAAAGTCAAAACTGAGCTTGCTATCGAGAGGTATTGGGTAAATGGGATGATCTTGCACAATATGTCAGAGAATACCCCGTTTGACCAATCCATGTGTCCTGTCACAAGCAGTTTAATGGTCACTGGCATGCTAAAGGCTGTAATCAGAAGGTCTGCCACGGCCATATTTACTATGAGATAATTTGTGACAGTTCGCATTTGCCTGTTAATAATAACGACACATATGACCAACACGTTACCGATCAGTGAACCGAACATGATGATGAAGTACGCAATAGTCTTGAAAACTTGCTCAGTCGGTGAATCGAGATCATGTGTGCACTGCGGTGATGCAGAACTGAAATTTGCGTTCGTGGCCATTGCGTGTAGACAGAAAACCTTGCCACGTTTCGTCCACCTTTCGTGCTAATAATCTTTCAATGAAGATGTACCTTTTTGAATTCTATTAGCAAGTAGTTGATAAGTGGATTTTGCCGTCGCACTCTCTGAAGTCTGTAAACTTTCCTTTCCAATTAAAGCTTGAAATCCTGTCGCCTTCACTCTCGAAATCCGCTCTCAGTGTTAGATGAGTGAATTCGAAGTCAATCAACGAAACAGTGTTCTATAAGCTTCTGGAAACCCACTGTTTGCGTCAACTCAAAAACACCGGTCAATCAAATATACTGCTTGACACGCCAAATTCATTTCCATTTAGATAATTAAACTACTCCGTCAGTTCCGTTCTCTTGTCTTGATAAATTCCTTTGGCCTTTCGCCTTTGATGTGGGTAATTTAATCCAGTTGTTGAATATCTATTACGCTAGCCAGTTTCTAAATCCGGATATCGAAATGTTTTCTTGTCACGACGCACTGTTTCTAAGCTATCACAAAGTTATTCAGCAGATCGCTTCTATTGTTCCACTTGACTGCCGTGCATCCTTAGACTTGACATATTCTCAAAGAAACGACGTTTTCTGATTATACGCACATATTGTGCATCTTTCTGGATGTAACATGTTGATGATGTACTTTGCCTTGCTAGCAGATACGTGGTGGCACGCATTCCTCTAACACGATTACTGTGTTTGTTCGTATGACCTTTTAGCCTTTTAGATGGATGTTCTGCTTTTCTGAGCTATAAAGTATCTTTTCATCTGTCAGGCTAATGCAACGTAATGACAGTAGCACAGCCACATTCACCGCACTGAGTTGAATGGACGCAATCAAAGCTTGTCATAAAAACAACAACAGGTTCAGAGCCGGTTCTGAAAGTGAGCTGACTATCACAACATTCAAGCATACCATTTTTCGATTGAAAACTCCATAAAGAAGTTTCACTCCTTTTCCGCTCTCTTATTAACGATTTAAACTTAGCTTTCAAGAGCAATTTTATGTCTCCGGCGATGAGGCAATAAGCGTACAAAAGGCACAGAGTTGAATTCAATATCGGAGCCACCCGAACTCGGTTTGTTTGTCTGGAGTTGTTTGAATGAGTCACCATGAGAAACAAGGTTGTGTAAAGTATTTTGTTGACACTGGGGTGACGAAAGTGGCATCAGTAAACAGAAGGCAGAAATCGCTTATGAGAATTGGTAAAAAAAACCGCGGAAGCTTCAAAATATTGACTCTAAAAACAACTCTAAAAGGTGTGAGCAGCACGGATTGTCTTTGGAAAAACCTTCAATAATAACTCGGATTAAGTATCTCAACCCAAGACTGTCTATTTACGTCTAATTGTCTCGCGTTGAAGGAATATTAGAAAAAAATTCAGATTTAATAACACGCTTTTGGCCAATTGAATGTAGTTAATTGCGTAAAAAGTCTTGTATTATCACCTTTCATAATAAGAGCTGAACTCTGCGTCAAAGGCGGTGTACTGTACAAAGAATACCTTATTTGTTCCTAGATTAAAATCTTTTGAAAATTCTAACATCGCTTTCATGGAATGACGGCATAGGACGAAATGATTGGATCAGAATTTAATCAAGGCTGCAATGTACAACAAGATAAATATCATTGCTAATCGCCGCATAGCAGGTTTTTTAATTTCAGGGAAGCCAATGAAGTCGTTTTGTTCGCTAATTGTAAGTGAAGAATTAAATGGTAGCGAATTCGATGTTACTTCTAGCCAAAGATAGGGTTGAATGTACCCCTCGTGAGGGCGTTTTCATGGTTCACAGAATCAAAATAACCCGATTAGAAAATTAGCGATAGACAAGAGCTTGTCAATCACGAATACCCGCATTGATAATGGATTTGTAACACAAGGCACCGCTCGCGCTCGACCAGCGCCCAGCGCTTGTGTTTTATTGTTGCAGGAAATTGTTTCACAGTTATTAATAGGAAATGATTATGCAAACAGTTCCATCACTAAGACTCATTTTTTAATAGTTTTCCGCTCGTTATCGCCCCCTTGCACTGCAGATTAAGCCTCCCTTAATGAGTCACGCCCAACGGGCTTATCTGCGAGCAGCGGCTGATCGCCACTCATGTCCGAAAACTCCCGGGCTTTCGGTAAGTGGGGACGATCGAAAAAAGCGAAGTATCCTTTTCTCTCCCGGATCCCGCTCGTCGCCCGCCCGCGTTTTCGATCGTCAGGCTGCTAGCCGAGAGCCTGAAACAGACTGGAAAATCGTGGATCCATCTTTACAGCGGTCAAACACAAAAATATAACGTCAGAGACGAACCATGGTAGCAATTGTCATATTTTCTTTGCATATGCGGGGTACACGCAAAACGTAACTCTTCAGACAACTGTCCTATCCCCTGTTTCACCTGAAAGTGTAGAACTTCCTCATATATAAGCGGCAGCTTTGTCGAGAAATGCTTGCGCCCAGCGTCTCTGACTTCTATGTGTACAGGCGGCGAGCAGTTGACTCGTACCCCAGTCGCATCTCTTATTTTTCGGCTTGTTAGTAATGACGTGCTTTAATTAGGGCCAAACGCGTTTTTCTTATTGGGTGTTTCGCGTTCTTTTTGAAGAATGCTTTTGTTTAATTGCTTGAACAACTACTGTTTCAAACTATAAGCAATCAGAAATATAGAAAGGTTTTTTCCTGATAAATAGGAGATAAAAAACGCTGTTCAAGTAGGCTAATAATTTTCCCCTGACCTTTTACTGATACTAACGAAATAAATGTCAACAGGCAAGTGGAATCCTCTCAAGATCACTGCTTTACACGTTCATATCTGACGATATCGGGCAATCCTGGTGGGTCAGAGGGAGGTATTTGTTCACAAGTTGCCTGTCAAGAGGTTTGCCAATCATTTTCCCGCTCCCCTACGAAGCCTATTTACAGTGCAGTTCATAGGCGCAGAAAATAACAAACAGTCAGATTTCATTAAGCCACATTTTAATGAAAATCATTTTAAATAGTACCACACTTGACACGGGCATTTCTTTATGACTACAACTGATAAGATAGGACTAGGAGTTGAACTTCGTTTAAGACACAAATGTCATCAGAAAGACACATCACCGCAGACAGAAGGTGAGTGCAGGTGTAATCGTATCTATAACAAAATTCTCGATTCTAGTTGGTTCGCTACGCGCCTATTTGTCACGTGGTTGGTGCGCGATCACGTGGGTGTCCAATTAAAGGTATCCAATGACAACATTGCGTCATTGGATATCTGTAATTGGACACGCCTCACCGGCCAATTCCCTCCACGAGACGCGCCAGCAGGGGATCATCATATTGATTGTTTCATCAATTAAGAAATTATTTGACCTGAAAATTGTTATTGATTCGTTTAATTAGCAATTAGACCACGTGTCGTGCAATGGGGCAATCGTTTTCGTAATTTCAAGACGAGCGCGCAGCGCTAGGCCGATTTTAAAATTGCTCGCACGATTACTCCCTGCATTGAACTCCACTCGGTCCAGTTACTATCACTAAACAGCAAGACTGAGACAATTCCCTTGGCTAGATGAACTTAGGATCAAATTGGGGAACTGGCTACTCAATGAAAAATCACTAAACCATCTATACATCAGTTTACTCGACACAGGCTTAGGAAGCTGGCAAAGATTCAAATCTTTTTCAGTGGAAACTGCAAATGTGTAATTCAGGAACTAACAAATCAGGGAGAGTTCTCCACACAAATGCAAAACAAAAGCAATTACGACTTGCTTCGCACCTGCCAATAAGTTTCACTTTCCTGAAATTCTAATTAGTGCTTTATGACATCTTTTGAGTCAAATTAGTTCTGTATTAAATTACAAACGTTCTACGGTAGCCGCCGCAAGAAAACCTCTCTACAAATTCTCGTTCCTACCAAAATCTTCACCAGCTTAATACAAACTAGAATACGACAACATACAGTCATGGTTTCTCAGGGCAACGTAAAAGTTTTTCGTTCGTTCGTCCTACTTACAAACATTACAACAGTACCCTTGGAAAAACACAGCCATGTATGGGATCACTAAGTTCCCAAGTGTCTTCTTCAACCTCAGGAACAAACAGGTCTTTATCTGAACTCTTCTGAGCACGTTTCTACCCTCAAGGGTAGCGAACGCGTGGTTTTATTTCTCTGTCATCCAGTCTTGTTTTCTCACGTATAGTATCGCTGTTCATATTTCCAGCCTTTCAGCCATACACTGTGTACAGTGCATGCAGGCTAATTCTTGTAAAATTGACTGACTTCTTGTCCTCGCTGTACTATTAAGAGGCCTACACCTGAGGAAATAAGTAGAGCAACAAAAAACCAACCCACCCACCCACCCAATAATTTCACTCCCTTCTTCATTCTCTCCCACGCTCGGACTTACACAACTTGCTCTCTTGAAAATGAAGGATCAGGTGAAAGGATAGAAAGTGTCAGGCAGATAGAATGAATGTGTATTTTTTCTCTAAGAGGAAATAATGAAAACAGAATGTGTATTTTTTTAACAAAAACAAAGAAGAAATGTGTATGTAATGAGAACAAGTTACGGTCAAAGACAGCAGTTAAGGTACTGAAGAATGAACAAAATATTAAAGACACCTAATTTTACTCAGCGACAGAATTCTCCACGTCTAAGAGACACAGACAATATAATTTTACCAGACACTGAAAGGAAGACAATGGTTTATATAGAAAGTTGTTATGTATTAAACCGTTCACAGTGGTTATAGAGAGCATGAGGTCTTTGATAATGACGAAGATGACAAAGATGATGACGATGAACCAAATAAGATTGCAATGCTTGTACGAACTTCCCAAGTCACAGACTGACTGCTGTCTGACCGCCTGCCTGACGACTGACTAACTGACTGACTGACTGACTGACTGACTGACTGACCGACCGACCGATTGACTGACTGACTGACTGACTGACTGACTGACTGACTGACTGGCTGGTTCATTGACTGTAAGCTGACTGAGTGACTGAGTGACTGAGTGACTGAGTGATTGAGTGACTGAGTGACTGAGTGACTGAGTGACGACTGACTGACTGACTGGCTGGCTGGCTGGCTGGCTGACTGACTGACTGATTGACTGACTGACTGACTGACTGACTGACTGACAGATAACTGACTGACTGAATCAATGACGACTGACTGACTGACTGACTATCGAAGACTAACTGACTGACTATTAAATGACTGTTTGACTGACTGAGCGAATGACTGTTTGCTGACTGACTGACTGAGTGACGACTGAGTGACTCAGAGTGATTGTCTGATGACTAACTAACTGACTATTAAATGACTGTTTGACTGACTGAGTGACTGACTGAGTAACTCACTGACTGACTGTCTGACTGTCTGATGACTAACTGACTGACTATTAAACGACTGTTTGACTGACTGCTAGACTGACTACCGACTGTAGAATCTCTACTTCTACTTGCATTTTCCACGTACAGACTGTACTCGTTAAATGGGAAATGGGGATTTATAGTGCTTACGTAAGCATTAAGAGGTATTCTGAATGAAGAACAAAATAAACAAACAAAAGGAACTCACATAAAGTGTTATGTACTCACTAGAGCTATTCATTGAATAGCACTTCAAAAATACAAACAACCAAAAGACCTAAATACACACCAAGCAGCATAAACAACAGCCAAAAAAGACATTAATAATAATTTTGTCAATTAAAGAACACAACAGGAGAAACTGAACCGGTAGGAAGCGAACCATTCGGCCGGCTACTTATTTAACGAGTACCCTCGTAGTTGAACTACAACCCCAGCCAGCTACTGCCTTGAAACCGAGACATACCAACGTAACACGCAAGACATACAAACAGAGCACAGATGAACAAACGAATACAATGTACTGAATAAATCAAAATACCAGAACAATAAAACAATCTATTCCTGTTTTCTTTAATAAATTATAGCAATATACCTCTTGGGAATAGCCATCAAAAATAATCAATTCATATACTGCTGACAAACAACTGAAGTTTGTCATAAGAATTTAAATCACTAGTGTTTGCACCAATCGTTTCGTACAGGCGACAGTCTCATTTTGTAAGAAAAATACTACAGTATATATGCACAGGTAAGAAAACTTTAAAAAACCGGTGGAAGCCAAACAATTTATGAAAAATGCGACATTGCAGCGAAAACTAATTTTCACTCAAGTAACTTACTATCAATTTGGGATTGTCCGGCCCATCATTGTTATCCTAATCAACACAAAAACCCTTGAAGCAGTCTATAAATAAGTAGCTTCCTTCGCTATGGACGGATAGTGCATTTAAAATAACGCCTACCTTGCCAAGCTGGAGTTAACTGTAACCAAACATTTTTTTTTGAGACCAAAAGTTCATTTACACAGAGTCCTGTGTATGTCCCGCTCACAAGCTTTGAGCAAGGCAATTTTCGCAATCGTACCTTTCAAAACAGTTAAGTCTGGCAACGATTGCGTTCGCATGATTAGAACACTCTCATTTGCCCAAGAGAGTGTTCAAAAATTCCTCGAGTTCGACACCTATATGCCGACTATTAACCAGAATCTCTTGAACAGCACGGCCATTGCCACTCCGAGCAAGCTCGAACATCAAAAACTGTGAACACGAAAAGAGAAAATGAAAACCTGAATTCAAAAATAAGAATACATACAAAGGAAAGCACATAAACAATGAGAACAGCCACAAAGACAAAGAGGAAAAAGGAAAAGAAATCAAAACAAAAACAAACAAACAAAAACATAAAAGAGCAAAGGTTGAAAACGAATGTCGTTGAACTTTACATCTTTCCAAAGAGTTGCGGCGAATGGTAAAATCTCGGTGGCCTGTTGGTACATCTTGCGTGCCTAAGAAACAGAGATGATCAAACAACTAAACCCTGAAACATCACGTAAATCACTCCATAAATCAGTCCCGAGGAAAAAGTGTGGCGTTAGCTTGTCACCATCAGAACACGTCACGTTACCTAGCAACAGGCATCACAACAAGAACTGAGGGGTCAGGAAATGCGACCATGCGCGTACTTGATGTTGTACTACAAATATACTCATACAACACCTGTTGAACGCCCCAAATTAAACATCGAGAGTATAAGAATAAAAAGAGGCTAACCTCCTTGACACAGTTTCTCTGCAGCTCGATAGAAATGGCCCTGTTGTGAAGAAAAGCAGAGGAAAAAATACAAGACAAGGGGAAGACAGTCATTTAAATCTGTGATTGATGAGAGAATTAAAATGGTTCTTAATTTAAAGATACGTTTAGTGAGAAAGGAAACATGCTGCCTTTCCCATGTTACCTAGAAATGTTTAATCAAAGGAGCCTTAGGTATTCTTTGCAAATGCCATGTTATTATTTCATCAAGAGGCTTAACCTGTCATTAATTAGTTCAATATGCAACATGTACAGAGTCGGTGAATGGTACACTTTCCACATGCTAATACTGTAGGGATTTTCCGAAAGGAAATGAGCACTGATCCTCTTGGCTTGATCGAGGTTTTTCTTCTCCATCTCGTGTTTGCAAGCCCTGCAGAGAAACAAATTACTCAGTTAAATATTACAAATGGCGGCAAGTAAGCTACCAGTTTCAAATCTTACTACAAGAGGGTAGAACATATAGACTATCAGTGTTTCGGCCAGAGCGCACCATTGCGGGAATCCCGCGTTGCAATCAGAGATGGCCCCCAGAAAAACGAAAAAAGGGCCAATTTGGCCCTTTTGTTTTACAAGACTGCAGGCTTAACACAGGCATAATATTTCAAAAGCCATCCCAGGACTCGAAATTGTGATCGCTACGGTCGCCAATGCAACTAACATTTCATCCTCGGCGACCAAAAATTCTGGGTTAGTCGCCATAATACGGCATAATGGTGACTACATTTCTCTGTGTTGACGATCAGTAACGGTTATTTTGTCACACATTATGTCGTTCTTTTGCTTCTAAAACATTCAACATAAGAAGAGAAGTTAATCCGTCCTTTTGCTTTGCTGTATTGATTCTTCTCACATCGGAAAACTTCCAAATGGCTGACCGTGTTTGAAATCGCCCTATAATGCATTGCAAACGCTTGATCATTGACTGCATCATGTATGCCTAAGGATTGTTCTCTTGTAATGCACGGATCCTTGATACTAGTATCTGATTCAAAAGAAACTTTATTGAGTAGAAACACTTCAAAAAGCACTTACTATTAAATTTTATCATAGATCCTAATAAACTTTATTTTCCTTGGTACCCTGATGCATTTTTTCCCTCTAGCTTTCAGTTTATTGGCCCCTTTCCTAAAAAATTGGCCCCAAAAAAAGATGTTGAGGGGCCACTTTGGCCCTCAAGTAAAATTTTCTGGCTGAAACACTGGACTATGTTCGAAATCCTGAAAAAGTCATTTTTAACGGAAAGCAACGACATTGGAAATGCCTGCTTTGAAAGTGAAAGGCGTCTCCTCAAGAAATAACAGAAGGCGGCGTAACCTAGTGTTCAAGTTCAAATCCTCCTCCATGCTACTATAGATGAAATAGTGTTAGGTGGTCCCAGATTCAACTCCTTCACTTTTTGTAAATAGCCAACTAGTCAGCCTCCAACCAGTTGGGATTTTTAACAAGTTTACGATCAATTTGCAATTTTTGTTTGTTTATTTCAGTGTCCCCAATAGACCTTTTTCGCTCGGGCGGTTTGTTTTCCCATTACAGACCACGTGATATTATCTAGAGAATTGTTCTTTTATCCATCTAAAAATTATTTGTTCATATGGAAGAATTCTCAAGAGTATCATCACATGGTTTGAAATGGGGCAACAAACCGCCCAGTCGAAAAAGGTCTATTAGTACAGTGGTGCTGAACACTTCAACACTTCATCAAATAAAGTGATTTGTATTATCTTGTTTTTATTTACAACTCTCTATTATAACTAACGTACCGCAATGCTAAGCTGACACTCCCAGGAAAAAGCCTCAAGTAAGTTTTAAAGACAGATGACCACGATGACTGTGGATGGCAGCTTAACGATATACTGATGATCTGCAAAGATATATCACTCCAAGAGAATGAGCATTCCTTTAATCGCCACGCATGCCACTGAAGTGATATAAAAAAACCCTAGGAGAAAACGACTCACCTGATTGTGAAATCTGTAATCCTGCCAAACAGCGCTTGAAGAATGAGGCAAGGAGCTGTGTGTGCTGACCGACATTAAACACCTGTTTATTAACTCATCCATGGACTGCGTGCTTTGCAAGACTTTTGATCTCTGGTAGAATAGGTATTCAGTCCACAGCGTTTGTATGTCTTGTCTCTCCAGAGGACTATGCACAGCTGTCTCAAATGCTGACACTGCGGACAGACTGTCCCACATGGAGGTGGCTGGCGGTGATATCTCCAGTAACAAGCTAAAAAAAAAACCAAGCAACACAGGAACTGAAATCAAGAAGCTACCTACAAGATGTTCTCAAGACTGGCTTAAACTAACGCAAGTCTCACGAGTGACTCACACGAAGCCAGGTTTTGAAGTAAAACAAGCAACAGCTCTCCATACAACAGCAAATAAAAGTAAAGGGATAGAGCACACTTTTCATACTCGCTGCATGCTATAGAACAAGAAGAATGCTGTTGCTAAATACAGTGTAAATTCACTTATTATATTGCTAGCTCCGTGAGCAGGCAAGATGAACCAAATCCTACGCTGTTATTGGTTACCCGAGTGGGCAAGATGGCGCTATTTGCAAACTCAGGACTACCTGCTGTATCCCGAGAAAAAAATTTCCCGGAAAGACTTATAATAAATTCTCTACTGACCAAGCTTGTTCAGTCAAGATGGCTGAAACTGGGCTTGTTCTTGTTTCTGCTAGTTTATGACCCTTGACTCTGTCTTGGTCCATAAACACGCAAAAAAAGAACTTGGCCAAATGCAATACCCAGCCATCTTGACCTCACGCTTGGTGAATAACCCATATGTATTAGCCCATACCAGTAAGACAACCAGAGAAAGAGCTTCTCTCGACCCAGGCTCTGTGAGTTAACACCTGGCATCAGAGGAGGGCACTTGTAGTCATATGGGAGTGGCTGTGACAGCAGCCTGCGATACAGTGCCACAGGATCGGCACTTTGGTCATCTGAAGAGACAGTGGCCAAGCTGTGTGTTTGACTGTCCTGTGGTGCATTCACTGCTGCGAACTTGTGACGAACACATTTCACAAGAACTGACACTGCTTTCTCAGTTTCGTTCTGTTGGAAAGGCACAAGCACTTCGTAAGGTTAATAAGAAACAAAGACTATATCTGATAATGCCCAGGTAAAATGATTTTGAATATTGACACTTCTTGGAGTTTGGAATGAAACACACTTTTTAACTAGCAACCTAAATTAATCAACCTTTTGGTTCGTTGTTCTAACAATACTCACTTATGATAGGTCGTTTTTTACTGTTTTCAAGTTTGAGATTGACTCTGAGACTCAGTGTGATTAGAATGTTGAAACCAAAAAAAAGCTATCAAACCTATCGTGGAGCTAGGGACCAATACAGTCACCAATACATAGAAGACACAGCAGCAAAGCTTCATGACACTAATAAAACACAATCACTTTTGCCTATTGTACTTTACCACATGCACTGTACTCAAAGTATTCAATTCATAATAAATATCCACAGGATCGTAACTGAAGACTAACCTGCTCCAGATAAAACCGCGCCGCACTGTACGATAACTCGGCATGACCCTTGCACTTGTCTAGTGCTTCTAGGTACACCTGCTCTGCTTCTCTGCTCTTCTCTGTGGAGTCTTCAAGGGCTGCTAGACACAGCCACAGTACTACCGCTGAGGAATTGTCCTTCAGTAGATGGCGACTGATTCCTCTGGCAGAGTCGATTCTGCCGTAAGCTCTCTCCAGGGCGATGAGGTTCTTGTACAATGGAAGGCAAATACTGGGTTTGTCCGAGGAAGATTTTGCTAGGACACTGCAAGCTTTTAATGCATCTGATTCGAGGAGAAAGATAACTCTTAGTCAATTAATCCCAATATGACATGTTTGGGTGTTGTTCTTAGAGTGGAACCACTTACCAGCTCTATAATGCAACCATTAGAGCACTGAAATGAGATCATGTCAAGAGGTTCCAGGAAAGAAAACGATCAAATTGGCCACACTGAACAAATGGGCTTTAATTTGGGCCAAAAAAATGAGGTTGTCACAGTCACTGTTAATTCTTCACGCAAGGCAACTAAAAATGATAGGGAATGCAAAGCGGTATCTTTACCTTGAAACATTACCAGCAGCTTCTCCCCAGGAGCTCTAGATTGTTGAGATGGTTTCCATGGAAACACAAAGTCTTCTTTTGTGACCATCCTAGACGGCTTGCCATGCCGGGGATCAAACCAAGCAGCAGGAAGTCGGTGAAACTCAAAGACGTGGATATATGCCAACCAGGCCAAACAAAAGTCAGAAGGCAACAGATGGTTGGACAATTCCGGGACCTCTTTGCAACTGCTGGGTTTCTTAGCTATAGCTGCCTTAAACACAGCCAGCGCTGACTTGTAATGTCCAGAATAAAGTTCTAGTTGTACAAGATAAAGCAGTGTTTCAAGAATACAGTGGGAGTGAAATTCTCCTGCATCTCCTGGGTTCCCTGTGAGGAAGGAAATTAAACGTAAACAAACTGTCCTCTTGTCATGGTATGTCTGTGAATACTCCAGGTACTTCCACCAAACACTGTAGGTTGGTGAAAATTCCACAGCTTGGTCACAGATCTCTCTGAGCTCATCTCTGTTGCTCTGTGAGGAATACAGCTCCAAGTACTCTAACCACAATTCCTGTACAAAAAAAAAAACATCAAGAAAACCATCAAGAAAACCATCACCATTCACTTTATGTAACAATCAGGCACAGCATGCACATGGTTACTCCTCCCTTCCCCACCCCACCCCTCTCCCCTCAGAATGATGGCAAAAGTGGTTGTGGTATAAAAGTAAACCCAAAGTTCACAACTGATTCTCAAAATGGAGGTTAGGTGCCTGGGACATCCACGAGCTTCCACCAGATCAAGTTCAATTCTCGCTAAACTGAAATACTTGGTACCGGTCTTAACTGGCCATGGTCAAACAATTTTGACCTTATGACACCTCCATTAAGTTGTGTAAATGATAAAAGACAGTGTATCAGCTATTTCATTGACAAAATAGTCCATAGTTTTAGCCTCTTTACACACTTTATTAAATGGTTTATATGTGTGAAAAACAATTATTTACCTCTAGGGACAAAACAAAAGATGAGAACTCTAATGGCCCCGGTTATGTCCCACAAGCAACCTAGATTTCAACTCTTTTTAACATGGTGAATTTAAATAACATGGTTTCTTAGCCAATCAGAGTTCACATAGAATCCATTTGACATATTATAGCTGTTATAACATATCCAAATGTGGCATACATCTATTTACTACTCATCAACACACCTCTGACTGTGCATTCTCTTCTAATCCCCTTGCAAGTGTGCTGAGTGCCTGCCTAATATTGTTCTCAGCATGGGTATCATCACTGTTTTGATGAAGTTTTAACCTAGCTAGCTTGGTCCACAAAGCTATGTCACCAGGAGAATCTTCCAGTGATGTTTCAAGAGCTTCAATGTTATTGTACTCTTCCAAAAAGTAGCGTATTTCTTGACTGTAAAAAAGGAAAGCATAGAGCATTACACTCAGCATGTACAATGTCTGCCAAGATAAGGAGATTAAGGTGAAGTCTGCATCTGACCAAGTAACGCATACAGCCAGAGCTTGTGGCAGAACTCTGTAGCATAAAGCAACTAAAGTATTTCCACTCCTTTGGTATTTGCAAATATCATGTTGAAGAGTATTAACTACATTGTAAGTGTAATGATTTACGCTGAATTGTTGTAAGTACTACGTATTACAAAAAGCAGACACGACTGCTGCATGCGTATGTATGTCTAGACCATCAAGGCAGGACATTTATCTCACCTTTCTTCACCAGCAGGCCTTGTTTGATTTCTCACAGCCTCTCTTGGTTGTGAAACTGCATCATACAACTGATCTTTCCTAGAGAAAACAATCCCCTTGCCTATGTCATCTGCACTGTCATCCTCCATGTATTCTACTTGTCTCTTTTCTGTCTGTGGCAACTGCCAGGCTCGAGGTTGAAGAGAAACATTAAAAGGTCCACTCCCTTTCCTGTGCTTTCTAACTTCATTAACCAGTAATATACAAAGTTCATCCCATGACATCTTGCCTTGGTACTGTTTTGTAAAAGCCTTTGTGAAACATTCCACATGCTCATGCACTTCCTTCAAGTCTTTACAATCCACTGTGAGGTTTGGGTCGTATGCGGCCAGATCCTGGAGCATTTCTTCCTGAGAAAGCTTACATGTAATGACGTGTTGGAATTTACAGTCCTCATCATTACACTTGCCTTGCAGGTCAAAGTTGCACAAAGGCCAGAGAGGATTCAGTTTGTTTGAGAATGTGAGAGATGTTAGAGAATATCCACCTTGGATTCTGAAATATGGGCTCAATCTGCAAAACAACATGCTGCTTTAATTTTCTTTATTCTATGATTAATAGCTCCGTGAGTGGGCAAAATGAACCAAATCCTGCACTGTGATTGGCTAACTGAGCAGGCATTACGCACTGTGTACCAAGAGCAAAGATCATTTTCTGGGGGCATTCTTTATTCCATATAACAAATAAATCCTTTATTGACCAAGCTTGTTAGGTCAAGATGGCTGGATAGGGACTACTTTTGGGGGGTTCATGGACCTTGACTCTGTCTTGGTCCAATAACACTACATTTTACAGTTACATTTTTACCTGTAAGATTTCAAGTGTAATAGCTGACTCTGGTACTTTTCCAAAGGACATAACAAAACTTCATCACCATCTCCTCTGGTGATCACTCTTGTTACAGTTCCGGTGCCTTTGTGTTCCTCTCCACACAGGCCGCCAGCGTCTTGGTCTGTCACAACGCTTTTAAGCTCACAGCCAAAGGGCAAGCAAACACAAAGTGTAGAGCGCTGATGAGCTGTTAATGGGATGTCATCAAGATCGGAGGCAGAAAACTGGGGAACTTTCTTTTCCTTCTCAGCCTAAGAATAGTTGTGCAAATAAATTAGCAAATTGTTTTTTCAAATAGAAGTGATAGGCTTCCCAAAATAGCCCTCAGGCTGGTAATTCCTCTCCTCCACTTTCCCCAAAATGGTGTCTAGTATTACAGTTGTCCGTATCTAGGAATGTATGTTTCTTGCAGAGACTAAATCAGTTCCTGCCAACAATTCCAATTAAAGAAGGTAGAGAAGGAGGGAAACAAAGGTAAGGGGTGTACCTATAATTATGTTTTGCATTTTTCAGCTGGGGAGTAGTAGAATGATACATGTACACTGTTTTTCCACAGTATAGACTAAAATTGGTTATTGTTTTTCTCTGTTTGAATAAGATTTTTTTTCTATCATGCACTCCAGCCTGGTGGTCAATCAGGCCAACACTCATCTCTGGTTCCATAGCATGAAGTATCTAGGAGAAATTCAGTCTACTTCCCCTGGAGAGGATGTTAGCAGCCACCTCATTTTTGTGGCCACTTTATTCTAGCCCAAACAAAAGCTCAGTCAGTCATTCTCTTATTCCAAGAACCCCATGTGCAGCCAGCTTTCAGTGACCTGTTGGTGACCCGATTAACAGGGTTCCACTGTATATATAATACAACATAGACAACTTGGGTGCAAATACAACTCCTGGTACATGTAGCTTTGGCTTTTACAGTTGGTATACATTGGGACACTCACCTGCAATTTTCTGATACGTTCCATTTGCTGGGCATTGATGTTTAACTCCATTGCCTCTGCACTTTCACTATCTTTAGTTGAGACAACTGCTCCCTGTCTTTCTAACAACTGATTACTCTGCTCTGAATCCACATCCTGTCTTTCTGATAAAGCGTGAGTTGAATTATCACTAATTGCAGCATCTGGACCAGGCTGTTTTTCCTCTATTTCAGTTCCAGTGACATCAAAAATGTCTTTGTTATTTTGTGATGGTTTCTTTGGTGACACTGAAGAATGGCTTTTCCCTTCATCCTCCTGTCTACTGTGTGAATATAACCTTAGCTTTTCTGACAGCTCATGCTCCAGTTTTTTAAGCCTGGCTTTTTCTTGAGCGATACGTTCAGCTGTGGCGGACTTCCTCGGAGTGCTGGGTGCTGATGAAACTGGGCTTCCCTGAGCAACACCTTTTTGTTTTTTGGCCACCTAGTGAAAAATGACAAGGCTTTGTAATAATTTTTTTTTGACTGGCAGTACAGTAACTGTATGGAGTTCTCTCAGAACACTTAGAAGTACAGTTATGTGTATCAATTTGAAGTGACACGTTTCCCCCTAGAAGACTGGAAGAGCAGAGGGTTGTTAAAATATAATGTCAACAGTGGAGCAACTCCAAGCAGCAGGACCTATAACAACAGCCACCTGCTGGAAAAGGACGTCCCCTACAAAGAAAACCTTGAAACCAATCACTTCTGAGGTGGACACTTCCTAAAAGCCACATGTAAGAAGGCACCTCTTAAAAGAGGCACCTCCTGAAAATGGCAATTCCTGGATGACGGCATCCCTTGTGAGAGGATAACTTCTGATGATCATTTCTTTCTGCTTTGTTCCTTCCTATGCAGTTCAAATAATTTTATACATGCATGACATAGCTTATATCTTCAGTGTCACATAGTTAACCTTAAAGTGAACGATATTAGCAATAAATGACAGGTCAAGAAACTAAGAAACTTACAGTTTCTTCTGATGAAGACTCACTGGCACCCTCCAGTTTCCTTTTCTCTCTGTTTTCCAGCTTTGTCGAAGAGGATAGTTTGTTGAGCTTTGCATCTAGTGAGTTTTTAATTTCCTGAGCAGTGGAAAAAGTGATTGTAAACTTCTGGTTTTCATAACTGACACTAGCCGATGATTCGACTTGAGGACTGTTTCTTCCAGATCCTGTATTGCCTGCAATAGGCATTTTTCTTTTCACTGCCGAAATAATACTTTTAGCTCTTAAAAGCTCCTCTTCAAAATTACTTGCTGCCAGCTGCTTGTCCCCGATTCTCTCCTTTACCAGCTTTGTCTTACTTTGTAGCCTGCTTACAAGCATTCTGTTGGCTAGGGTAACTTTCTGTGCAGCTTCAAGTTCCCGTTGAAGTTTGCGCACAATTTCTTCCTGGGCTGCAAGGGATCGCTTTTTGTCAATCAATTCTGTCACCATTTTATTCAGGATGCCTTTGTCTTTCTCAATGACTTTCCTAAATCAAGAAAAGAAAAGCACATGCATGTACAGTGAAACCTGTATTAAACCTGTATTAAACCTGTATTAAACCTGTATTAAGCGGACCCCCTCTGTTAAGTGGACACCAGCTTGTGTCCCTAAATTTTCTTCCCGCATTCACTGTAAAATAAACCTGCATTCAGCGGACACCCCTGTTAAGTGGACACAGAAACCAAGATAAGTCATTTTGTTGCACAAACCCGCAATAAGCGGACACTTCAAGGGCTGTTTAGTTCTAAAAGCTCGGCTCAGACTCCTTTAACATTGTTCAGTGATATCGTTTTATAGCTAAGTAGATTATTCCACATTGATGCATTGACTAATTGGACATTGTGCAGCATTGAGCAGTCTTTGATCGTACACTGTGTTAAACTGTGTTACAAAAGGGTTAATAATTACCTTTTATTACACACCAATATTGTGCAATGAATATTAGAACCTGTTTAGAGTGGACACCATGTATTAAGCAGACACTAGTGAAAGTCCCAAGGGTGTCCACTTAATACGGGTTTCACTATAGTAGACAATAAACAGCAACTACTGTAATGTGGCAGAATGCAGCAGCACATTATTTAGCTGAGTACATATGAATGATGAGATTGGAGTTGAGCTCGCAGGATGAATTTGCCACGTATTGTATTTCAGAGTTTCAATTTTGCAGACTGAATCACCAAAAAATGATGTACCAGACAGACATACTAAAAATACTGCTGTCCTTAAGACAACAAGATAACAACTCACTTGTGTTTGGACAAGTGTTCTTCACAGCCTGTAACAAAACAGTATAGATCTTTCAAGTGACTGTCGTCATCTCTTGTCGCATTTTGTACCTGATCCTCAGATTCTACCAATGGAGAACTGTCTACTAGACAGGAGAACATCAGAAAACTAACAGTTAGCTGTCATTTCACTCCGGCACCATGCAGGTACAAGCTATACTTTTATCCAGTACTGTTTCTAGCATCTCTAGACGTGTGCATGGAACTGTAATGGGTGGCAATTCAATCAAAAGCCACTGAATGTTCAGTAGTTTTTTTTTCTCTGATGCAGTTTGATGCTTCTAGCAGTAAGTAAGTAAGTGGGTGAGTGAGTGAATGAGTCAGTCAGTCAGTCAGTCAGTCAGTCAGTCAGTAAGTAACCTTTATTTAAACACGATAAATAATTAAGCTTGCAGCTTGTGTGATTAAGCAGACAACTAAACATTTTCTGTAGTTTGGGGTTCATTTTCCTACATGTACAGTGTACCTTTTTCTTGATTAACAGTAGTAAGTGGCTGCCTTGTTTTACTCTCACGCAGTGCTAACTGTTCCTTCAGCTTCTTGTACTCAGTCTTCATTTGTTCAGGCATGTGGGCCATTGCATCTGGAGTCTTTGGTTCCGGTGGTAGTTCTTCATTGTCTTGGTGTTCTGTATCGGTTGCCTGTGGTGACGCTGTCCCTTTCACTTTAGAAGCCTAAACGATAAGGATATAAAATTGCTGTTTCATTCAAATTCCCTGGTCTAGGAAGGCAGAGCAGCCAAAAGAATGCACATAAATTATGCAGTCCTGAGTCGTGTCCATGTACATGTACTTGTACTGTATGTCAGTGTTTATGTTTGCCACCTTCTCATGCTCAGGTAGTGCTAAAATGTGATGACAACTGTTTGGTAACTCATATGAAAGTTTTATTAAGGCATGGATGCATATACAGTAACTGTGAGTTTGTTTCCACATTTTCTTTGCTCTGTGATTAACATGTTCTGAATCAGTCTTAATGTTTCAGTGTAAATGTGAAACCCATGTACATTGTTTGTTTCACAGAAAGTGCAAAATGTCATTACCACCACAAGGAATAATTTGAAGTACCCATATTTGGGGCATTAAGCAATTAATGGTCAAAACAAAGATGATCAACTTGTACTCTTTGCATCCAGTTTATTCTCAGTGGAAGACCAATGTACTCAATATTTGTTACTAACATGCTAAGCATGTGTAATGGCAACCTCATATAATAATTCATTCTTATAGGATTGCGGTAGCCTGCAATAACTGCACCTTTCAACAACACACAAACTCTGCTCAGTCAATGGTTTCATGTTTTGCTAAGTACTGTCAATCATCTCAGTGAACCTCTCAGGAAACAGAACTTTATTTAAACAGCTTCAAAAGGTCTCATCTGTGGGTTGTGATTGGTTGATTTTGCCTGTTGTTTTTCAGGAATCTTTGGTTGTCATTGAAATTTATTATGATCAAAGGCAGCCAGAAATGTGATCATTAGTTAGCTTTGAACTTCAGAGTTTGGATGTTATTGAAAGCTGCAGTAATAACTACTTTTAACCAAGAGTGAGGTCTTTAAGGGAAAATCTCAAACCAAGACCTTGCCATATTGACCAAGTGATAGCAAGGTCAATACGGCAAAGTCGACGTTTGAGATTTTTCCCGTAAAGACCAAACATTGGAGGTTAATAAGTTGTTTATTATATGGACTTTTTGCTTTGTTTTTGCAAGCCTGTAATAAGCCATTGGGCATTACAAGAGAATAATGCCTTAGAATTAGCCAATCAGAGTACACATTATATTGGCTTCAAACGCAAGCCATATAACAAAAAATGTAATTGTTATTTTAGAACAAATTTGATACTGGCCACTCTGGTGAATAAAGGGTGAATGCAGTTACATTTTAAGTTACCTCAGCAGACTTGCGAGCCTCCTTGATCATCATTTCTAGTCCTCCAAATAAGCCTCCACCTCCAGAGCATTTAGATGCTGGTTTTTTGGCGGGTTCTGCATCTGACGCATCTGACTCATCTGAGTCAGAATCCTCACCCAGCTTAATCACCACAGGATCATGCTTGGGAGGTGCGACAAATGATACCTACATGTGTTAAGATATGCAAGGGTTAAACATTGAGCAAGGAAACTCATAGCCTGCTAACACAGATGGATTTCAGGCTTTTGTTTCATGCTGAATTTTGCAATGGTATTTTCGGCGGTGTGAAATGAAAGCGGGAAATCTGTCTGCGTTCACAGGCTAGGAAACTTGAGGACTTGTCAAAATCATTTGTCAGGATTTAAATACTCTACAATACTTATAATGAAGAAACCAATTCAAATTTAGAGGCATTGCAAAATTGAAGGATTTGTGACTATTGAGATGCATTAAATTCATAGAGAACAGGGAGTCAAATTAGAACAATTGAATGTGTAAAGTGGTGGTGGGAGGGAGAGGAATTTTTAAAGCTTACAAGTACTTACCTGTTTAGAAGTCTGTTGCTGTTTTGTTTGATGCACTCTGTTGTTAGCTGCTGTATTTGCCGACTGCATTCCCTGGTTTCTGGTTACTGACATACTTATTGAAGAGCTTGCATCCTTCTACAATAGAAAGAAGTCAATTCAACTGACATTTATCAGCATGCTGTATACATGTAAGTTCCTTTAATTCTGTACTCAAACATAGAACGTCGTTCAGTATTAAATAAACATATATTTCTACATGAGACAAAATCTCTTTCCTATCGACAGTTATTGAAACAATTTGGGATACCTGGAGCTGTTCCATTAATGAGCCATTCCACCAACTTGCTCTTTCAACAACATAGCTTACATCACACAGTTGTGTTACTGGATGGAAAAATCTGCCAGTTACCGGAACTCATGATATACATTTGTAATGATCACAGTTTCTAGTTACCCCAACATCCAGTTTAGTCTTCCGTTTAACTGCTAAGGATTTCAGTAGCTGCTCCCTAAGGGCTGCCTCATCATCTTCATCAGAATTATCCTGACTTGACGCATCCCTGCTCTCACCCGGTGGCTGTTCATTATTTCGTTCAATCTCAGCAGGATATGATTCATGGCTTGTAAATTCTGTAACAAGACAAAATGATCCCAAACTTCAATTATGATATTATTGTGTAGTAGAGTGTCACTTTATCTGCATGCATTGGAGAAGTAAACTAAGGTGCTTCTTTAACAATACACATCGTGAAGACATGATTGACCTCGCAGTTACACAAACAACTTAAGCAGCTGTGAAATTTAAGGATACAGCATATGGTCTTTCACATATTCGCTTACAAGGCACATCATATTCAACATGAAACACACAATTTAACAGCTTCTCTGTATTTACAAGTACTACACCTTGGTCATGGGCATTTTGCAATGACTGCTACAAAAATACAAACAACTGCTCAAACAAACTCCCAGATATTTTGTTCAAACAGTATCAAGTATGTGCAATGCTACACTTTCATAAATGAAATGCAGACGTTACCATACTAAATTCTGGTGATGACGTTCACCTTTCTTGTTAAGATACTATAGCTATAGTGTGTGCCATGAATACTTACATTTCTCTAGAGTTCTCGAAGCTTGATGTGTTTTATGACAGGACAATATCTAGCTTTTAGGGGAGCAGGGTTGGCACAGTGGTGAGAATGTTCGCCTCCCACCGATGTGGCCTGGTTTATGGCAAGCCGTTTGTAGCAAAATTCAATCCTTGCAATATATGTTTAATCCTTTAAATAATGGTTTTGTTTAAACATATAAAAAGGCATTCAATCCAATGGCAAATAAAATTTTTGGTTCAATTCAATCTTTTAATTTTCATGATTCAATCCAATACCTGAAATATTGATTCAATCCAATACCTGGAATATTGATTCAATCCAATACCTGGAATATTGATTCAATCCAATACCTGAAATATTGATTCAATCCAATACCTCGAATATTGATGCAATCCAATACCTCGAATAATAATTCAATCCAATACCTCGAATATTGATGCAATCCACCTCGAATATTGATGCAATCTTCCTGGGCCGAGCGCGGCCAACAGGAACGAGAGTAACTGAGCACTAGAGAGCACTGAAAACATGGCGGGCGAAGGAGAACTAGATTTAGAAGTCAAGTTTCCTAAGTTTCTTGCAGACATCTTGGATAAAACGGAAATAATTTTTGAGAATTTTGACTCAGAAGTTGCAGAAGCGCACGCCGAAGTTCTTGATCAAACCATTAGTCTGCTTAGGTAAATGAGGCATTGCTACAACCGAGACACAAGGGACACGGAGAATTTAGATTCCATTACTGTCGCTTTTGTAGATGTAAGTTAACCAATTTTTATGTGACAAACATATTTGTTTATTAAAAGCTGTGTGTGCTAGCTTTTGGCGGCAAATAACATAAACTGTGGCAAATTGTGCTACCACATTGGTCTTTAGTATTGTGCATATTTCTGCTGTCCAGTCATTACTGGCACACTAAACTTTGAACTGTAAACAAAATTTTTGCTGTGCTATGTAGACAGTCAAACATTTTTCTCACAAAAACTGCTTGTGTAAACCTGGCTTTATGTTATTTTTCAAATAGGAACCTTTACATTTTACAAGACAGCAATCATTGAACATTGGGATGTGTTTGAAGTTTTTCAATGTTGTTGTCTCATGTTTTGCTTTAGTTAACCCACCTGTGGTACTTCTTTCCTAAAAGCGATGTTTTTCTTGATATTCTATGACAAACATTGCACCAATTTGTTGTGAATATTATCGGGTACCCAGGGCTCAAGGCTAACACTACTGCCAACTAGCCACACATTTCAGTTTTGAATAGTAGATTTTGCACTTTCACTAGCCATTGTGACAATCATGATGGAATGGAGTACTGGTCTACTGGATGAAAACAAAATTGAGAATTATCCTGAGAAAGTAAAACTGAAGAGGATAGAAACTAATGAAAACAGGGAAACTATGAGTGGATTTCACGGAAATAATTGCCTCAATAAGCATATAAATATTTAACTATTAAATGGAGATAAAAGAAAATGGTAACACTGATAGAAGTACATCAGAGATTGAACATACCGGTAAGCATATTCAAGAAAAGCAGGATTCGTGTTTGTGGGAGTGAAATTTTCTTAGTGATTATTATTAACATTTTAGATGCAACAAGAAATGTCCAAGATTGACCACTCTTATAAAAAAGTCAGTGAAACTGTGTATTAAAAAGGCTGGCTGGTGCAAAGTTAGTTTTGGCTAGTGACATGAGACCTGTTAGTAGCCATTACGCCATTGCACCAAGAATTTAGTCTTGTGTCCTGGGTACTTTTGAAAATAAGATAACAAATTAACGTTGCAACATTTTAACATCTGTTTTGATAAGCACCTGAAAAATCTACAAGGCAGAGTAGTACACATGGCAGTCATAAAATGCCCTGATTTCTCTTCAGTTTAGTTGTGTTGCTAGCTAGACGTTAGGCATTCTGTAATTCAAGCAGTTTCTGAGTTTTGTATATCAATGAAAAGAAAGATGAGAAAATAATTTACTTGATACAGGGTGAGGTTTTCTGTTGTGAATTGAGTAGCAAAAATACTTTAGTGGGGCCATAATATCCTTTACCCAGCCCACACACATGTAATGTTATGCAACTGTCAGTTGCCCAAGTTTAACTGTCACAAGTTCTAGAGCCTCTTGGAAGATGTCTACTCCCATTTGACTTGATTTTCTTAAGGGATCTACCCTTTCCAATACAAATGACTGCACTGAATCATGTTGTCCCAGGTCAATTTCTTCAACTACAACATTGTTATCACAGTCCAATGGAGTTGGACCATCAGGATCATCACCATAGTATTCAAAATCATATGACTTTCCATTTGAAAGGGGGTTTTCAGGCTGCATCATATGATAAGCCACATTTGATATGGCAACCAGTCTTTTTTCTGTTCTTACATTTTGGTGGTTGAAAGCTTCAGTGAACTGGCAAAGAGCTTGGTTTATCCTTGGTTGAAAAACTAAGTTTAAGGTGAAAAGATGCACTGAATTATCAGTGTCCAGGATGCCTGACAATTCCATACTATAAAAAGTGTAAAAGTGCAAGTGGGAAGCACAACGGAAAACATCCCTCCACAATCTTTCAATTCGTTGGTTGTGTTGATGGCCCTGCAGTGAAGCTGCCCCTCTCCTCTCTTCTAACCTGCACCATTGTATCGCACACATCAACGTTTTCAACACCATGATATACTCGTACTCTCAAAGACCAAAATTAGCCGTCTCTCTTAGCGGCATCCAGAAACAATTCAAGAACTGTTTCTGCTTTATTGTTGGCACTACATTTCAAAAACGTTATTCTCCGAGGAAATCCGTCTATACAGCCGTGAATTAGTATTTTCCATCGGATCAGAGAGTGATGTCCATCCAGATGCCAAAGCGAATTTACGCACCCCATCTCAAGACAGTAATTTGGGGATCTAATTTTGTTAACCTTTCTCTCATTCTTCTCCATTGAGCCCGTAACCCAATGGACTTAAAGAAACCTGCAATGAAGTTATATCCAGTAGCACTCCCGTGGTTAGAAATGTACTCTTGACTGATTTCGGTTCCTTATCAGGTAAGCTGTCGAAACCCCTCATATCTTCTAAGTCATACCGTCTGTTACTCTTCTGTGAATTGTCCATCTCGAAACTCCAATCATCTCTGTTATCGTTGTCCAGATGAATCCTAGTCCTCAAAGTTTCTCAAGCACCTCAACAGGAATTTTAAGTACAAATTATTAGAAATTATTAGAAATGGTCTTCCATGATTTCCGCTTTTTTCGCTTTCTATCGTAATGGATTCCACAGTAAAAATTGACGGAGTAATAGCTCTGCTACACAACACACTGAGCACATCTACAAAAGCGACAGTAATGGAATCTAAATTCTCCGTGTCCCTTGTGTCTCGGTTGTAGCAATGCCTCATTTACCTAAGCAGACTAATGGTTTGATCAAGAACTTCGGCGTGCGCTTCTGCAACTTCTGAGTCAAAATTCTCAAAAATTATTTCCGTTTTATCCAAGACGTCTGCAAGAAACTTAAGAAACTTGACTTCTAAATCTAGTTCTCCTTCGCCAGCCATGTTTTCAGTGCTCTCTAGTGCTCAGTTACTCTCGTTCCTGTTGGCCGCGCTCGGCCCAGGAAGATTGCATCAATATTCGAGGTGGATTGCATCAATATTCGAGGTATTGGATTGAATCATTATTCGAGGTATTGGATTGAATCAATATTCGAGGTATTGGATTGCATCAATATTCGAGGTATTGGATTGAATCAATATTCCAGGTATTGGATTGAATCAATATTTCAGGTATTGGATTGAATCAATATTCCAGGTATTGAATTGAATCATGAAAATTAAAAGATTGAATTGAACCAAAAATTTTATTTGCCATTGGATTGAATGCCTTTTTATATGTTTAAATAAAACCATTATTTAAAGGATTAAACATATATTGCAAGGATTGAATTTTGCTACAAACGGCTTGCCATACTGGTTCAAATTATGGCCTAATACAGGGCTGTCATTAAGTTTTACAGTAATTCACCTGTAGCCTTGATCTTCACACCCATAGCAAACTTGTTACTTTATGAGTGAATTGTATCATCTATCGGCCAGTTCACCCAAAACATCAAGGGTCCATCAAACATACTCAGCTGTAACAGGTGTTATGGGTTGCGGCCCTTATTGACAGCCCTGTGGTGCCACCTCTGGGTTGAAATTGTTATTGGTTCTCGCTTTTCCCCCTAGAAATTTTTCCTGTTAGTCCAGTTTTCCACCCCCCTGAAAAACCAACTTTTCCAATTCGAATTCAACCTGGTTGGAGGACCCACAAGAAAACCAGGTACAGCTGAAGTGGCTTCCTCGTTAAACATTTTAATTTATTTTCTCATCAGATTATTTGTTTTTGTGATTAACATACCTCCATATTGAAACTGCTGGTCATCATGTGTTGCTGGCATTATCTGCACTGCACCACCCAACCAATCAGTGTAATTCTGTGGAAATAATAACATTATCATAATCCTATATCTAAGGACTTTAATTTCCTAGTTTGAGATGGATAGTAGGATTCACTTGTTTGCATGAAAAATACTGCAATACCACAATCCAAAGTAAATGGGGTAGAAGGTTATTAATCATTCTTTTATCCAGCATGTTTCTGTAAAGTTATGGAGAGAAAAATGAAAGTTGGTCAAAATAAACTACATGTGTGTGAAATGATTAAAAACACTACTCTACTGTGTGCTTCTATAGTAACATGTAAATTATGTAAATAACAACCTGTTCCATGGGGAAATATTCTGGAGGATACACCTGTGAAGACAAGAAGCAGACGCTCTCTCAAAAGGGTGTGCATGGACCCATATTTTCTCAATGTAAATAAGTAATTGTTTTACACCTATTGAAGACATTGATCATACGTTATGTATTGTACAGTAATCTTAAAGCTGAATGCAGCCACATTAGAAAATCCACCGTTACTAACAATGATGGGTTCCATCTTATGCTCACTAGCATAATCATTTATCAATGATAAACATTTAACATCCTTTAGGTCTTGAAAGTGCCCCTAAAACGAAAAATCATGTGTTTCTTTTCCAATATTTTTCAACTGAAAATGGCTATTTGGGTTCACTAGCGGATTGTAGGATGGAAAAAACTTCAAACCAAGCGTTCTATGGTACGGTATTTTTGCTATGAAATCGCTGGAAATCTGTCCGCCATTACTGAAATCGTGTTCCAGTTGAGTCCGCGGAATGGCAGCGGAATGCATCAATCATGACGTCAGACTCTCAACCCTCGTTGTTGATTTCAGTGTTGCTTAGTAGGCTCTTGAGTAAAATTAAAATTTGCCGGATTAAAATTTGCTCGATGCGTTCGAACAAACCTTACTCATTTGTCGCCGTCACTCTTATTTGCAGGGCTTGTATGCAACGAAACGCCGATACTGTGATCTGAGTAGTTGCTGCAGCCTTGAACTACACAACGACTACCAGGCATTGTCCGTTTCACCACTCTGGAAGCACGGTTTTATAAAATTATTTTACAATAACATGCTCGGATATAGAGGTTTTGTATGGGAAATTAGCCATGTGCCTTCGGTGAGTTGAGAGTCTGACGTCACTTCCTCTAAATTGTAACCGCATCTTCTTCTGGCTCACTGGAACACTGTTCGGTAATGGCGGCGGTAAATATCGCTACCTTTCCCGTTCAAAAAATGTGACTTCCCTTGCTTGTATCAAACCCAAATTTTGGGAGGTAAGTGAAAACAGCATGTACTTTCAGAAAGCGTTCAAACATAAAAGACGGAAAATTTGATTTTAGGGGCACTTTAAGCTTAAGATGCATTCCATTTCACTTTACCAAATGGTTAAAATCTATGAAGGGTTGAGGGGCCAGGGACAGTTAACAAGATAATGTATGACACATAGAATATCTTGCACCCCACCCTAATATTAGATAGACCAAATCAAATGGAATCAATCAGAAATAGCTGATAAAGACACCCAAAAGATAACTTTGCCAAGTGCTAAAGCATGGAAGATGTCTCTTGAATTCAATTATAAGAGCTACAGTAATCACAAAGTTTTCAAGGTGGCTGCAATGATTGTTAGATTATGCAGCAGATTTTCCCATCTTTTTCAAAAGAATTGGAAGAATAAGCCCAGCAGGATAGTGGGCTGAGATCATGAATTAAGTAGAAAGCTCTTTTCCTGGGCAGCTGGCTACTTTTGACAATCATGAGTAACAATGATTTTGCATAGAGCTCATTTCTCCTTACCAATACAAAGTCAGACATGTAAGATGCAAGAACAAAGAAGCTGATCAGCTGAGGGAAATGAATTGACATTAAAGCACATTTGCCTTAGAGCGGTTCTCAATTGAGTGTTGAAAAAACCCAAACCAATAACTTACCAGTTAGACTAGTCAGTCAATCTTGAACTGTAGCACAACCAGTTTACATTTGCCTGATTATTTCTGACACTCAAATGAAAACTGCTCTAAACAGTGTAATAAACCTTATGGAGAACACAAAGTGGAATATTTTCACTGAACATGCTGAAAATGTTGACAACTGATTTACATGAACTCACCATTACAGGATGTTGCCCAGGTTCAACATAAAGAGAAGTTGCTGTAAGAAGACAAAGACAGTGAAAACACAGTACAGGCTAATCATAGTATTAGTAATAAAACAGACCAACTGATCTGGATACATGTACATTGTACATTAGCACACACATAAATGAACTACTTTACTGGTGAAGTTTGTCCTGTTAATCAACAGGTTGTCACCACTGTAGCAAAGACAATCCAGTGGACTAATCAAATCAAATCAAATCAAATCACAGTAGTAACATGTAGTCGGCACAAAGCAAGGGAAAACGTGTGCAAGCAAGTCAGGATTTGTTTTCATCTTACTTTTGATTGGAAGACAAAGTAGCAAGACCTTTTCTAGGTCAATTGCTTAGCTCAGAAGAGCAGTTTTCATTTGAGTGTTGAAAAGGTCTTGCATCAACTACAAAACACAACTGACTTAAAAAGGTTCATGCCACTTTTTCAGCCGATCATAGGTCAAACCAAGACCAATCATAACTCACTCACACTTGTTTCCTGTGCTTTGCATTGGCTACGTCTAATTACTTAATTTGAGTTTTTATCACATGACTGTATTGTTAGTGTCTTTTGTGACTGGCTAGAAAGATTACCTTGGTTTTGTAACTTACCCTAAATACATGTAAGCAACATACAACTTACTAAATGTAGCTTACATGTACTAATATTTAGGGTAAGTTACAACTGTAGTTACCTGGGTCTCCACTGGGTAATGGCGGCGGTGGTGGAGGGAAATCTTCAGCTGACTCATCTATCAGTGGAAGGGCTGGGCCATCTTAAGAAAGATACAGAGCAACTGAATTTAGCATTCAGCCACACATCCTTTTGATCATACATTGCATGTAGTTCACACTTACAAGTACTAACCTAAACTAATGGAATCATCTCAATTAATAGTTAACTGACAAATGTTTTCCGGCAAAAAACACATCTGAATAAAAAGAACTCAGAGTATGACTGCAAATTTATTCTGGACTCGTACTTCTATGACTTGTGTATAAAACTTTTTAATACATTGATCTGTCTTACTGTAGCAAGGTTATTATTACCAGCAAAACAAAGTATAATTCCTTGAACAGTCATTTTAAAAATAATTTCAAACCAGACTCTACATGTATTTAACTAAGTCCTGATTTTCCACTCATGCCAAATCATTTGAGTGTGGAATGAGTCAATTTCTTTCAAAACTAATCCCCTACACTGTAGCAAACTGAATGTAACCAAACATTTGAAACTCAAATGGAAGCCATTCTTATAAACAGTATTACACCTGGAATATAAAGCTATAATAATACAGTTGCTCCATTTCTCCACTCACCTGTTGAATCACTTTCTACATCCATGGGTATCTCAAAGTAGTCATCACTCTCAAAGATGGCAGAATTCATTGTCCTTCTGTGTGGATCCCTGTCTTTCTGGTCTTCATCTGACTTCATACTTTGAAAGCTAGACCTTCTCTTGTCATCTTTGGTTGGTTTTGATAATTTCTTTTTTCCTCGTCCTTTGTTTCCAGGTTGTTGATTTCTCAGATCTGAAGATTTCTCCCTACTCATTTTTTCTTGCCACTGACGGAGCTTTTCACGTCTTTCTCGTTTTTTGTTGGCATCCTCTCTAAAAATAAATTGATAGCAAATCATTGAAACTTATTGGAAACTCTGGCAATGACCCTCAACAAAGAAAGAAACTCTAAATTTGTAACTCTCAACAAAGGATGTCTAGAATCATCTCTACTATCCATGTAACTAGTACATATCCATTGCAAGCCACCTTACACTTGTAATGGCTTCCACAAAGACCAAGATCAGTTCCTCATAATGTTGAAGAAAAGTCACTGCTTATAGTTGAGACACAGAAGCTTACAGTATAACACCAACTCATCATTATCACCATGAATCTAAGTCACATCTTACTGTGTGCATTATTTAGAAATCTATCTGAATTTCTCATTTAGGTCCAGCTTGATGCTATTCAACTCAGATCCAGTAAGGTCTACATGTAGTTACAGTATATCAACACTACTGTACATGTAGATCATCTTACAAATAAAATGCCATCCCACTTGTTTGCTGCTTATGACTGACTCTTAAAGTCAGTGCTGTTTGATATGTTATTTCAACTCTTCATACCTGTTTGGTTCGACTGAAACAGAGCTTCCTGCTAGAGACAAAAGCCTTGCTTCCAGCTCATTATAAGGATCAACATGTGAGCTTTGGTTGGATGCAGTAGCTCCAACTGGTCGACTGTTTATGTTACTCTGTCTTGCATTTTGTGATACCTTTCTTTTCCTTTTTCTGCGATTCTTCTTGACTTTTGAAAGATTCTCTCTTTTACTATTCTGTGACAGAGTTTGACTATTTTCTGAACCATTACCCTTGGTTGTGCTTTGCTGCTTTGCCTTCCTCTGTTCGAGATCTTGTTGGCTCAATTCTTTGATAGAAGGAACATTGCCATAGCGTGGTTTAATTTTAAATGGCAGAAATGGTTTTGGTGTCCCAGTTTCACCAGACATTTCATTATCCATTTGTTCATTTCTTTTATCAAAATCATTAGTTTCACTGCTGGTTTCAAAGTATGCTAAATTCACATCTTCATGTGACTGGAAATCATCTTGCCTCCTATAATCTAATTGGTAAGTTTGACCAAGGTGATCACTAAATGTTTCTAAGTTTTTTTCTTTTTCAAGCAACAAATCAGATTGTGTATCCTCAACTGGAATATCTACAAAAGTGTCGTCAATGATATTATCATCTCCCAAAGTTGAATTTTCTTGATTCTCAAGAGCAGCAAGATGTTGTTGAATAAGGCGATGTCGCTGCAGTAAGATCCTGTAATCATCAACATCATCGTCCAAAGGAGATGGTAATCTTCTGGGTTGTTCATCGAGCTCTACAGGATCAGAATTTGTCTTTTCATTATGTGATGATCTGGATTTGTCTTCCAACTCCATGAGAGGTACTCTCTCCCTATCAAAGGGGAATGTATGTGGCAGTATTGGCCGATCAGTATCAGAATAACCCAGCCCCCTCTCTTCAAGGTGTGGAGTCCATGATCGGATGTCAGGCGGAGAATATGGCAACCTTTCTTTTTCATTATCAGGATGTGGTAGCACTCTTTTGTCAATAATATTATATGGAGGCCTTAGTCTTTCATCAGGAGGGGGATGTGGCAAGTTAGGTCTCTGAGGAAAGGCTGTATATAGTAGTGTTATTAAGGATATGATCAATAAAAAGGATAAAAAGTGGTCCAAGCTGGCAACTTATATGTAAAGGTTCTCATATGCTGAGGACATATCTGCGACATAGACAGTGATTACAACCAGGCAGCATGCAGTGATCTCCTTGCACGTGTATTCCACTCAAGGTCTTGCAAGACTTGTTGATGATTCTAAACCATCACAGGGTAACCATTTATTCAGGTAACCCGAAAACACTGACCCCCGGTTCGCAGACCCCCACAACGGACCGGGTCCGCGGACTACCGTACGGACCGGTCCATGGACTACCCCTACGAACACCTCTACAGACCACCCTAAAATAGTATAAAAGTAATAAATAAAGATGTCACTTATGGGTTGTCTAATAGATTCAGACTTGTGTTGGAGATTTTTCAAGTGTTACACTACGCAAATGTAACAGACTCAGGTTTTTAACATCCCAACCCCCCCCCCCCCACCCCTCCCAAAAAAAATGCCTAAAAGCTGTTTTCAGCGTAAGGAGATGCCGATGGTAAGAAGGAAAGTTCTTACCTTCCATTCATGGCTCAATCTGGCTATGGAAGATATATTTTTAGGCTGTTAATTGTTGTTTGTATCTGTTATTCCGCTGAGCAAATTGGGAAGCCTGGAACAAGTTCACAAACCCACAGGAAAATGGGCTGAACAAAATGGCCGAGGGGAAAGAGCACAAATTTCGAGGCTTCCTGGAGGCTTCCCCATACGTGTCTTTCATATATCTTATGGCCACAGCAAAGGAAATAGCAATGTGTAATGATTTAAATTGCACCCGAGCCTGAACCCAGGTCTGTTACATATTTTACAATGTAACGTTCGGAATTTCGCCGTCACGAGTAATCTATTAGACAACCCGAAACTGAAATATTTTATTTATTAATTTTATTATATTTTGGGGGGTGGTCCATAGAGGGGGTCCATTGGGGGAGTCCGTGGACCGGTCCATAGGTAGTTGGTGGACCCGGTCCGTAGTGGGGGTCTGCGGACCGGGGGTCAGTGTTTTTGGGTTACCCCATTTATCCACCTGGGCAGAGAGAGGCACTGTGAGAGTAAAGTGTCTTGTCCAACAGCACAACACAATGACTCAGGCCAAGGTCACATTACCTGACCCGGAGTCCAGCATGCTAACATTAAGACCAACCATACACAAGCAAACCAGCAATATCAAAGTGATTGAGTCTTCTACATGTATGAAATGGTAACAAAAGCTATACAAAGTCTATGGACGCAACACTAGAGCATTCAAGACACCTTTGATGGCTTGATTACTGAACTGATTTTCAGGGTGATCTGTTTACCTTGAGTTGGTACAAATATACATGCACAACCATATCTCTTGAAATCTAATAGAAATGTACATTCTTGTTTGAAACCAGTCAACAAAACGATGGCGTTGCCGTAACATTTAAGTTACAATAATTACGATCAAAGACCTACATGTATCAGCCTACTACAAGACTTCTGTGCAAAACTGAAATATGAAGTACCAAAGGATACGCGAACGCGTACTGCCTCTCTTCGCAGGGAAAGCTTTGCCTCGTCCCGTGGATATCATGTGTCGTCCAGTTCCACGAAAACCTCTTCCTCTTGTTCTGCTTCCTCTCACCGTTGCACTTGCGCGGGATCGCGGAAATCTTCCCCGAGAAGAAGACACACCGCGAGTTTCCCACCTGTCAGGTGGAGGGCTAGAACCCTGAAAACCGAAATCTCGGTTTTTCTCTGCGTAGGAATTATCATTTAAGTGTTGATCACGTACAAATGAGTCGCGTTGGCAGCGACGTTCTAGAGGCAAGAAAACACTGTTTTTCGATTCCGCGACATGAAGTATATCTTCGTCTATTTCGCCATCCTCTAAATCATTGATTTCCCCGTCCTCTAGTTCTACTTCACCAATTTCTGCCGCCATCACGTTCGCTAAAGAGGCAAACCAGGAACTCCCGTTTCATTTTCGCTGAATATGAATTCCTTCGCCGCCATTTTGCACACCCCATTAACATCGCAGTCCCATGAGTCTTAGCAAATAGATTTCCAAATTCCGTCCCAGTCTCTCAAATGAGACCTTGCATACATACATACTTTATTGTTACCTCCCCAATGGGGCTTTTCAGGAACAATTACTTAAATTACTAAGTTACTAATAACTACACAATCAAAATTAATCAAATTTAAAAAAAAAAAAAACATTTACAACATTATCTAAACTTTGTAGTCGCGAAAAATACTAAAAATAAATGAAGTTTAGGGAGTATTTACAAAATTGTCTAAAAGCTTATTCTTTAAGATACGTTTAAAAACTTGAACTGAACAGCTTGATTTTAAAAAGGGGTCTAAATTGTTCCAAAGTCCAATATGACCTTATGGCGCGGATTAAACTGCGATGATGCTCTGCTACGCAGTTTAGGCGCGGATAGGGCGACAAAACTCCTCTTCGCGGGCTAGGGGGAGATGAACAAGACTAACAAGGGAAGGTCGACTTGTGGCAAGTCTACGTCCAAACTTGATTTTAGGTAAAGCAATCTAATTAAGTTGCTTTGGGTAATCCCTGTTCGAGAGGCAATGTATTATCCGTGCTCTGATGAGGTGTAATACTACATAATTCTTGAGAGTAATCTTTTCAACAAGAACATCCTTTCAGCTACTAGAGCAGTCAAGACTACGAATGACACTTGCATGGTCATCTAAAACACCGGTTATTGCACCAGCACAGTTGATCCACCTCAGACTAGTAGCAAGTTCCCAATGTCTCCGGACTCGCCGAAAGTCAAAATGAAAATGTTTTTACTTTCGGAATTTTAATTCTTCTGCAGAATACGTGACTGGATGAAACGTGACAATGAAAAATGCATAACCTGAGATAAATTAGTAAATGAGAAAATGTTCCTTTATACTACGGAGAGCTTGAATTACTGGAGTCTTGTTCTAAATTTAGCTCAAGGTTTCCTTTTCGCCTGATGAATAGCAGTACTGAGTAATCGTTTCTGAAAATGTTTGTATGGGAGGATAAAAACTGAGGTGTTCTTAATTACCTTTTACATGCAATTGTATCATAACTGGTGATATTCCCTCAAGAAATACTGCAATCACTTCATTTCAAGTCATACAGACTAGTTAGATGAAATTATCACATTTAGTTTATGTGTTGGGCTGAATCGTGTTGGGTTGAATGATAATAGGGGGTGTGTTTATCCTACGTAGACAAATTTTTCTAGCCGGGTTTTTAAACATCCGGGGCGTATTCGTCGCATACTGAATTTACAAGACCATTCTGCTCATCAACAACCCGAGAAACAGTTTGTTTCCGTCTAACCTTCATGTTTATAGTTGCCTCAGTTACAATGCATGTGCGAAACAGCAAGTAACTGATTGATGAAAAACGGTTTGTTAGCCGCCTTCTTTCTCTTATCATTAGAATTCTTGACCTTTTTTCCAGAGCTCTCTTTTTGATGATCGTAGAGACAAATGATTTAAACAGAGACTCCATCTGATAGCATATTATCCCGGCGGTATCTGTAGAGGAAAGCGGGGCGGACCAAAAGGGCGTGATAAGAGGGCGGCCTCCCAGTATGGTTGCTATTTTTGGAAGATAAAGTCAAAGTTCTGTTTCTTTAACCGAGATGATGCACAGACCATCACAAAAATATGGAAGATTTCTATTTCTGTCTACAATCAAGGCTTTCAGCTACGTAAATCTCCTTTCTGATCTTGTTGGACTGGCAGTCAAGAAAACTAAACAGATCCTTGCTCATAGACGTACAGCCTGGGGTCGGACGGGGTTAAGGTTGCTGCACTCCCAGTTTCGGACGTTTTTCTGTCAAAACGCTCATGATTCGGTACCCTAGGGGCCTGCGAGGAGAGTCTCCATCAAACTTCCTAGAAGAGAAAGCCTTCTTCCCGACTGAGACTAATGCTGCTCGCAAGGTAATGATCCGGGCAAGAGTACTAACGAGAAAATATTCCAAAAAGTGTCAAGTCTTGTAGGCTACTCTTTCTAACGTTTGCCTTACCAAAACGGACTTTAAGTCAAATGATATGAGGGTTCCAGGCATTCTTCTTTGAAAAAGCCCTATCACATCATTATAGGTTAAATATGTATCGTGGAAATCTATGACATGGATATTACTTCCATTTCCAATTTCCCACCAACAAAACAACGACAAAAGGACTAAAGCCAACGAAGACTTGTTTTTGTGGTGGCTCTGAAAAGAGCTGTTTAGAGGGCTCCACAGAGAGCCGTTTTAAATTTTTTCCTTGACATTTTCTTACGCAGAAGAAATATATAACTTTTTCTTTTTCTTCGAAATGGTAAATCGGTACGTTATTTTATTATATTGAATTCGCCACCAAAACACAAGAACAAATGCATTCAAATAGGCAAACAACCAACTTGAAATAGACAAATAAATAAATTCAAAATAGTACGGGATGGATGGGGGAATGAAACAGAACTAGCGCCCCAATTGCTATCTAAACCCCTAATAAACTCAACATACACTTAATATATACACTAAAAATAAATACAAGCAAAAATAAATGTGACAAATACCGGTTAATTATTGTATAAGTATCAAACCTTTTTAGTTTCTAGTCAGTAGGACTATAAATTCCTCACTTTGATAAATAAATGTTAATTAAGCTGGTCTTAAAAGTAGTGAATGAATTAATTGCTTTAATACTGGATAACAACGAGTCCCACAGTTCAGCAGTCCTAATAAAATATGATTTCCTATAGTAATCCTGCTTACGTTCATAAATTAAATTATAATTACGATTAATTACCATTAATTACCATCATTGACTCCAACCAGTTATATATAAGGTATTAGCTCAAGTCGCATAAATGCTACTTTGTCAAAAAACCAGGATTTCTCCCAACAAATAAAAATAGTAGTTTCCTTTGATTTTAAACCACCTAGGACGCTTCTTGTATTGCTACTGGCTACCGGAAGAACTGCTGGCAGATGTGAGGTGACGGCCTGTCGCTACCTTTGCGCTAAAAGGCTGTTGTTAGTTACCTAATTTTTTTTGGCGTCTATTTACGCACACGCCGGCTAAGTCGTGGATATTGTCTGAAGAGGAACATCTGAAAACATCTCATATTATGAAATGTTTAAGCAAGCAACCGGAACGATGACCGTGCTTATTATTATTACTATGAAATCAGAGGTACCTAGGAAAAGAAACTACGGAATAACGGTCCAACTCTGATCGAGAAGATGAATCGAGTGAGAGTATCGTTTTGGCAAAAGCGTGGAAAGTGGTTTATTTCAGGTGATTCCAATCATACCAAATTTTATGTTTTGGTAGAAACATTTGCATTTGCATTTCTATGCACTATTTGCTTTGCTAAGAAACAGCTTTTCTCGGACGCACTTAACAACAAATGCTTATTGGTGAATCAGGGCTGATTTCAGTCAATTTAGTTGCATAATGAAATTCCTTTCTATAGTGTTTTAAGATAATGTTTAAGATAGAAAACATTTGTGCATAATAAATCGCTATATTAAAATCTAAAATCGAGGTTGCCTTTGATGTGTACATAATCAGTACAGTATGACATTCAGCTAAAATGCGTTGGCCGGGGAATTGCTATCTTGGTTGATCTGCTTTTTGAGGACGCGCGCATGGTGTATTTGTTTTCCTAATACCTTTAAAGGGAATATTCTGAGCTATTCTGTGGCGGATTTTAGACTTGATGAATTTGAGTAAGTTGATCAATTTGTTATTGGACTTGGACTTTGGACTTGGTATTTATTGTTCGTGTTACAAGGCAGATGGCACGAGACAAAAAAGCACTGACTGTTATTGAAAGTGGTGCTCAAAACATTTCCATCAACAGGTGTTAAAAATACACGGCCACATCGTTAAAATTTGATGAAATTGGAAGACCATGCATACTTGAACGCCCCGTCCACGCTGCGGAAGAAATTTGCTATTTCCTATCACCGGTCATTTTGGATTTGTGTTTGAGGAAAATCCGGGCATGGAAATCACATGTTTATCGTAATGTCATCGAAAAGCTCCGTTTTCAAAATATGTTTTCCGATTTTTCCGTCCACACTTATTAAAACGCAAAGCCAGCGTTTTCAAATTTCTCCGGTTTGAAGAACCTTTGTGAAAAGCTCAGTTTTGGAGACCGTGATTAGTGTGGACGGTAGGCCTAACCGTAGAAATAAAGCTGCATTTTCAAATTTCCCTGGCGTAGTGTGGACTAAAGTTGCTGCAATCCACGCCTTCGCGCTCCCAACTGATGACAAAGTATTGTAAGTGTGTTATTTTCTGCTAATATATCATATCATCTTTATACAGAGCAGTTCGTGTTCTAGATCTTCAATTACGACGGTTTTGTTAATGAAATTACATGATCCGCATACAAAGCCCTCAAGATCACTCACGCCCTCAAGTATTTCTTTTGCTCCATCTCCAGAAATTACTATGCTTGTACAAGCAGTTTCACTATACCCATTTAGTTATGGCAGTTGCTGATTTATTTAATACGGACTTTCGTTCCAGTATGTTTTCCATATCCTAGTCGGCGGTCTGAACGCATATCAGCCCTGTGTATTCTGATCTTTACCACAAAAATCTCTGGCCACAAACGGGTTCTGTTTGTCAGTTCTCATGTCTCCTCCCTGATCGAGAGTTTGAAGATGGATGACACACAGACCGTTTAAAACGTCTTGTTTTCACTTGATGAATGCTTAGTTGATAAACACAAGGGTATAAGAGAGATAAATTAGATTTCCTGTCTGCATGTTACAGATTTAAACCACCCACAAATGTAAATGCCCGCACTAGCTGATGGAAAAGCATGTAAAGCCCGGGGTTCCTCGTCTAGATAAGATATATGTCAAAAATAGGTATGTGTCAAAGAGTATGGTTTTTGAGCCGGGTTTTGAGCCGCTTTGATCGGAATTGGGTGTAACTATTGACCGGTTGGTCCGAGACGAGGTATCAGTTTTGCACTTTGGAATTGGGTATGATGTTTCGATGTTTCTATAATTACTGAAGCCTCCATTAAATTTGGAAAATTTGAATCCATTCTAACTTTTTAAGCAAATTCATGCCGTAATTGTTGAGGCCTGAGATAAGGTCTCAAACATTGCTTACTTTGGTCTAAAAAAGTATAAGGTTTTCTATAAACGCGCGGCACTCTTTCAGCAAAAAGCTGGGGAGTACCCGCGCCTCCCCGGCACGCGAGGTCACTGGCGCGTTGATGGGACGTTAAAATTGAATAAGGAAATCCGGATTAATACTTTTAACGCAAAACGGAGGAAAAACAGGAGACTGAAAGTTTGCTTGACCTATTTGGCCCCTGGCCTATGAACTATAAAAAGAACGCTTTCCTGAAATACCTAACCGGCCATTGAGTTCAAGGTACTCATAACACACAGCTTGTTGCTAAACCACCCCGAAGGTCCTTGAAAAGAAGTCCAACCCCCTTCAGTAACAAAAAAAAAAAAAAAAAAAAGTATCAAAAGTCTAACAGGCAAAGTGACAGTAAAGTTCCTTCGTTTAGAATTGGTCTCTCAGGAAACCGATGGCTCACTGGCATGGACCGGACCTCCGGCTCAGAGGGCCCTGCCCAAAGGCTCAGCAACGAACATTGGACGGCAGAAACATCAATTACGAAAATGACAACTTTAAAAATCATTGCTTTTCAGATTAGTAGTACTGATTCTTATTGATTCTGACTGGGCCGGCTTGTCACAATGTTACGAGGTTAGCGAAAGCTACTTACTGTTCCTGGTTAGAACTGTCCGAGGTCGCACGCATGCATTCAGAGCATGCGATCGATATGAATCAGTTGCGTCAACAATCGACTCTTCAGTCAATGTTATTTTATTTCGTTTGCTTGTTTGCTTCTTTTAATTGACTTATAGCTAATCTCGTTTTGTACCTTGTAACATTTTTACAAGTTACAACGTCTTAATTACCCGCCAAGGATATGGATTAGAACCATTTCGGGTCAATCTCGCGATCACTGTAATCCTGGCTGGGTTAGCAAGGCAAATCGGCTTTTTATTTTAACCGCGGTCCTGACCGCGGCTAAGCTGGGGTTTTGCGGAGTTACGGTAAGACGCGCGCCCACCGCTAATCTCGAATTAATCTCTAAGGCTATTTATTGCTATTACAATTGCTGATCACGTTTGCCAACACTCGCGCGGTTGATGTCAAACGTACACGGGGCCAATAACAAGGTCAATAATTGACAGCATCGCAGACATAATGTAAACCGCAGTCAAAATTCTCTCTGGTGAAGATTCGCTAAAATTATCGAGGTGAATTTTCGAGGGCATTATTATGTGGTAAAACTGTTGTTCATTCATAGAGTCATAGAACTCTGCAGGGATGATTCAGTCGGATATCCGCTACAAAATATCAAGGCGTTCGTGATTGTGATTTGTATTTCAAATTTCCATTATGGTTGTTCCGTGCGTGTCACAGATTGGAAAACGTAATAGGATAATAATCGGTGGTAGGAAAGTTGGATACCGCAACCGGTAACGCTTTGGTAATTCTCTCATTTTGATTTGTTGATCCTTCCATTGTCAAATCACGGAATTGGGGCGCAGACGACATGAACAATACAACACAACACAATACGGGCAAGACAATTCGGTGCTATCGATTTCTGGGCTGAATATAATGATATTGGTTAAGTCTGGCGAGTAGTGAAGGAACGAGGGAGTGGGTTAACTGTGGCTTCAGTGGCTTCAGCGGTTACGAGTTATACTGTGGTTTCAGCCTACTCATAAAAACAAACATGTCTGACTCTACTGATAAAGTTCAGAGGTTGGGGAGGAATCTGGCTGGTAATAAAATGCTGTTTCTGTAACGCGGTTTAGAAAGATCATCTGCAACAAGAGACGATGATTTAAGCTTAGATCCGTTGCCCCTTGTCTGCAAACAAGTGGCATTTTACGTCCCGGTATGTGTTTGTGTGGACCTCAGTGAGTATGTTTACTTTATGGTATCTTACAAAATTCACACTTGAAACTGTTCTGGTCGTTCTGGCCTGATGCCCGTGCGTTTTCAGAACGAGATTACGGACACCGGCAGAAAGTGTCAAAGTGTGTTTTTAGCAAAGCCACCTGTTTGACTGAATTGACCTCATGGAAGTTGACGAAAGCAGTGAAACTGTAAGATGTGGAATTTTTTGATATTTGACGCATGAAGCTGATAAAGTAAAAGCACAATTGCTGTCAAGTGCGCACAATACTTCAAAAAGTCTCCACTCATTCATACGGAGTGGTATTTGCCTCTGAAACGCCTATAATGTGAAATGAAATCACGAGGCTGAGTCATGCATCAGTATCCATCGTAAGGAATTTTGAGAACTCTAAACTTTCAACTCATTTCCTAAACGAATCTTTCGGCAAGCAGAAAAAACGTCTACCCACGCACTCGGTTTCCAAAGCCTGAAAAGACAACGCATGCTATACAATACTCGAACCTTTTTTCTTAACCAAACACGCTGTCACTTTTCTTCCTTTTGCACCAGCCAAACCACTGCTCTTACCTTGTAATATAAAATCAGTTAAGCCATTTCCGGTGCTAATTAGCGCTTCATTCAATTAGGCAAAGACGCAAATAGCCCCCCAGAGGATACTGCTACTCCGTCCCATTTCCGGATTTGCGGTCATCTTGTTACCAACGAACGTCGTGTCCAGAGCCTGCCCTATATTGTGCTTGGATTTGCGTCTTCAGAAGGAGTTTAAAACTGCCTTTGTAGTTTGTCTAGTTGTTCGCTAAGAAGAGAAACTGTTTAACGCTGATGAAGCCCCTCACGTTTGTATGTGCAGTACATAGTTTCCTTGGCAGTTTCTCTGTCGAGACGCGGGGTGATTCGAATTAATCGCAAATCAAGCTTTGCTGCAAATTAAACTGGGAAAACTATCAAACACAACAATTGAAAGGATGGCTTGGAATGTGTGGTTTGAGTATTAAAACGAACTTGAATAAAAATGTGGATGGAAAAATAATGACTTAAGAGACTTAAGCAAACCACAATCTGATCACTCCACTAGGGGAACCGCCTTTTATACTCCCCAAGAACAATTCGCAGCTTTCTTTGAACCTGTCTTTGCACATGTTTATTCGATCACTGAGCGTTCTTTACTGACGGCGATATCATTAGTCAAGTATACTTTAGTATACTTTTTGATTGCTTACCTTTTAGTATCGCATCTTTCAACGGATCTTTAGCGCTCAAACATAAGCTTCGTTATCGATCAAAAAACAATTTTTATCTCGGTGCGAAAAATTCGCTTAAGATTTTCCTATCTCTCCATCTCCTACTCCCGTATACGGGCACTCGATCGCTAAACAATTCTTAAACTGGATAGCTGGAATACCACTGATTTAAATCTTGATTCGTCGAAATTTGTGGACACAAGAATTTCAGTTATTTTTTGTTTAGCTACGTCAGTCCACTTACACGTAAATTGTACGTGCACGCAAAGCATATTCGTTATTTTAGAAAAATATTTACGCAAAGTTGTGGCTTGAGATTGTAAAAATTTACTACCTACTGTTCGCAACCTCACTTCCGGTTAAATGTTGTAAGTGTTGAAATTGCATTAAGACCCTTTTTAGTAATTTATTGCTTGGTGATATCATTCTTTTTCAAGTTTGCCGGTCTTTCAATACAGAGTCACAAATTGACGCCGCATCAAGCTAAGAGGAATGCGACGAAAGTCGATGCTAAAGGCAAAGTGTGTATTGGGTATAAATAGCGCTTTCCGGTATGTACCCAAGCAATTACTCAAATTTCCGTCAGTGTGTTATAAAAACAGTTACGCTTGATCAATAAGAAGGTCATAGCTGGGCACTGATAGCTTAAGAGGAACAAGGTCCGCGCAACTGCTGAGCATTCCTCCAAGTACTGCAAAGCATCACTGAACAGATCTCGCAGTTCGCCGTCAATATTGTCACTTCCCTTGGGACTTCGTAGTCTTCTTGAGTTATGAGGCTGTTTGCAATTTTTATCCTCTACTTTGAAATCTGCGCTGGCCTTCACGTCGCAGGAACTCATTGTAGCGATGGGAAATGCTCGTCAGTTTCACAGGAACAAATTAGCCGCCCTGGTAAGTTGTCCGGCGTTTTATTCGTTTTTGAGTACATAAATGTTTAACTGCGTTTTCACCTCAGACAAGGACTGGATGGTGTTACGTAAAGCGGATTTTATATTCCGCGCGTGTACATCTTCAAAATTAGCCGTAAATGACTGCGAAGGGAACTACAAAAGAACGATCATTTTATCTCGGCATTTTAGATTTCCAGGATCCGTTAGAATTTTCAAAGACACAACACGCAGGTAACTGAGTGTCATATCTGATGCACCAGAAACTGACCTTAACGGGCTGCAAAAGTTGAATTCTAATTTCAACCCCGAGAATTAAACGAAGAAGAAGTTTCTGGAGAGAAAACACGCCACCGGACGAATGCACTTGAAAATGCGAAAGCTATGCTTGCCAACTGGTTTCTGTATTGCTTTAAGAAGTAGAAAATAGTTACAATAAGTTGATGGGTCATTCCTTTCATTTCTTGCTAAGGTGAAGGATTATTTTTTATTTGAATTGCGCGAATTTTTTTGAGAGAAAAAAAAAATTGGCGGTCGCCGATGACGCTCACAGCTCGAAAAAGCTCAAAGGCTACAAATATTACGTGGGGAATTTCGGCCCGAGTGGGAAAAACCTTTACAACATGCTGTTACCTGTCAACGGCTGTTGTTTTTGCCGTGAGATATTAAGCTCGAGTCTTAAGCTTCCTTTCGTAAGCAAGCGTGCGGTTAGGCATGGTTATTGGTGATGAGCTTTAAATGATCGCTCGTTTACAAAGTCTTTGTTAAGTATTTTAAAAAATCTTTGGCCTAAACAAGTGCGAAAAGCCTTGCATTTAATCGGAACTCAAACCAAACTCAGCATCACCACAGTGGTGACCAGTGATGCGGCCGGCAAATGAAACAGATCGAATTCTCAAACATATGTCTTAGTTACATTCAGTGCACAAAGAAAGTTTACTCACAAATGCGCAGACTACGGGTTAACCATGTTCTGGATAATTCCATTCGCCATTTGCGCTAGCCGAAAACACGGGTCTACTTCCATTATGTCCGCCCTACTGCACCCATCTGGTTTGAGGGGGGTAATGGTTAATTTGCCTTGAGGCGAATTTCGACACGAAACAATTACACTCATAGTTTATAACTTGATGAAGACCAACGCTTGCGTGCAGAGTTACCTGCTATTTTATTTCGGAATATCGTGACCTACAAAACCCAAGATAAATTTGGACATAACGCCATGTTGGTCGCGGATTTGGGTTTGCGTGTGAAGGAAGTGATCTTGAACAGTGTCCTATAGATGCAACACGGCATTTCAACGCAGGATTGCCAATTTTCAGAAAAATTTCCTTCGAATTGTTTTTTAAGTTCCATCATTTAGCACTTGAATACCATCGTCGATTATCCCAGATTAGAAGCGGTAAAGTCTATCTGAGGCCAGCAAAATAGATTTATGTCACGTTTGTTGCTTTATTTATCTCACTTTATAAGATTCAAAATATCGTCTTGCGAACGTACTCTCCTAATAAAGACGACGTAAGTCTAGAACAACACACATACGTACACATTTCATCTCCCTGGCAATTCAGGAACACGGAATACGATACAACTGAGTCGGCATTTAACACCGGCGGCCCAGCTTTGAAACGGTGTAAGATTTCTGCTCCAATACAGGTATTCCGACTTTCGGGTTTTCTTTGAGTGTCGTCTCCACCTACCGCAGACATTGAAGTAAGTGAACTTTTCCCGACATTTCACATTGTTTATTTCTGTGAAAGAACTCCTCTTTCAGACAAGTTGTTTAAAGATTAAGTTTGAGCCTTTTTTCTAACGGTGAAGAGACGAGCGAAGAGGCCGAAGTTTCACAAAACTGAACTTGTTTTACGTCAAAGGGCTTTATTTGTTTCTTTAGCGGAGGTCTTTTATGCTGTATATTTATAAGTTGTTTGGTTTCTGTCTCGGTTACACGCTCAAGACAAAATGGCTTTTCTTAGGATTTTGCAAGAGAAACATAAACAAATTATCACGTTTTTCAGTTAAAACGTGAAAAGCCACGACATTGAATTAGGGGTGAGTACACTACCCTTTAAATACGATTAGTATGTCTTGAGTTGCTGAAAAGATTTAACTACACCCGGGGCGCACTTTTTATATTTTCCATGTGAAATCTCAGTCGGTATTCCTTGATTTATTTGTTTTCTGGATGCTTTCTTTTGTTCGGCGTTTTCTTGCCTTGCTTCCACACCTTAATAGCCCCATCGGCGACGTAACGGGAATAAGAGAATATATAGGAACAATGATCCCTCAAGTGCGGACTTCAATTCAGGCAATGTGGAGCCAGTCTTGAATTAACCCGTCTGGGTGCTATACAGTTTTTCCGTTTTCTTTTTCATTTTCTTTTGTCCCTTTTTTGTCCTCGATTGCCGATCTAAAGGAGAAAGCCTGTATGGCGACTTTAGCGGCTCTAGTCTGTTCTGAACAGTTTCCTGGAGTGAAATCAGTTAAAGGTTGTTGTTGTAATGTTATTGTTTCGTGTATTGTTGTTGCCATTGTTGTCTTCAATCCGTACTTAACTATCGTCAGACGGGGAGACGTTTTATGTCGTTCTCTACTATTCCTAGTTTGCCTTTTCCGGATTTTTTTTTTTTTGTAACAACCAAGCAATTTCTTCGCGTGTTACGATTCAACAGACAGGCAAACATTTCTGTTTGTAAAACATTGCAGCCAATATCATGCTATGATTAAATGAGTACGCAGTTATTTCAACGTCAGCCGCATTTGTTTAATTGATTTGCGGAAACATCAGACACTGATTGTGTTAGAATGCATGTATGTATGTCTCAGATAATTCACTGTAACCGTTCAGACACGCTGAAGGGAGGCTACAATGTGAAAAACAAAAAAAAGTAACGCTTTCTCGTCGTTCGCGACTAACAGCACAATTAAGCGGATATTTTGCAAATTTTCTGTTAAATATATTGGTAAATTGCTGATAAAAGCACAAAAGTGTATCCTCGGTACGGTATATCCAATCTTTCAATCTCAAAATACTTGACAGGAAGATATAAATTAAACAGTTCATTATCATGGTGCGATATAGGATATGCGCCGACAATAGAAAGCGATTTTTAATTACTGTCGTAAAATAATTGCATTTCACCAAATTGGAAAACACGTAACAAGCTTATTGGAGTCGAGGAAAAACGTGGAATCGGCGGCGGCGGAATGCGCGGGAAAACACAATTGATTTTGCTCCAACGTGATTGGTTAAAAAAGAATGCTCTGATTGGTTAACTTGTTTAGCACAATGCCATAACAGTCACGTGATCACAATAAAAAATTCCCATCTTTGTCAAACGATTGTTCTTTTCGTCGGTAGTCTTTCATCTCCTCATTAACAAAAAAAATTATCGTAGACGTAATTTAGTTTGGAAAATTACTGATGATAACGGTGGTAAACTTGAAAACGACCTTTGCCACTGATATTAATTAGCGACGTGAGATAAATCATTTGAAGACGATATTTTGTTTCTTCACAACCCTAGATTTGCAGACGTTTGTCTATAACTGTCTTGCCCCACGTAATAAATATTGCAATCTTTAAAGCAAAGAAGTTTCGAATTTACCGTAATGATTCACAGTGACGTCACTGCGGAGTGTTCCAGATATAAACCAGTTTATTTGTATCTTGTTTTCCAGCTTTGTTTTGTTGCATCATAATATTTGCAGAAAAACTTGATTTATTTTGGCATTGTGTAGTGTCAGAGGTAGTATAATAGTTTAAAAGTTCGGGTGATTTGAACACCGCCATCTCAAAGTCTTAATAAAGAGAAAAGAAAAACAGTTCAAGATGTCAGGGGTTCGAGCTAACCGTTATACAGTAAATATACTGTAATAGTGATAATAATGATGATGATAATAATAATTTTAATAATGATAATGATAATAATAATAATAACAATAATAGTAATGATAATAATAATAATAATAACAATAATAATAGTAATGATAATAATAATAATAATAATAATAATAATAATAATAATAATAATAATAATAACGGTAATAGTATACAAAATACAAGATATAGAGTAAGTGACTGGAAAGTATACACATCCACGAGAAAATGATTTGAAGTTGACATATCGGGGAGTTCGAAATAACCTTGATTTTACTGCAGAGCGAACGTGCAGAAGTGCTGAATTCTTGGTTTAAAGTGTAATGCGTATAAACTGCGGAGGAGAAAGAACACGAAGTCACTTTCTTTTGCACACAAGAAGTGCTGTCTGAAAAAAAAAATTGGTTTGTTTTACTGAAGTTGATCTTCTTGTGTGAAGACAAGTGAATACCTAACGCTAATTCAACGCGCACCGGCTTAAAAAATATGTCAATTGTCGACAACAGCAACGGTGGTTCTTATCTCTGACTCGATAGCAAAAGGCTAATTGCTGCTGCAATATTTAGAAAAGTAATTAGTCTTGTACCTTAACAATATCATTCAGAGTCCATTTACCCTGAAGACGTAGTAAGTGTCTCATTTAAGCACTCTGATTTGACGATAAGAACGTGTTTTGTTCGAGCATCTAACTTAAAAGCGTGGAAATCGTATTAGGTCTTTCACGGTATATGCTTAGACACACCTAGCATCTTTGAAAAAAATATTTATTGTGTGAATGAAAAAAATTGTGTTGGCATATAAAGCAAAGGCGTCCCTACCATAGATATGCACATTATTTTATTCTATTTTGACAGCAGCGCCAGATCAAAACGAACCACATGATCAATACGCTTGCTGCGCCTGTGGAGGAGCAATTTATGACATCACTTTCATCGGTAAGCATTCATTTCTTTCTTTTTTTTTTTCTTTGTAAATATTGGTATTGACAGGGACAAATTCCTCGAAGCATTCTATAAATCATCGTTGAAGCGCAAGCGAGAAGAATATTAAACGGCCAAGTATCACCTCTTTTCTCTAACGTTTCTCTCCGTTTTTTCACCTCGGAGATGTTAGTCTCCTCCGCAACCATTTTTTGGGGATGTAACGCAACGCTCCCCCCAAAGAGCGTTGGGGGAGCGTTGCGTGACATTCCAAAACACGGCTGCGGAGGAGACTACAGAGATGTATGAAGGAGACAGAACCGGCGCTTAATGCGTAGCCTTAAAGGAGCTACGTCACGGTTTTCACAGTTCAGCCTAAATTTTTCAAACTCGTCGTTTGTAAACCGTGTTAATCTTTTCCATTTTTAACCATACTCGTTACTTTATGGTTTATTTTTAACTGACTTATCTCTTTGTTTTTTTATGTACCTTAGTAAACTACTATTTTCAGGTTTTCTTCAATTTAAAGGTAATTTTGTGCGTGGCCAAAATAACTCAAAATACCGTGACTGTGCTTCTTTAATGTAGTGTTTTACTGTTATAATTAGATTCTGTAGTTTAATCTCCATTTTGCACCTAAAGAAAGTTAATTCAAGAGGAGATGTTGCGCCTTTCTGAAGGACTAATCACTTCAGTCCCATATGTTGGACTACTTAATTATAACTCCCCCAATCAAAATTCAGAGTAAGGAGAATGAAAGGCCGGAAATGACGCGTAAACGAGACAGAACTCGTGCAAACCATGTGACCCTCAGCAAGAGCGGGAAAAGTACCGCTAGCTAAATGATGATTGGCTGGTATTGTAGTTCCGTTGCCCCTCGCTGGATAAAGCACCCTGTACAATATAGGCCACAATCGATTCTCGGTACTGGACTAGAACAAACTTGCAACTGAGGCTGATGCAGGGGGTCTTTTCGAATGCAAATGACATCAACCTCGTTTTAATGATATTCCCCCGCATGAGCCTCCATCGAAAGCTAGTTCCAGTCCAACACCGACAATACGAATATGTCGCATTATTTTTGGACCTATCATGGGTGCAACAAACCGACTGAGAATGACTATTATTTTATAGTAATGTTAGCGCATTGAGTTTTTTAAATGCGCCCAAAAAACTTTATTATTATTATTATTATTATTATTATTATTATTATTATTATTATTATTATCCCACACGTCAACGACCTGGCAGGATGAATATTTCAACCTCGAAACCAAAACTGTTTCTCACTGCTAACTCAAATTATTGTAGGGCCAGTTATAAACATCACAGTCTAAATAATGCTAAGCGCACTTCTCTCAAGCTCGAACAGATAAAGCCTTCAGTGTGAGAAACACTGAAAACAGCTAACATAACGTATTTTTTTTAAAGGTAAATGGTCAAAGGCTACATATCCTCGGCACTTCCCAGGACGAATGGCTCGCTGGTCGCGTTTGATCGGTTCTTCGCACAGCAAGGATTATGTCGTATGGCAATACGGCGGAATGGCCTCCCCCGGTGTCACTTCTGTCAGTGAGTGGGGAGCTGTTGAGGGACTGGAGAAGGAGATGAAAGACCAGGGGGAGAAAGTCTTCAGGTAATGCTCAAAAACTGCACACATTGGGTTACGTCAGGGGGTGGTCTACAATCCACGGGCAGAGTGAAATGTTACTGTTGCCGTTTGGTGGAAACAAGAAGTGTTACCATTTTTCAGGCACATTGGGCAGCAGGCGGATTCGGCAAAGTGTAAAAGACCATAAGGCCGGTCAAAGGCGACTAGCTTTAGATGGCCTTACCACAGCACAAGACCGATGCAAACAGTTGTAAAGTCACCCATTGTCATACTGTCCAAATTCTCAGAAATAATTGACCATACTAAAGGAAATGTAATTAAAGCGAACTGTAAAGATATTTGCAATTGTGACAGACAGAGTAGATTGCGGGGCGGGAACTGAACTTTGGCATTTAACTGATGTCAAGGTGTGTTGTTCTGAAACAGTGGGTCGCGCGTCAAAGAGCACATAAACCGTAACATTTTTGAAAACATAGTTTGCTCTCGCTTGCCAGTCAAGTCAGTTCTTGTTCCAAAAATGATATTGATAAGCATTAAAAGTGACTAGACTGATGAAGATAAATAATGCTTTGGGAACTATTGATATAATTGTAGGCATTTTCAGTAAACATAACACCTTACTAAAATTATTTTCAAAAGGTAGCAAAGCGATCCGGCGGGGAGGAGTCTGATAAATAGGCGCCAAGAAAGTGACACTTTCTCACGACTATGCCACTCGCTTCGCCGCTCGCACGTATGCTCTCAAACATGAGCCAACCTGCAGGCTAAAAGGCCTTCACTGTAACCCTTTAATGTTTAAAACTGATTCATGTCCTAGCTCTCCTTTAATACCGAGAATGTTTTGCCCAAACTATGAGAGGTAATTTTTCTTTCCTAGTCAGCCGTCGGTCGATTGGTAAGCCGCGATCGTCTAGTGGTTAGGACACTGCGTTGTGGCCGCAGTAACCCAGGTTCGAATCCTGGTCCCGGCATTTCTTTTTTAAACTCCTGCTGTTTAATTTTATTTTAGCCATGGTGTAAAAAAATTGTCAACGTAGGTATATAAATATTTTTTTTGCTGTAAATAGGAATTTTCAGAAACATCACCAAGGGAAGTTTTTTTTTTTTTATGGCAAACTTTAAAGAGAATTTACAGCTCTCCTTATAACATCCAGAATGCATTGTTTGAATTAAGAGAAATAATTTTCTATCTCCCTCCAGCTATCGAGGAGTGGCGAGCCGCGATCGTCTAGTGGTTAGAACACTGCGTCGTGGCCGCAGTAACCCAGGTTCGAATCCTGGTCCCGGCATTTCTTTTTTAAACTCCTGTTGTTTAATTTTACTTTAGCCATGGTGTAAAACAATTGTCAACTTAGGTATATAAATATTTTTTTGCTGTAAATAAGAATTTTCAGAAACATCACCAAGAGAAGTTTTTTTTTTTTTTTTTATGGCAAACTTCAAAGAGAATTCACAGCTCTCCTTATAACATCCAGAATGCATTGCTTGAATTAAGAGAAATAATTTTCTATCTCTCTCCAGCCATCGTGGAGTGGTAAGCCGCGATCGTCTAGTGGTTAGGACACTGCGTCATGGCCGCAGTAACCCAGGTTCGAATCCTGGTCCCGGCATTTCTTTTTTAAACTCCTGTTGTTTAATTTTACTTTAGCCATGGTGTAAAACAATTGTCAACTTAGGTATATAAATATTTTTTTGCTGTAAATAAGAATTTTCAGAAACATCACCAAGAGAAGTTTTTTCTTTTTTTATGGCAAACTTCAAAGAGAATTCACAGCTCTCCTTATAACATCCAGAATGCATTGCTTGAATTAAGAGAAATAATTTTCTATCTCTCTCCAGCCATCGTGGAGTGGTAAGCCGCGATCGTCTAGTGGTTAGGACACTGCGTCATGGCCGCAGTAACCCAGGTTCGAATCCTGGTCCCGGCATTTCTTTTTTAAACTCCTGTTGTTTAATTTTACTTTAGCCATGGTGTAAAACAATTGTCAACTTAGGTATATAAATATTTTTTTGCTGTAAATAAGAATTTTCAGAAACATCACCAAGAGAAGTTTTTTCTTTTTTTATGGCAAACTTCAAAGAGAATTCACAGCTCTCCTTATAACATCCAGAATGTATTGCTTGAATTAAGAGAAATAATTTTCTATCTCTCTCCAGCCATCGTGGAGTGGTAAGCCGCGATCGTCTAGTGGTTAGGACACTGCGTCGTGGCCGCAGTAACCCAGGTTCGAATCCTGGTCCCGGCATTTCTTTTTTAAACTCCTGTTGTTTAATTTTACTTTAGCCATGGTGTAAAACAATTGTCAACTTAGGTATATAAATATTTTTTTGCTGTAAATAAGAATTTTCAGAAACATCACCAAGAGAAGTTTTTTTTTTTTTTTTTATGGCGAACTTTAAAGAGAATTCACAGCTCTCCTTATAACATCCAGAATGCATTGCTTGAATTAAGAGAAATAATTTTCTATCTCTCTCCAGCCATCGTGGAGTGGTAAGCCGCGATCGTCTAGTGGTTAGGACACTGCGTTGTGGCCGCAGGAACCCAGGTTCGAATCCTGGTCCCGGCATTTCTTTTTTAAACTCCCATTAGTTTTATTTTTGCCAAGGCGTGTGAAAATTGTCAACTTAGGTATATCTTCTTTCTGTAACTGCGAATTTTCACAAACATCACCAAGAGCAGTTCTTTTTTATGACAAACTTTTAATTAAAAAGAAGTTGCGGCTCTCCTTATAACATCCAGAATACACTGTTTGAAATAAGAGAAATAATTTTTCATCTCCAGCCAGCCACCAGTAGAGCGGTAAGCCGCGATCGTCTAGTGGTTAGGACACTGCGTTGTGGCCGCAGTAACCCAGGTTCGAATCCTGGTCCCGGCATTTCTTTTTTAAACTCCTGTTATTTAATTTTATTTTAGCCATGGTGTAAAAAAATTGTCAACTTAGGTATATAAATATTTTTTTGCTGTAAATAAGAATTTTCAGAAACATCACCAAGAGAAGTTTTTTTTTTTTTATGGCAAACTTTAAAGAGAATTTACAGCTCTCCTTATAACATCCAGAATGCATTGTTTGAAGTAAGAGAAATGATTTTCTGTCTCCCTCCAGCCATCGTGGAGTGGTAAGCCGCGATTGTCTAGTGGTTAGGACACTGCGTTGTGGTCGCAGTAACCCAGGTTCGAATCCTGGTCCCGGCATTTCTTTTTTGCACTCCTATTAGTTTTATTTTTGCCAAGGCGTGTGAAAATTGTCAACTTAGGTAAATTTTCTTGCTGTAACTGCGAATTTTCACAAACATCACCAAGAGCAGTTTTTTTTTTTTTATGGCAAACTTTTAATTAAAAAGAAGTTGCGGCTCTCCTCATAACATCCAGAATACACTGTTTGAAATAAGAGAAATAATTTTTCATCTCCAGCCAGCCACCAGTAGAGCGGTAAGCCGCGATCGTCTAGTGGTTAGGACACTGCGTTGTGGCCGCAGTAACCCAGGTTCGAATCCTGGTTCCGGTATTTCTTTTTTAAACTCCCTTTAGTTTTATTTTTGCCAAGGTGTATGAAAATTGTCAACTAAGGTATATCTTCTTGCTCTAACTGCGAATTTTCATAAACATCACAAAGAGAAGTTTTTTTATGGCAAACTTTAAAGAGAATTCACAGCTCTCCTTATAACATCCAGAGTGCATTGTTTGAACCAAGAGAGATAATTTTCCAACTCACACCAGCCATCGTAGAGTGGTAAGCCGCGATCGTCTAGTGGTTAGGACACTGCGTTGTGGCCGCAGTAACCCAGGTTCGAATCCTGGTCCCGGCACCTTTTTGCTCTATTTTTTTTTTTTTTTTTTCATAAAATGAGAAAACGAAACCTCAATTTTAAAGGTGGTTGACAGTAAAAATAACTTAAACTTACAAGTTGACTTTGTTCCGTTTAACGCGCTTCGTTGAAATTCTTTGAAAGTGAAAGTTTTGCAACCGATAGCAACAAAAAGATCTCGATTCCTAGTTTTATTGTTGATCAATTAAAAGTAGTTCAGTGGAACCCCACCTTACGGCCACCCCATTAATATGGCCTTTTATTCTGGCTCAGTCAGTCATTTTCTTATTTAAAGAACCCCTTTAATACGGCCACCCCGTTAATACGGCCAGATTTTCATGGCCCGTTGGTGACCGGAAAAATGGGGTTCCACTGTATATTTGGGACCCATGTGATATTGATACAAACTTAATTGCAACCATTCACGATATATGTGTACAGATGTACAACTTATTTATTCAAGAGAGTACTTTAATCTTCTGTTGATTTGTTTTAATCCTCAGGATAATCAAGACGCGAATGTTGTACACGGGTGTAGGCCAGGTTTCCACCACATTTAAAGCTGACAGCAGGCGCAACTTGGTGTCAGCGGTAGCCAAGCTTTACCCAAGCCCTGATTGGAACGTTGGTATTGACCGGATTAACCTGTGTGACGGAAATTGCACGTGGAGACGAACTATCGTCAAAGATCTTTACCCATGGGATGCTGGTAATGGAAAAAGAATATTATAAGTTTTATTTTAAGAAACAACACGGCACTTTTGATTCTTGAAGAAGCAATGTTTCGACAGTCTCCACAACAGAGTTAAATTTTATTTGAATGACTATACAGAATTAATACAAGTCTTAACAGCTGGGATTTTTTTAATAATTGTAAAATTTGACAAGAGAGCAGAATAATGCATAGCTAGAGTTCTCATATAGCTATGAGTTCGAACTTGTTAGTGCAACTTAAGAGACAAGCCGTGAGGGTACCTTTGAAGGACCTCTATTAATTTTCCACTGTTTTTGTGTGCGATAATATATGATACTAAATATAAAACAAAGGAAAAGTTGACATTGAACCAAGGTCAAAATTGTACCACAACACGCATTCAACAGAGCAGCGGTACCTCCTAGTGACTTTGTACTTTGAAAAACGAGTCAAGCTTTAACTTTTCTAACCTTCTTTCAATGGTTTAAAGTTTAGTGAGCATCCTTGTAGTTAACAATCACATTAAGACAGCGTCCGAGTCATTCAGGGCAAACGTGCTTTCGTTTTCAAACATATTTATTTATATCATCTCCTTAAAACTGAAAAACAGCGAGATCTTTTGAGCTTGTAATCGATCAAATCCGTCGATGTTTTCTAGGCACGGATGACGGGATCACCTTCACCTCAGCGAATTCCAAATCTGTACCTCAGCAGCCTATAAGGAACATCACCACGAATACACACTCCCATGGCTCATTCCCAAGTAAAGATGGGAGCGACATTACACGACCTTTTGGGCAAATTAAACTGCAGCTTATGCAAACTTTCGGAGACTGCGGAAAGCCAGGACTCCCTCCCTTCCCCGTGAGACGTAAGTGTTTCGTTCGCTGAGTTAGCTAGCTGCTGCTATTGCTGTTGTAATGACTGGTTATGCAGCTCTTTCTCTACATTGAACGTAGTCTCTTGTATTGTGAGTCTCAATATGATTGGCTGTTTCATTACTGGTCAACTGCCCCAGAGTGTTTATGTTGAGGGACTATCGGTTGATATCCTCCTGCAGAAATTCAAAGGGAGTTATTAGACCATGTCCTCAAGACAAACTTTAGCAAACGCGTGCATGAATATGACGCACAGGTTAATGAAGAAATACTGTGTGGCAACCTGCTCATACGTTTTACCCTTCTTTTCACTCATCATGTTTATTGTCGTTGCTGGATTTGTGTTTCAAACAGCACCAAGAGTTCATTGTGAAGTTTCCCGCTGGTCGTCATGGAAACCGTGCTCTGTCACCTGTGGTCGCGGCGTACAGCTTAGGGGCCGAGCAGTTATCAAGAATGAAATGAATGACGGGATACCATGTCCACATCTAACGGAGTCCAGATCCTGTATCCAGCCCAATTGCTCCGGTAGGTGAAAACGTCACATCATTGCTGTCTTTGACTATAAGTTATGAAAGTACTTCTCAAAAGCTTCCGTTTAATATTCACCCGTAAGGGTTCATATACAGCCTCACAACATAATAGAGCGGTTATCAACTCAGTATCCCAATAGTAACCTGGATTACTTTTATTTTGCTTTACTGCCCTCTGTGACTGGGTTAAAAAGCTCGCGTCGTTTGCGCAACTTATCAGCTGCCTAGCTATAGCCTCGCGCGAATTTAGTCACGCGCGTTTTTAGCACGCGCTCGCCAACAGTTTTGTGGACATTTACTTCGATTTCTCATTGGCTTGTTGCATTGATTACGTTTGTTGTGATCGGCTTGTGTAATTGCGTTTGACGGTTGAAAACTGATCTAAACAGTGCCATTTCTTCTGCGATCAGACGTTCTTTTCGTTAATGGTGGCAGACGAAAAGAACGCCTGATCTTGCATGAGGTTTCAGAAATTTAGACTCCGGCAGTGAAAGGGTTTGGTCCTTGGCAATGTCCAAGGGAATTTAGCTAAGAACAATTTGGGGCTAAACCGGTTAACACTTTAAATGTTTTTTTCTTCTTAGTGCCCAAACCGTCCAATTGTAAGCTTTCTCCTTGGTCGTCTTGGAGCGGGTGTCGTGGCACGTGCAATAGAGGCGGACGATTTCGCTCGAGGACAATTCTACAAAAAGCGGAGCCTGGGGGAAAGCCGTGCCCTGACACAAACTCTCTTATCAAATGGAGGCGCTGCAAGCTTCCAAAATGTTCGTCAGAAAAGGCCAACGGTAAGGCTATAACTACTACGCATTTGAATATTTCACGATACATGATATGCCGTTTTCCAAAAACTGAGGTGGTACTGCTTTCACCTGATTTATAGTGTCTAAGGTTCAATTGACTTTTGCAAGATCATTATGACGGGAACTCTGCATTACAGAAACTTTTTTAACCTGATATCAGACACGGGCATTTTTTTTTTTTCACCGTGGCAGAAAAAGAACGCCTGATCGAAGATTTTTTCTTTTCTTTTTTATATCGTAAAAAATACGTATTTTTTTACATCTTTTATTTTGAAAGTTCTTGGTCAGAGGGCGACTTATTTATCATTAACTACTGTCAACTGCACCCTCTAAATAAAGCTGCTTACTATTTTCTTACTCTCAGAACGTTTTCAGCTCAACCATCTTCTGCACTGATCATGAACTATATACATGTTAAATGATTTCAAGAAGGCAACACCAGAATCAGAAAAATGCAATTGATCAACTTAGGAAGAGTCTTGACTGAAAGCTAAATTTTTCCAAGACAATTTGAATAAAATATAGGACTGAGAGGTGGTTAGGAGAATTTTGACATTGGGTTTGGCTTCGTTTCTTTAGACTGTATAGTAACGGGATGGTCTCCTTGGACTCCATGCTCCAAAAAGTGTAACAGAGGAAAAAAGTTTCGAGTAAGAAAGATCATAAAAAGCGAGAAGAATGACGGAGCAAGCTGCCCGACAAAACTTAAAGAGAGAAGAAAATGTACTCCTGTCAAGTGTTCTGGTAAGAAACAGTTTTACTTGAAACATACCCCCTTTCCCCTTGACCAGCGTCATCCAATCTCGTCCCCAGAGCCGAAGGTTTCTTTTGGTCACGGGGTCGGCGAAACGGAGGGCTCTACTCGTAACGACATTTTAAAACGAGTAGCACTGTGGACTAGAATGAGTATCAGCAAAACGGAAATTCTGCTCTTGGTTTATGTTTACTGGTGCGCATGCCCTGACGTTTAGAGCAGCTGGCCGTTGTATATTACCTACCTTGCTCTGCACTATATCTAATAGACCATTTTACAGTTGTCTGCTTAATGACCTGGCCTTTGAATGGCAGCGAGGCTGCAGGTGACCTTGTTTTGATACAGACCTCACTGCTTTTGTTGTGCAAATCAAGTTTTTCTTATGCTACTAGTTGGCATTTAAATAAGAAAAGCACAGAGGTCTGTATCAAAGCAAGGCCAACTCCAGCCTCTCTTGCATTCATGGCCAGGTAACTAAGCACACAACTGTAAAATGGCCTATTTGCGTAGTTTAGCATAACTGGATGTAAAATCCACCACTATGACATAATTATGTTAAACGTAAAGTATTTTACAGCCTTTCTAATCAAAAGGTGAGTCAAATGAAGGCAGTTAAACTCCAATTTGGTGACAAGTTTGCTTAACAGTGACAAAACTTGAAAATAAATGAAATAAATAAATAAATAAATAAATTCTAAAGTCACTTAATTTTTAAATGGGTTGTAAGGTTAGTCCACGCGACAATTAAGAATGAGGCAGTTTGTAGTGTTATGAAGCCATTTCACACAACATCGAGAATGAAGTCACGGGGAGAAAAATAATGAATTAAAAAAAATTCTGTTAGACGACAAGACCATCACCATGTCGATGATTTCCGTTACTATCTCAAAAAAAGATAAATATGACAAAAACAGCAAAAAAAACACAATAAATGCCGGGACCAGGATTCGAACCTGCGTTACTGCGGCCACAACGCAGAGTCCTAACCACTAAACTTCTCTTGGTGATGTTTCTGAAAATCAAAAAATATATATATACCCAAGCTGACAAGTTTTTTCAACATGGCTAAAATAAAAATTAAATAACAAAAGCCTGAAAATTCTTATTTACAGCAAAAAAAAATATTTATATACCTAAGTTTACAATTTTTTTACACCATGGCTAAAATAAAATTAAACAACTGGAGTTTAAAAAAGAAATGCCGGGACCAGGATTCGAACCTGGGTTACTGTGGCCACAACGCAGTGTCCTAACCACTAGACGATCGCGGCTTACCACTCTACCATGGCTGAGAGGCAATGGAAAAATATTTCTCTTAATGCAAACAATGCATTCAAGGAGAGCCGTAAATTATCTTTAAAGTTTGCCATAAAAAAACTTCTCTTGGTGATGTTTATGAAAATTCGCAGTTACAGTAAGAAGATATACCTTAGTTGACAATTTTCATACACCTTGGAAAAAATAAAACTAACGGGAGTTTAAAAAAGAAATGCCGGGACCAGGATTCGAACCTGGGTTACTGCGGCCACAACGCAGTGTCCTAACCACTAGACGATCGCGGCTTACCACTCTACCATGGCTGAAGGAACATGTAAAATTATTTCTCTCAGCCCCAACAATGCATTCAAGGAGAGCTGTAAATTCTCTTTAAAGTTTGCCATAATAACTTCTCTTGGTGATGTTTCTGAAAATCAAAAAATATATATATACCTAAGCTGACAGTTTTTTTTTCAATATCGCTTAAATAAAAACTAAATAACAGGGGTTTAAAAAACAAAAATGCCGGGACCAGGATTCAAACCTGGGTTACTGCGGCCACAACGCAGTGTCCTAACCACTAGACGATCGCGGCTTACCACTCTACCATGGCTGAAGGGCAATGGAAAAATATTTCTCTTAATGCAAACAATGCATTCAAGGAGAGCTGTAAATTCTCTTCAAAGTTTGCCATAAAAAAACTTCTCTTGGTGATGTTTCTGAAAATCAAAACAAATATATATACCTAAGATGACAATTTTTTTCAACATGGCTAAAATAGAAATTAAATAACAGGAGTTTTAAAAAAAAGTGCCGGGGGACCAGGATTCGAACCTGGGTTACTGCGGCCACAACGCAGTGTCCTAACCACTAGACGATCGCAGCTTACCACTACTACTGAGGGCTGGTGTAAAATGAAAAATTATTCCTCTTATTTCAAACAATACACTCTGGATGTTATAAGGAGAGCCGTAACTTCTTTGTAATTTAAAGTTTGCCATACAAAAAAGAACTGCTCTTGGTGATGTTTATGAAAATTCGCAGTTACAGCAAGAAACTATACCTTAGTTGACAACTTTCATACACCTTGGCAAAAATAAAACTAACGGGAGTTTCAAAGAGAAATGCCAGGAACAGGATTCGAACCTGGGTTACTACGGCCACAACGCAGTGTCCTAACCACTAGACGATCACGGCTTACAACTGTACCATGGCTGGAGGGAGATGGAAAAATATTTCTGTTAATGCAAACAAGGCATTGAAGGAGAGCTGTAAATTCTCTTTAAAGTTTGCCATAAAAAAAACTTCTCTTGGTGATGTTTCTGAAAATCAAAAAATATATATACCCAAGCTGACAATTATTTTCAACGTGGCTAAAATAAAAATTAAATAACAGGAGTTAAAAAAAAAAGTGCCGGGACCAGGATTCGAACCTGGGTTACTGCGGCCACAACGTAGTGTCCTAACCACTAGTCGATCGCGGCTTACCACTGTACCATGGCTGGAGAGAAACGGAAAAATATTTCTCTTAATGCAAACAATGCATTGAAGGAGAGCTGTAAATTCTCCTTAAAGTTTGCCATAAAAAAACTTCCCTTGGTGGTGTGTCTGAAAATCAAAAAAATATATACCTAAGATGACAATTTTTTTCAACATGGCTAAAATAAAAATTAAATAACAGGAGTTTGAAAAAAAAGTGCCGGGACCAGGATTCGAACCTGGGTTACTGCGGCCACAACGCAGTGTCCTAACCACTAGACGATCGCGGCTTACCACTGTACCATGGCTGGAGAGAAACGGAAAAATATTTCTCTTAATGCAAACAATGCATTGAAGGAGAGCTGTAAATTCTCCTTAAAGTTTGCCATAAAAAAACTTCCCTTGGTGGTGTGTCTGAAAATCAAAAAAATATATACCTAAGATGACAATTTTTTCAACATGGCTAAAATAAAAATTAAATAACAGGAGTTTGAAAAAAAAGTGCCGGGACCAGGATTCGAACCTGGGTTACTGCGGCCACAACGCAGTGTCCTAACCACTAGACGATCGCGGCTTACCACTGTACCATGGCTGGAGAGAAATGGAAAAATATTTCTCTTAATGCAAACAATGCATTCTGGATGTTATAAGGAGAGCTGTAAATTCTCTTTAAAGTTTGCCATAAAAAAACTTCTCTTGGTGATGTTTCTGAAAATCAAAAAATATATATACCCAAGCTGACAATTATTTTCAACATGGCTAAAATAAAAATTAAATAATAGGAGTTAAAAAAAAAAGTGCCGGGACCAGGATTCGAACCTGGGTTACTGCGGCCACAACGCAGTGTCCTAACCACTAGACGATCGCGGCTTACCACTCTTCCATGGCTGGAGGGCAATGGAAAAATATTTCTCTTAATGCAAACAATGCATTCAAGTAGAGCTGTAAATTCTCTTCAAAGTTTGCCTTAAAAAAACTTCTCTTGGTGATGTTTCTGAAAATCAAAAAAATATATACCTAAGATGACAATTTTTTTCAACATAACTAAAATAGAAATTAAATAACAGGAGTTTAAAAGAAAAGTGCCGGGACCAGGATTCGAACCTGGGTTACTGCGGCCACAACGCAGTGTCCTAACCACTAGACGATCGCGGCTTACCACTACTACTGAGGGCTGGTATGAAATGAAAAGTTATTCCTCTTATTTCAAACAATGCATTCTGGATGTTATAGGGAGAGCCGTAACTTCTTTTTAATTTAAAGTTTGCCATACAAAAAAAACTGCTCTTGGTGATGTTTATGAAAATTCGCAGTTACAGCAAGAAAATATACCTTAGTTGACAACTTTCATACACCTTGGCAAAAATAAAACTAACGGAAGTTTCAAAAAGAAATGCCGGGACCAGGATTCGAACCTGGGTTACTGCGGCCACAACGCAGTGTCCTAACCACTAGACGATCGCGGCTTACCACTACTACTGAGGGCTTTTGTGAAATGAAAAATTATTTCTCTTATTTCAAACAATGTATTCTGGATGTTATAAGGAGAGCCGTAGCTCCTTTTTAATTTGAAATTTGCCATACAAGAAAAAAACTTCTCTAGGTGATGTTTATGAAAATTCGCAGTTACAGCAAGAAGATATACCTTAGTTGACAATTTTCATACACCTTGGCAAAAATTAAACTAACGGGAGTTTATAGAAGAAATGCCAGGACCAGGATTCGAATCTGGGTTACTGCGGCCACAACGCAGTGTCCTAACCACTAGAAGATCGCGGCTTACTACTCTACCATGGCTGGAGGGAGATGGAAAAATATTTCTCTTAATGCAAACAATGCATTGAAGGAGAGCTGTAAATTCTCTGTAAAGTTTGCCATAAAAAAATTTCTCTTGGTGATGTTTCTGAAAATCAGAAAAAAATTTATACCTAAGCTGACAATTTTTTTCAACACGGCTAAAATAAAAATTAAATAACAGGGGTTTAAAAAACAAAAATGCCGCGACCAGGATTCGAACCTGGGTTACTGCGGCCACAACGCAGTGTCCTAACCACTAGACGATCGCGGCTTACCACTCTACCATGGCTGGAGGGAAATGGAAAAATATTTCTCTTAATGCAAACAATGCATTGAAGGAGAGCTGTAAATTCTCCTTAAAGTTTGCCATAAAAAAATTTCTCTTGGTGATGTTTCTGAAAATCAGAAAAAAATTTATACCTAAGCTGACAATTTTTTTCAACACGGCTAAAATAAAAATTAAATAACAGGGGTTTAAAAAACAAAAATGCCGCGACCAGGATTCGAACCTGGGTTACTGCGGCCACAACGCAGTGTCCTAACCACTAGACGATCGCGGCTTACCACTCTACCATGGCTGGAGGGAAATGGAAAAATATTTCTCTTAATGCAAACAATGCATTCAAGGAGAGCTGCAAATTCTCTTTAAAGTTTGCCATAAAAAAAAACTTCTCTTGGTGATGTTTCTGAAAATCAAAACAAATATATACCTAAGATGACAATTTTTTTCAACATGGCTAAAATAAAAATTAAATAACAGGAGTTTGAAAAAAAAGTGCCGGGACCAGGATTCGAACCTGGGTTACTGCGGCCACAACGCAGTGTCCTAGCCACTAGACGATCGCGGCTTACCACTCTAACGATGGCTGGTTAGAGATGAAAAACTGCCATCTAAATTGCATTGATTTTGTAAAAGCAAAACTGGATCTTGAACACCTTTTGAAGATCTAACAGCAGGGAAAAAAAATATTGGCCAGCACTTAAAAAGGTGGATGGCTCTGTTGGCCAAGTTCAGAATGCCTATGCCAGTCTCCTCGACTGACTAAATTCCAACTGCTAATAGTTCATGTCCAGGTCCCTATGGTTTTTATCGTTTCCTCGGGCTCCGTTAACATTTGGCCGGAGGAATTTTTAAAACGCAGCTTTATTTCTACTACTAGGCCTTCCGTCCACACTAACCCGTCACAAAAACGCAGCTTTTCGAAAGTACTCTTCAAACCGGAGGAATTTGATTACGCCGACTTTTCGTTTTCGTTTTGAAGGAAAACACTTTGAAAACGGAACTTTTCGAAAACGATGGCGTGACGATAATCATGTGATTTCCCTGATCGAGTTTTCCTCAAGCACAAATCCAAAATGACCGGTGCTTTTTGCTTATTCAAATTCCTCCGGCCCACGTAGTGTGGACGGGGCGTTAAATGTTAACCTCGCTAACCTGTCCGGTTTTGCTTTCTTTCCTCAGCGTGAAGACCATCTGGGCGTGAGGAGAAAGAAGGTTGATTGGACGTGCAACAAGTGCTTGGCTTCGCGAATGGATCATATTGCAGATAAAATTGAGACTGGTTATAGCAAAAGACAGGAAAAGCTCGTATATAGTTATTTATTTTGGGTGCTAGGCCAGGAATTGTAGTCCAGTCCATCGCCACCCGAAGTCCAAAAGTAAGACGATAGGGGGACTGGGCTACAGGAAGTACTTTAATTGCCGGAAGATAAGAGAACACTGTGCTGTAGAACACGAACAATAAATATACAAATGGACATGAAAAAAAACAAAAAAACAAAAAAAACAAAAAAAAAACAAAAAAAAAACAGAAAAAAAGAAAAGAAAGAAAAGAAAGCCACTGCCATTGTAATCGTATTCTATAATGCAATTTTTCAATTTTTTATTACACAAGTGGAAAACTAACCATCACCTGGTGTCAGAAGTCTATAACTGTTAATGCACAGCGAGAGATTATCGTCTGTTGTGCACAGCGCGGTCCTTTTCTTTATATTCTTACTCTAGACCTTTCACGGTTATCATGGGACCTGACAAAGGGTTCTGAGAAAATGAAGCACAGCAGTACAGCGCAGTAAACCAACGACATGGAAACAAAGAAATAAAATAAATGTATCGAATAAGGAATTGCATAACAAGTAATTAATGTTTATCGTCCAACAAAATAGACATAAAATGCCTTATTTGTTCACACAGTTAAAAGCCTCGATCATATCGAGGTTCCTTATCATATTTAATTCATCTTAATAAAAGAGTGCAAACTATATAGGTTTAGGTTTAGGCTTTTAATTTGTAACGACCACCGCCTTTGCCAATATATATAGGGTGTCTCAAAGAATTACGATTCTAGTCAAAACATACGTGTCCACCTTGCTTTCATTTGGCCATGTGAAAAACTAGGAGGGTGACATGACCGCGCTTCGCTGGACCTTGCTCCCAGCAGGGTCTCTCTTATAACAATCCTATAATCAGTTAGGTCTGTTTATTTGTTTGTTGTTTGCTTGCGTGTTCTATATTTATTCAAGCGTCTTCTGGCCGTCTCTCTGTCTATTAATAGTGTTGTTAATTCCTGCCTTTACACATGTCGCTGTATGCCTTTATAATGTTCGGGATATTTCCTCAGTTGGGACCGATTTCTCTAACTCCGTTTGGCGGGAACTCATTCTCGCGAATCATGAAAAAACCGCAAAAATCGCGAAAATTAGAATCTACAAAAATTTCGTGCAACTCGGTACTTTCCCTCCCCTCTCACCCACACCCTAAAGTTTGGCCTTTTGACGCGAGAATAGCGGGACCGGAAATAAATTGGAGGAATTGGACGAGCAGAAGAGATGGTAACAGTTTCAATTTTGTCTCTTTTAGTAATGGTGTCGATGGTAGTCAAATACGTTTTCTCGAGCATCGTTTTATATTGCGAGCCTGAATTCAGGCTGATATACATTGCTGTACACACTTTAAATCAAGATAACACTTTTGTTCTTGATTTTATTTAGTTCTCTTCATTCGAAGACCGCTGTCCTAAATGTGACAAACATGAAAGGAATTTGGAAAATTCCTCATTCACTGCCAATAACTTCAGCAAACTAAGCTTCTTTTACGTTAACGATTTGAAGCATTCTTTAAGGGAAAGAATGACGGCCCCCACACGAATTTTTGCCATGTAAGATCGTAGAACCTTCGCGACGAATATTTAACCATCTAGGAACGCGACCTTCTGGGAGCCTGACGGTCACTGAATATCCCGGATTAAGCAAATGAAATGACTTCTTCAGCTGTACGCTCGATTCGATGTACCGCTTTCATTGTGAGTTCATTGTTTGAAGCGAGGTAGTAGGTTTTGGCATTCGCAGAATGTAAACCGCAGAGAGGGGATATTTTCCTAATTAAATATTCTGACTAGCAGGCCTGTAAGGGTGGAAACGTAACAGAAGCTCGCTCACATCTTAACTCGACTTCTGTTATCCACATTCAGATCCCCTCGAGGACATTCCATATAAGGGAAACAATAAACTTGACCCCTTTGACATAGCTATTGAATGGATGCTGGCAAATTCCCGCTGAAATGTACAGTGAAAATTAGTTTAGAGGGAGTAAGGAATGTCGTGCAGTTATTCCGGTTGAAATTTTCGCTATATGTTTGTCATTCCAGTTGATTAAGGCAAAAACGAAAGAAACACTTTCAACTGAAAATGTATCGCGCAAAGCTTGTCGAAAAAAAGAAAGGCAAAAAGGAGTACTTTCCCTTTCTATCGTGTTGTATAGTACTTCAAATCGATAAGAACACGCTCTTGGCCTTTCTCACCAACCGAAGATTTCTTTTTAAAAATTCCTAATAAATATAGGGTGTGAATTTAAAGTTACTGCGGATTGTTGTAGTTTAGGATATCAGAAACACAATTGTCTCACGTTGTTCTTTGTAATCCTCTTATTTATTGACTTCCTATAGAAAAAAAAAACAAACGTCGAAATTGTGTAAGATTTACGTGACTCAAATGAAAGTCTGTAATTATTTCAATCTTTTTCTGTTCTTTACGCAACGTACTTGACTGAAAAGTGATTTTCTTGTTCTTAAGTGACGTCACGGTTGCTTGGTGACGCTATTGACAATTCCTAAGGGTCGTCATTGGCTCACGTCTCACCTACGATCTGGTCACGTGGCCTCATGCTCGGTCCTCGGGCTGGTCGCTCTGTAACGTCATGGGAAGATGGCGGACCCATTTACGGGTGGCCAAAGCTCTAGAGCAAGTAATGCTTTACAGAAGCGACAAGAATCCCTAAAACGATGGACGAAGAGCGAGACAGCCCTAGAATCTTCGGACACGTCGAGAAAGAAGACTAAAATTCAGTTTTCGCTTGGAACTGTGTTTCTTTCGGCGGTATCGAGCGGTGACGTGGAGGAGGTGAAGAATCTTCTGGCCAAAGGCGCTGATATAAATCACCAAAATGTCGATGGACTCACCGCGTTACATCAGGTACAGTATCTAGCATTCCTGCTGGAGATATAAAAATTGTATTGGATGCGAGAGCAGTCTGTGCGAGAGCGTTTTATGGACCAGGTCCGGGGTCCTAGCTAGAACCCAAAACAATAGCCTAATTAACGAATCACTCGCTCCTAAAACACAGTGATTATACGGGTTGCTCTTGGCAAGCTAAAAACTTTGAGGTGTCTCTTCCATTAAATCCCCACCTGACTAAAGTTAAAGCAGCTTCAGTGCTTGCAAACCTTTGCTTTTGACAGGGTGATTCTCCAAATGCTTGTTAACGCCTTGAACTATTTAGACCACAACCAAATGCTTACAAGGAAATTTATGTCGAATTCTATCCTCAGAATTATCACATTGCTCTGTCGATTGCTCGCAGAACTTTCAATATTTTGTGTTCTTAGGAAATAAACTGTTCCTGACGAAACATTCCTTGTCATTTATTGTTTCATATTCTCTCGAGCGAGCAGCTCAAAACCGAAGCAAAACGAGCGGTTCAGGCATTCAAGTGATTTTACAAGTAATCACTTTCCAGCGTGTATATTTACATCTGTTCCTAGTAATGAAGGCTTTTAATCGCTGTTCTTATTCGGCAGGCTTGCATCGACGAAAGTTATGACCTTGTTCAATTTTTGGTCGACCATGGAGCCCGAATGGACATACGGGACAACGAGGGTTGGACGGCTCTACATGCTGCAGCTAGTTGCGGGAGCGTTGAAATAGCACAGTGAGTTTGTGTTTGCTTTATACATTTCATTGTAATCTCCTCTTGAACCGGTCTGGCATTTGGTTTAAATTGTGCTGGCTGTAAATCTACTACTGTTAGCGGCATTCCATGGACATTTAACACGATCAGTCTAAATGTTGTCCATGGTAGTGGTGAATTTGTATCGCGTTTCAAAACATGCAAGGAACTCGGTGCAAATTTTGAAAGGCTTCTTCTTCGATGTGCGAATTTTGAAGTCTGAACCACCGTATTACCCTGTGAAATTTCGCTCGGCGGAATTTCCTAGTAATGAAATCGTTTTGTGAGGAAAGAATAAAAATCATGATAAAGTTACTCTTCAGTCGAACACAATCTCTTGTCAGTCGGAAATTTTATATCAAATGACCTAAGTTGTATGAAATACCATTGAAGTGCTGTATCTCCGGTCTTCGCTTTAATGGACCAGAGCTGTAGGTTTCACAATACGTTTTGTAATGTTTTGTTTTGTTTGGCACGGAAATCTATCGGTTAAACTTTATACCAGGAGCCATTCTATGTCAGTCTGCTATATCTTCAAAAATATGTGTGTGTAAGTTGCAGATGACATAAACTCATTAATTTGGAATTTTCTTGTCTGTGTATTTTCGTTTGTAGTTTGAAGGGATCAAAAGTTTGACGCTCTTGAAAAGCTTTTTTAAGTACCCTGTACGTTTCACTTTAACCAAGTGTAGTATCATTCCTCGAGTGGTTGTTGCGAGATGTTCAAAAGCGTGACTTGTTGCATAGTACGAAACCTTGTACATAATTGTCAGCTCAGGAAGTTTCCTGACCGGCCATGGAAAACTAAGTGAATTTGAATTAATTCTTATCCTCAGGTGCAACTGTAGAATCATTGTAATATTTTCAGAATCATGCTCTTTGCAAACAGTTTAGGCAGTCTGATGGTGGTTGGTTATCTGTGTGCCGAATCTGCTGTTATGTATTCTTGCATTGGTCACTAGATAGACAGAATGGAGGGAACAAGCTGTTTCCTTTGAGAATTTTTTTTCTTTAGTGCTAAAAGTCTTTTTTCCCAGTGTAGTTTACTGAAGAAATGGTGATCGTAAAGTTGGTTATGATATAGTTATCTTCAGAAATCCAACTGTGCTACAACCAGCATGCTTACAAAGTGAAACTTTGTACACAAGAGCATATTGTCTTTTGTTATAAGCCTTACTGATACCTTGTGTTTCATAGTGTTTACTCTATCTCTAGACCTTGCATCGAAGTCAAAGAAACAAATATTTGTAATGCACAGATATAGCTGTGGCTTTCATGGCAGAGGAAAAGAAGCTTGCTAAGACTGTAATTCATTTCAGAAATAGTAATTGCTTACTTATTATTGTGCAAGGTTGAAACTATTCACCCAGTTATTACTGAACTTGCCAATACTGATATTTACTTTTCATCAAGCTTCAGATGTGATAGGTCATTTTCTCTTTGCAATGTTTTTTGAACTGTTTAATACTGTGTGATGAATAGTGTTTTTCATCCCACAGTACCGTCTTGTTAGTTTCTCAACTAAGACTATAATGATAGCCCATGTCATAGAGTTTTCTAAGTTATTTTTCTTGACCTTTTGCTCGACTCTGCATGATACATAATGACGAAATGTATTTATTTTCTGAAAGCTATTTTTTAGACGTTGTTTAATTGTGGAAATTTTGGTTTGCATCATTAATATTTCAATTTGATTGCAAGCAAATCTTTCTTAAAACCAGAATAATTTGTTCTGAACAAATTAATTTTATTTTTGATTTTGGAAATTAGTGTTGGAAATAACTCACAGTTCTTCAAGATTAAAATTTTCGAAATAAATAATGTTGTATTTCCTGCAAATTTTGTTTGGTGTATATTTGTATAGTACATGTTGACATTGAGCTAAGACTTTTTTCATGCTATTTGTTGGTGGACTTGATGTATTGCATGTCGTACAGAAGCCATGACCAATTAACAGATTTATGGTCTAACCTGGTCAAGTGTTTCTCTACAAAACACTAAGCCTATTATCAGACAGTTTTGTACCTTCAATTTTCATTGTGTCAAACCTCCGCTCTTCAGATTAAGAGTTCAATATTTTCTATTAAGAATCAAGTTTTAATTTGATTAATGTTATCTAGCTCGACCTGCCAAACACTCTGGGGAGTGGGTTTTCGTCGTGGGCAAAAGTCATGAGCTGTGAGTGTTGGTGCTGTGAGAGGGTTGAGAAAGTAAGGTAGCTAGGATGGTTAAAAGAGATGCCATGTTTGAGCTTTGATATTTACAGGGCATAAAATTATACAGATGTTTGGAAATGTGTCCAAATTTTTCTGCATTTTCCTATGTCCCAATCATTGTTTTCCAGACATAAATGAAATCTCCATTAGAGGTATAGATTGAGTCCCCATTTTGAATATTGTACATTCATCTGATTCTTGAGTGGAAGCTAAAAACAGATAACAACTCCCACCCGCTATCTTGCTCTTGCTTTTGTTTTCAACTCCTTGACCCCTCTGTTTTAGGGGTATTATTGGTTTCAAGTGCTATATAACAGATATAACTTGACTCGATTCAAGTGAAAACTTTTAATAATGCATCAGGGTAACAGTGATGGAAATAACAGTTGTTGGTGGACAAGTCTGACAAAGTTTTGAAATGTTTGCGACTAGTTTTACCCTAAGATCAGACATGATGATGGAGCTCCAAAATGACTTAGTTTTTGGATGTGAAGATGTTGTGAGCACGTCATGTTTGCTTTGAAACATTTTAAAAACTAATCATATAGCTCTGCAGTTTGTTTTGCTCAAACAGTCTTTCTGGACTTGGATAAACATGACATGAACATCTCCTTGGAAAGTCTCGCTATGTCGCTTGCAGATGCGGATTGAGTCATCTGCTAATTTCTGTATACAAATTTGCAATATGGCCAACCAAAATGGAGATTTGGTAGGACACATGTCCTACCCTATAATAAAAATAATTTACAGCATTAGACAAGTAAAAACAAACGATATAATCTCCAGACGTTTTGGTGACCTCATGATGCCATTATCAAGGGTACAAATGAGAATTAAATTAACAAATGTGGGTTCAAGAGTTATGACTAATTTACATAGCGGAGGTGGCTACACAAATACTTTAGCACGGATAGAATCCGTTTGCATGTTCAAACTCGGTGTAAGCCTACTAATACTGGTTTACTTGTCCACTACCAGAGTCATGTTGACAACTGGTACAAATGGAGCTTATTAACAACTATGCTCGATCGTGCGTACCGTTTGTCCTCTTCATGGCCTTACTTTTCAGAGGAGTGTGAGGGCTTGAAGTCTTTATTCTCACGTCTGGACTACCCTCATCACCTTATCAACTCCACTATTAATACCTTTGTCAACTCGAGAGTTGCTGACCAGCAGCCATTGCAGGCTTCGGGAAAATTGGCGGGAAATGATGTGACCCGAGTAGTCATACCCTTCAAGGACCAAGACTCTGCTAACATTGTTAAGACGCAGTTGAAAGACCTTAGCATTAAGCTCCAAACCACAATCCAGCCTGTATTTGTCAGTCGGAAAATTGGCCAAGACCTTCAAGAATGTGAGACCAAACCGCAGCTGGTTAATCAACAGTGCGTAGTGTACCAGTTTAAATGTAATCTGTATGATACAGGGAGCTATGTTGGCTACATGCGCGGGCATTTGTATGCTCGCGTGGATGGCCATAAAAGCATGTCATCTTCAGTACGCAAGCACTATGACAACAACCACGAGGGTGCTGTCCCTGAGGACCTCCTCAGCTGTTTCAAAGTTCTCAAGAAATGCATGAACAAATTCGATTGTCTTGTCAATGAGATGCTTCACATCAAACAATTAACACCGAGTTTGAATGTGCAAACGGATTCTATCCGTGCTAAAGTATTTGTGTAGCCACCTCCACTATGTAAATTAATTTAACTCTCATTTGTACCCTTGATAATGGCGTCATGAGGTCGCCGAAACGTTGGGAGATTATATCGTTTGTTTTTACTTGTCTATGTATTACTAAATCATTGTTAATACGAATTTACAGCATTGTACCATTTTGTGTCATGCCACACTGTAGATGAATTTTCAGTGACCATGGTTAGTAGCCATAAACGTGAAGGGCAAGCAACAAATTTGATTTCCTTTGCATTGTGAAGACACCCTTCATTATCGCAGATTTTAGTCAGTGTTGCAAATACTGTTCATTGAATGGCCAACACCAGAAATCTTATAGAACAAGGAAAAAAAAACAATGTCAGGGTTGGTATGGGTCATGGAAAACCTGGAAAGTCAGGGAATTTATTATTTCAATTTCTGGGCCTGGAAAGTCATGGAATTTAAGTGAACTTCATGGAAAAGCAATATGCTTTCGGAAAATAAAAAGGCAAAAAGTTAAAAAAAATTAAAAAATAACAGACGAGTCAGAAACAGGCTTCAATTTCAGTAGAAATAGACACAAACACACCTTTTATGCATTATAATGCTGGAAAATATGTTAAATAAATGATTGTGGTGATACTGCTGTGAGAACAACTTGCTGAACTTTGGTCATGGAAAACTCTGAAAGGTCATGGAAAAGGTCATGGAAAGTCGTGGAATTTTGAAAGCTTCAAAGAGTACGAACCCTGAATGTGCAGAACAAGCTGGAGTTATTGTGTAGTCAAAAATTGAAATTAAGCATGGTTATTTCGATGTAACTGGATATTAGATACTGTGTTTGTTGAAGTTTTGCCACTTTAAACAGTGCTGCACCAATATTTAGTTTTATAAATATTATTGATAGGCCATAACAATACTCTCAGAATTGGACTGGAGCGAGCTTGCAATGGAGACTCATATCAGGGACTATCATTAAAAAGAGATTAATGTCATTTGAATTTGAAAAAGGTTCCCTGCGTAAGCCTTGGTTGCCAGCTTGTTCCAGTTCAATACTAAGGATACAGCAGTGATCTAGGTGTTGTTATTATGGTAAGTTGATCAGGGAGGAAAATGCAAATAAAGAAGGGAAACTCATTTAAGTCTATCCATAAGATTTACTACTTCAAAAATGGTAACTTTTGCAGAATGTACTTGTGAGGCTGTTCCCTAAGTACCATAAGGCCAGACATGAAGTGTAAATGTTGAAGGTTAATTTGTTCTTTCGGTCGGAATGATTTCAACTGAGATCACTTGGTTTCAGCCTGGGTTAAATTATTATTATTTTCACTTTTTGGGGGGCTCTTTTCAAGATTAAAGTACACACCATCCACCCATCTCAGTTCCTTACCCTACCCTGCCAGGATCTTATATCACCCCCTCCCACTAACCCTTACCTTAACCCTAACCCCCAAGCCTTTGTTTATTTTGTACATGTACACACCTATTGAACCCGTTATCTTGGACTTTGTAGTCCACATTCATCTCCACTAGGCCACACAAGCATTTTTTGGAAAATTGCTCATATTTGCTGGGCTGATAACTTATTGTTTTCAGACTGACCCTTTCCCTCTGACACAAATTAACCCAGGTTGAAATCATCCTAACCTTCATGTAAAGAACAAATTGCCCTACATTGCACTACATAGATGTATCCAATGTGCTTGTACATAGCATTTTGTTTTTGATTTTTCGAAGATGTCGATCCAAAAACAATGAAAGAGTTTTGTGTTTAGCCTCACATAAAGACCACTGCCTCTAACTATTATTTGAAGTTTGTTATTTCTTTCTTTCAATATTTGACACCTTGCAAACATTTTTATTTGTAACAAGTCTCATTTTTTAGTTAAAATGGATTAAACAATTTAGTTTGTACATATACCACTATATATGCCGAGGTTTGTGTAGATGTACTTTTTATTGGTGCCATGCTTAGCATTCATTTCCTCTCAGACATCATCTTTAGGACATAGCAATCAAACTGTTAATTCACTTGATCCATGAGATTCAATAGTAACAATTAACATTACATTGTATGTTTTGGATGAATTGTTGTGTTTGGAGAATTCAGCACATATATCAGGCATTCCTTTGGGGATCACTGATGTGTGGATTAGATGCAAAGCATAATTTTAGGTTTTCTTTCTAATACAATTTTGAATTAATGGCTTGGTCGAATGAACGTGATTAAAAAATTTCCTGTAATTCAGGTTTTGTCTTAGATGTATAGGCGAGTATTTAAGAGAAATTTACAGTTTGTAAGCTTGATACACTTTTGTCTAAAAGTTAATGGTATATAACTGAAAAAATATGGTGTTTTTTTTAACTTTTTATTTAATGCTTTTAGTTCAGATTTCGGTAAGTCTCCTTTGCAGCTGTCCTTTAGGGTTGTTACACCATTGAGAGGGAAGGGAGCATTGCATTACTATGCACTTAATGACTGGCCCCAAGGGAAACAGTGAGTTTTGCTTCCCTGGAACCCTTAAAGAACATAAAGTTTGAGGGGGAAAAAACTCGGTTTCCTGCAGGACCAGTCATAAGGTGTTTTGTTATACCTCCCAACTCAAAAATAGAAAAAATGCGAAGAAATTGTTTGTTTAATGTCCGCTGGCTCACAAATTGCCACGGTTTCAAGGAGCACGACCTGATCAAGTGTGAGTTGAAAGTTCAAGTTGTCATTTCCCTAGGGAGTTAGTGAGTTTTGCTCGCCCTAGGGAGTTAGTGAGTTTTGACCCACGACACATGACACGTTCTCCTCTAATCAGAAAGTGTATTTGAGTTGGGAGGTATAACAAATTATTTTATTTTTCTGAAAATCTAATGCCCTTCAGACTCATTCTGATGGCTAGAATAACATTTTTGACAGCAGCAGAACTGCTCCCTGAAATAAAGTTTTGGTTGAAAAATAGCTACAAAATGGCACGTGTACTGATACCTAGGAAATAAAACTTGATGTTGAGTGTTTGTCTTGCAAATTCTTGCATACCAAGATAAATGTGTTTATGAGTTTTAGGCCGATTCTTATTGATTAGATTAGAAGTTTGAAATGAAGAATCAATTCCTTGTAAATTCAGAACCACTTGATCACCAATGATTTCTTTGCTTTGGTTCACAGATGTTTAATTGATCATGGAGCAGATGTTGCAGCTGTTAATAATGAAGGGGAATTACCTCTTGATCTTGCTGAGGAAGAAGACATGGAAGATCTTTTAACTGATGAGATCGAAAGATTAGGTAAGTGACATGTTCTTCCTTAATGGGCAGCTTAGCCATTTTGAAAGGTAAAATGTAGCAACACTCAGTTCACATGGCTACCTGACTACCATTTGAAATAGAGTGTGACATCACACAAATAAAATTGGTGAACTATGCAATTCTAGAAAAATAGGTCTGCAATGTGAACATGTGTTGCTTACAGTTTTTTCTAAGTGTCATTTTGTCATTCTTCTGTCAACAGTAGAATTAAAGAACACAAAGTAAGCCAAGTATATAATTTCTTATTGCTGTATTGGTGAAATGAATTTCGTTAATGGCAGACAACTCCTCTAGTAAAGGGTTGAAACATCTACTTTATTTAGTTTTGATTTTACATATTTCGGAACTGAAATGTGAGGGGGGAAAAAGAAGAAGTAGTAGAAAGAAAAGAGACATTGAGCTACATCAAGATTGCAATGTAAAGTTAGGCCGTGTTTACAGTACCAGTCACAAGCAATGCATCAGAACATGTGCATCAAGTGCATGTAATTTGCATGCTCTGCATGCGTTTAGCCCACAAATGGCTAAAACACAATCAGGGTGGCAAAGTAGGGGTCACTCAGGTCAAGAAATCAACCTTACAGTGTCTTTGTTTTTCATGCATGTAAGGCTGCTGCCTAACAGGCACCCGGTTGCCTGAGGTGCCTAAGTCACGAGTGCAGGTGACTAAATTTTTGTTCAAGGAGCCTGAGTGGGCGCCTAAACATGGAGTTTTCATTCCTATCTTATCTGTCCGATGACTTCAATCCCTTGTAACCAGGAATTGCAAGCGATTCCTGATTGTAACTTTGTTATGCTGGCCTAAAAATTACCATTAACAGGCCTTCCAACCATCGCTGGTCATCGATCGTACATTTGGTTTTCACTGGCTAATGCTCATTCTGACCGGCCAAGATGTTTCTCATGCAATCAGTCATAAAATCAGTCCCACAATAAGTTAAACTGAAAACAACAGTTGCCTTAGTCTTGTTTTGCTTTTATTGTGAGAAATATGGGCCAAACCACGGCAGCAAAGATACTCCCTGCTCACAAAACAGTCGAAAACAGCCATTTGAAAATCACCCTATACTACATTGGGAACTCAGTATTGAATAAATGTGCTTCATGTATGCCAATGCTTGTGTCTCTGTTTAAACCTTACTGGTGAAAAGGCAATATTCCAGTTGCAAAATAACTATTTTGACAACAAATATTTTTGGAAATGGAAAAAACAGAAAATGTGAAATTACATAATCATTTTGTTTCTGTTATAATTTATCATGCCCTGACAGGGAGAGCACATTTCAAGGAGGCCAAATTCAAGTCCCCCAATTGCCTCTTTCATTTTTATTTGTTTTCATTTGCAGCTTGCATTTCATGATTTGTACAGTGTACAGTATTTTGTTTTATTCAAATAGAATGGCGTGTATGGCAACCCTCCCAGATTATCTACATTGTGGGAGTCTCCCAGATACAGAGCTAATCTCCTGGTCTCCTGTGTAGGTTACCAAATCTCCTGGATTCGAAGGAAGAAGCTTATTTTTGCTGATTTTTGGCCTTTTTCAGGGGAAAACTTTGGAATGTTTGATGCATTTTTTTGGTTGAATTGGAGAAGCTCTACTTTGAACAATTTGTTTTTTAGGATTGAGAAGGCAGAATTGGCGATCTCCCAGATTTAAATTTAAATTTGGAATGGCAAAACTCAAAAACAAAAACAACAACAATATAATTGTAAAAAAAAAAAAAAACAAAAAACAGCAGCACTTGCATGTACAGTGGAACTCTGCCTTGGGGTCGTCTCGTTAACATACAGTCACTGCATCATTATAGCCACCTTTTTTTGTCCTGACAAAACACCCATAATTTTCTTACAAGAAAACCCTGTTTTGTTAATTTTGTTTATTTTGTTCAAATAATTAACAACATAAATAATATTCTTCCTCAGTCATGACCTGATGACTTTTGTGAATACTTGATTCCAAAAATTTGATTGATATTAGTGTCTAAAGGAAAATATCAACAGGGAGAAGGGGGATGTCCCCTGGGCTGCTCCCCTGAATTTCCCAAGTCACTCCAACCTCCTCCCCCTCCCCAACGCCTAAACCCCAGGGTTGACAACTTTTTATTCTGGGCTGCAAAAAAAATGGCGTGGGCTCCTTTAAAATTTCCTTAGGCAACAGCCTTGTGCATGGCTTGCAAGTACAACATCTCTTCATTACTCCTCTAAAGTATCTTGGGGCATTCGCATCTGGTTTGCGAGATATGCCTAGTCAATTTCTGGTGTATATTATGCCAAAAATTTGTCTGTGACTCCAAAGAATTCCTACAGGGAGTCACTTAGACTCCAGTGTAGGGCCAAGAAATTTGCAGCAGAATTTTATTTTGTGGCAGTCAAAAATTAAAAATTAAATTGTCAGATTACTTGTGGAACAACATTTCTTGATCAAATGAATTTTTTGCATAGCTGTTTGTGTACCACATTTGGCACTGCTCATTGTTTTGGTCACCTCATTTGAATGTATATCATTTTAGTCAGCAGTTCTCCTTTGAAGACATACTTCATGTAATGGTAGCATAAAGAACCCACCTTCCTTGTGCACAAAATGGCTTCCTTGTCTCAAAAAAGGGATGTCTCCCCAAACGTCACAATGCTTAAGAACTCAGGAGCACTAATGGAACTTTAATTTTTTCAAAGCATAGATGTTTTCAGATTACAGTGTTCTTGTGTTATGCCTTTGGCTTTCGCCTTCCTGTAGAGAAATGTTCAAACCTGGTTGATAGGTTGTTGTTTCTCTTTAAAAGTGTAGTTTGATTTGTTGTGTTGACTGTGCACACCTCAAGGCTGCTTCCTAACTGGCACCCGGTCGCCTGAGGCACCTAAGTTACGAGTGCAGGCGACTAGAGTTTTGTTCAAGGAGCCCGAGTGGGCGCCTAAACATGGAGTTTTCTTTTCCATCTAATCAGTCCAATGACTAAAATCTTTTGTAACCAGGAATTAGCAGTTCCTTATTGTAACTTTGTTCCACCAACATCACAATTCCCAGTAAAAAGCCTGCCAACCACCGCCGATCATTGAACATTTGTTCGGTAAATTTAAGGGTTCCTGGCTAATGCACCTTCTGATTGGCTGGGATGTTTCTCATGAAATCGGTCAAAAAATCATTCACACAATAAATTAAAGAGGAAATGACAGCCACTCTAGTCCTGTTTTGCTTTTATCACGAGAAACATGGGCCCAGACACAGCAACAAAGTCTCTCTCAGTAACAAAACAGCCGAAAACAGCCATATTTGAATATTGCCCTATAATGCACTGCAAGTGCAGTATTGAATAAATGTACAGCATGTATGCCAATGGATTGTGTCTCTGTTGATACCTTACTGATTCCAGTTGCAAAGTAACTACTATGAGAACAAATATTTTTTTGGAATTGGTGTTATCTTTGTTAGGTAATAGCAGGGCTCCTATTGATAGCAGAGATGCTTTGTAAGCTCCCTGAAGGGACTACCCTGAAATTTTTACCTTTACATTTTTACTTTTAAATAAAGGTGTCTGTCTATCTCATGATGTTGCTGACATTATATTTACAATTGAATGAAGATAAATTTGTTTAAATTCTTGGGCTTTTTTTTTTTTTGCTTGATACTTTAGAAAACAGCACTTAAATGTACTAGCAGGCAAACAGAAAACATCATTTCAATTCTTTGTGCATACTAGGGTTTTATATTTTAAATTATCAAACAAATTGTAATGACTTTGCCAATATGAGAATACATTTTCTCCAAAGTAGCTGCCAATATAATGCAGTAATGTTGTCTCAAAATCACCTTTACTTTATACTAATATCCCAAGCCCAGGGGAGGAAAGCAAATTTAAGTGAGGCCAAATTCAACACCCCTTGAAGGCCTCTTTCATTTTTATTTGTTTTCATTTGCAGCCTACATTTCATGATTTGTACAATGTATTTTGTTTTGTTAAAATAGAATCACAAAACTCAAAAAAAGCAGCAATATATATTATTGGTAAAAATAAAGCTGCAGCAATTGCATGGATACACCAGCTATTGAATTTCGTTCAGTTTGACCATAAATGGTATTCTTCCTCAGTCATGACCTGAACACTTCGCTGAAGGCTTGATTCCAAAAAATTGTTTGAAGTTAGGAGCCCAAAGGGCTCCTTTAAAATTTCCTTAGGTAACAGCTTTGACACATGCAAGTGAAAAATTTTTTACTATGCTCCATGACCTCGCATTTTCAAAAATGACTCCAAAATTTTGTGGAGAAGGAGTCAAGGGGACTACAAAGGGAAAAAAAAATTTAATCCCTGGATGGGGCATTCACTCAGTCACTCCTTCGCTTCCTGTTAGACATTTTGAACATCCCCTTACCAGTGTATAGGGCTTTCACAGTTGCTTGTACACTGAAGTGGTGCCAAGTTATTCTAGAGGTAGAAGGTGATATGATTGTACTGGAAAGACTTTATGGTTCTTCCTTGGCGATTTGATTGTAAGGGAAAGTCTTCTGGTTTTTCCTTTCACAAACCCATGTGATACTAGCAGTAACTTCGGGTGTGACAAAGGCTAGCAAATTTTGCGTGCAAAAAAAGTTCAAAAAGTTGACTAAGTATCAAATGATTAAAAGCTCCAGATGATTTTTGAAGCACGAGAAATGGAAAGGCAAATGCTACCTTTTGGTAAATGGGTTCTTGACATAAACATATGGGTTGACAAGAAAACTATACAAAAGAAAGAAAAGAGAAGATATTACAATGTGTTGGATTTGAACCTCTGAACTCTCACATTGGAAGGAAGGGATTAACCCACTGTGCCACATCTACAACCCTTAAATAGTGAAGGGAAAATATTGATGAAATAGGTACATGTAGGTTCAATTGAGTGTTAAGTATGTACAAAAATATGCTTAAGTCATGAAATGTTGTACCGAAGTTTAAGTGAGTTGATGGCTGGTTCTGTCACAAAGTATTTGCCAAACAGGGCTAAACTTTGGAGACTGGATGAGATACGTTGCTGTCCTTGTAGTATAATGATTCCAAGCTGGGCAGAGTACAGTATTATATTTCTGAGATCTCTCAAAAGATAACAAAGAAAGAAACAAAATAAACAAATTTGAAACCCCATACCTGGAAATGACCCCAGGACCTACAGTCATAAAATTATGCAAACTAAAGATCGGTTTTCGATTGCATCAAAGATCTTTGGTTGTAAGTCGTTTCGATAGAAAGTCGTTTCGATACATGTCGTTTCGATACATGTCGTTTCGATACATGTCGTTTTGATACAAATCAAAGTCGTTTTGATACATATCTAAAGTCTATTTAATAGCCACCTAAAGTTGATTCAATACAAATTGAACTCATTTTGTTGGCAAAAGTAAACTTGAGGAAATATTTAACAAATAGATTCCATGTTGCCATGCCTCTGTTCAGTAATAGATCACAGATGAGGGCAAAGTGTGATAAGAACAAAAAAGTGGCACACAAGGCGATAGCTGTGCCTGTCACTCAAATATGCTTGGAAAACTTGCGGTTGCCGTCAACACTCAAGGCCATTCAATTCAAGTTTTGAATGAAAGGAGTGTTAGTGACATTGGAAATTTGTGTCCTCTGTGGTTGGTGATTCTTAAATCAGTTCAATATAGTGTCAGAGATACCTTATAGCTGCGATACAGTTGGCAGTGAGCTGTTGTGAGCTATACTGTGTCAAAGTTGAGTTTTTCTAATAAATTAGTCTCATAAAAATTTTGTTTATTGGGTTTGTTAAATTTGAGACAGAGCAATGGTTTCTTACTTTAAAGTAATTTCAAGACCAATTTTGTGTTTGGTTTAGTCTTGCTCAACTGCATACTGAGATTGCTTGAGTATTTTTTCTGAGTCATTTTCTAAAAAAGAAATGGTTTTTTCTTTGTTCTTCATGTTTCTCGTACCTGTTCAATGCTTTGACAAGACTCTCTTTGTTCCTTACCTTTCGCCCAGTCTTGTAAAATATTTAGATTCCCAAAACTTTCTGCTATTTTAAAGCACAGAGGGAAAATATTTGTTGTTGACATCATCTGTGTCTGTCCTCTAATAGATCCTAGGTGAGAACCAATCAAAATGCGAGAACAATTTGACTTATTATATAAAATTCCAGTTGAAGTGTTTTTTTCTTTGTTCAGTAAGTACAAACAAGAAATGTTTCTTGCATATAGTACCAAATATGACTGATTGAAGGAATTTTATTATCCAACTTGATTGAACTGTTTAATGTAGACATTCATTGTTGGTCATGACTATTAAAGATGTGGCCATTTGTGGCCTGTATTGTGGCATGCAATGTCAAATGTGATGAGTACAATTTTGACTTAGGAAGCTAGTGGGCCATCAAGGGAAGAGCATGCCTTCAGGAGTTCTCTAGTGAAACTAGTGCAAGTAAACAATGTTTTTATTGAAACAACTTCAGTTTATATCAAATTGACTTTAAATGTGTAGCAAATCAACTTAGATTTCTATCAAGCGATCGTGACTTTTGAAGGACATTGTGTTCAGGAATCAATTCTGATATTTTACATTTCTGTGATAATCGAGTCATGTAAACAAACTTGATAAAGGCTTTTTATATTTTCAAAAAATAAAAAAAAACATATTTGAATTCTTCATTTATTAAGCTTTTAGGAAATGTATATTTTTATGGGGGTTTATTTTCAAAGCCTCCACAAAAAGTGCGCTAACATAAGACGGTATACTGATACCTTAACTTTAGTTTTTGCTTCTATAACTTGACCTACAGAATGAATAGACAGCAGATTTGGTTAGAACTGACACTTGTTTATTTCACAATCTGTGGTAAAATGTTTTGATTAGATTATACCTTGTTATTGAAAACTCTCTTATGTATGAACAAGAAGCTTATGAGGAAAGTTAAAACGGTGCTGTGAAATTTAAAAGTAAATTCCAAATCGATGGAAATTAGTTCCATGAAACAGCACTAGTCAAATTGCAGCAAGGCAATACCTCTATTTACTGGCAAAACCAGAAGAAGCAGCTGCTTGCATTAGGTAAAAACCCAGTCTTCTCACCATAAAGTTCCTGTAACTTCAATGCCCCAAAGTCTAAAATTGTCATGAATTTTGCAACAAAAGTGTTGTTCACACCTATTCCAAAAATCATCTTGCTTTTCTAGTTTACAAATTTCCCAAGCTTAAAGCCCAGTGGGGGGTGGGGAGGGTGAGGTGGAATACTTTCTCTAATGACCTCTATGGGGAGGCTCCACTCAAAAGTGTACGTTTCTCAAGCTTCAGGTATATTCAAAGGAAGGGATTTCAGAAATTGAGGTATATGGAAGGGTACATAAAGGTTTTTTGTCAAAAATGGTTCACAAAAGGGTGAGCGCAGATGCACGTCTGGAAGGGACCTCCCAGTATACACTTTCTAAAGTACACCCCTGGGGACTTAGTCATACTATAAAGATCCCTATGTTAACTAGAAAATTTTATGGTATGTGTAAACTTTGTCAGAAAATTTGCAAATTATGAAACCTGCAAAACCAAAATAGTCATTGGAATCTCTTGGCATTTCTAAAAAAAAAAAAAACTCAAGCAATACAGATAGGTTGTATCATTGAAACTCTGTAACAGTTTCCCACTGTTGGGAATTTAGTAAGTAGAGATCATAGCCTTCATCTTGCAGGTTACATTAAATCATGTGGGTGTTTTGGTGGTATACCCTAACCAAGAAGTTTCATCTACAGCAAAGCCCAAACAGAATTTGGAATCCTGTACTATTTCTTAATAAAGATCAAGTAATCTTAGAACGTTTGAAAGAACCTTTCTGTCAAAATTCTGTAATATTCGCAGAGTTTCAATCTAACCATAATTTTCTTTACTCAGCGAGCTAAAATTATTGGAGCCCAAGCTCTGATAATTCATGAACTAGAAAACCAAAGTGATGTTAAGGAATTGGTTGGCCTTTCCAAAGAAACATGGAATCCTTTTGAAAAATTTCCATCAAGGCTTTAACTATTGTAAAATTCATACAGCTCACCAATTGTTTGATTTTCATGTGTTCTTTTCCTGCACTTTGTTTTCATCATTTTACCATGTCCATATTCATTTACAGTGTGGTACAGCAAAAAGCAGCATGAAAACTCTCCTCAGTTCTCCTGTCTGTTTAATTCCCTGCCGAAAAATCTCAATCAAGGCTGTAATCATGAATTCAAAACTTTCTTTTTCTTTTTTTTTTTAATTAACTTTATTTCCACACTAGCAGACCAACACAAAAAACAAAAACAACAACAACAAAAAATACTACTTACAATGAAAAATACTTACAAAACAATGCTACAGTACGACATTTATCTCCTACTTACTTGGTTATAGTTACAGTACTTACATTCCAGAAAACTTTTTCCCCTCCTCCTATTGTATGCATATGATATTATTTAGGCACGGTTAACCCCTTTAATAGTTTTTACAGTAACCTCTTGGATTTCTACCTCACTTAATGCTGATAATTTCACATTACTTATGTTTCTACCAAAAAAAATCAAAACTCTCCTCAGTTCTCCTGTCTGTTTAATTTCCTGCCGAAAAATTTCAATCAAGACTATAATCATGAATTCAAAACTTTATGCGGCTTATTAATTCTGGGATTTTCTGTGTCTTCCATTTTCACACTCGAGTATGGTCAAACATATATTTAGCAGACATCTTTGAGATATGCAGTATTATATTTTCATAGCTTCTTTATGACTTTATAGAGACATGATTTCCACAGTTGAGTACTTGTGTCACAAATACTAAGAACAAATGAAAAACATTGCCAATAAAAATTAACACCAATCACTCGATGAGGATGACTATGAATAACTTGAACTTCAGTATGACTGAGACAGCATTATACATAGGTCAGCAGATTCACATAAAAGGCTAACAGGAAGCAAAGGAGTGAAGGAACAAAGGACTGAATTTCGCCACACATACCTTACCTGAAGTTGGAAAATACTCTTCTCCTAGTTAAAAATGGTAACTGACTATTTGGAGTTGGTGACCAATTTGAAACATTTGGGACCCAAATGGTTCCTAGGAAAAAAAGTTAATTTGACAGTTCATACCACACACAGAGGATTTATGTGCACTTGCCTGATTGGAGCAGTGAGGATAAAAGAATGTTGACTGTTCGATACTGAAAGTGCCGTGTCATTTTATTTGCGTGCATTTGAAATCTGTCTGGGGCGGGAAAATCAGTGTTAAATGGAAATATTCTACTAACCCATAAGAGCTTAAGGCTAGATTTAGTTTGAATTATATGAAGATCACTTATAAATTAAGTTTTGTTTTTCCCAGGAATTGATGTAGAACTAGCAAGAAGTATAGAAGAGAGAATAATGTTAGAAGATGCCCAAAGTTGGGTGAATGGTAGAACAATAAATGAAATTAAAGATATTAGATCAGGTGAGGTTCTAACACTGTTTTAACTGAACAAGCTCATAGCCTTTTCTGGCTGTGAGTGACAGCCTACAATTTCACCCCACTATTCAGCTACATTGTAGTTTTTCTGCTGAAAACAGGATTGAGTACACAGAAATTCGATCATGTTTTGAAGCTTACTGCATGTGAAAGCTCTCTTAACCCATGTACAATGAAAGCCCCACCCATTCCTAATATGTGAAGCCGAGCTGTAAAATTCTGGCACCCCTGCACAATTCCCCCAGCCACCCCAAACTCACTCTGAGGGAGACTGCTGGCCAGCAATCTTGTGTTGTGTTTAACGTAGCCTAAATTACATTTAGTCACATTTAATAGCAGAAGAGTTGTACATGAATCAGTCCATCAGATTTATTTTTTAAATCACTTTTCATATGGTTTCAGTGGAAAAATACAGTTTTGTTCATTGTGGCATGGCTATCGACAATTTCAAAGAAGCAGAATTTATGAAATAATTTTTCTTTTAGGTGCAACTCCATTGCATGTTGCTGCATCAAAAGGTTATTTACAAGTTATTAGGTAAGCACCTAATGCTCTTCATTGACATGAGAGGATAATGCCGTGAAACCCCAAAGGGAAAAAGAGCAACTGCTTTCAAAACACAATTTAGGTTTGCCCATGGTAGCCCAGTTGAAAGTCATATATGGTGATAAACAGTTTAGTATGCAGTATCACAGTATGCCGTTCTCACCCCTTGAACTTTGACCTACCCTGTCTGCTGGCCAAAATACAACACAACTTGTGAAATACAGTTGTAGTTGATGTTGTTGTTGTTGTTAAAGTTGTCCTCTAGTAGTCCTGGGCTTGCTAGCTACCCTTGTGATTTTGCAAGAGACAAACATTTAATATGTGTAAGAAAAAAAAAATCAATTTTTTTTTTAATTAAGACTTTTTCACTACTTCTCCAAGCTGAAAAGAATGAAAATATGGCTGCATGCTCAGTGGTGAAACAAGAATCGGGCTGATAGTCTGTGAAGTACTCTTGGTTAAATTATGGTCAGCAAGTTCTGCTGTGCATAAATTTCTGGGATAGTGATGCTTCATGGTGTTTCATTGGTGCTATAGCTAAGCTTACTTTTACTTGCACAATAAACGTTTATCTTATCGTATTTTATCATATTGTATCTTATCTGATGAAAACTGGAGTCATGTTTACCTTTTTTGGTTGGATGGTTGTTTAACAAAGCAATCCTTAATAAGGCAATCTTTGTAAATTATAATTGATTTCGTTTTTGCAGTCTTTTACTTCAACTTGGTGTTGATATCAATGCAAAGGACAATGATGGCTGGACGCCATTACATGCGGCAGTCCACTGGGGGCAGAATGATGCCTGTGAAGTATTAGCTGATCATGGAGCTAACTTTAGTGCCAGGAATAGAATGGTAACTGCTAAGACACATCAATCCAATAGACTGTATACATACTGATGTCAAACTTACAAAGGTTTCTGGTAGTTGTATTGAAGAGGTTGCATAGACTTCCGGTAGCCATAGCAATGATTGTAAGAAATATTAAATTGTATTAAATTGTAAGAAAGTGTGAGTGTTAGGCATTTAGTAAATTTATTGTCAGACTCGCAGGCGAATTATGTCAGCTTGGACTAGATCAAAGCTCCGGTATTTTATATTTAGTCCTTCTTTTGAATCAGTCTATTCACTCAGTTGATCAACAGACCAACAGTTATTACTTGAAAAAGCTTTGGAAACACTTGCCTGCAACTGGTGTTCCCACAGCATTTCTCGTTCTTGCAAATTTACACTGGTGTTTCTTCACCTCAACAGAAACATGGAAAGTGGTTTCTATTTCTTTATGAATTCTTGTTTCCTGGTTTTAAATTTGTAACCTGAAGGTAGTATGTACTGGATTTTAAGAAATACAGGGACCCCTGTGTTGATTGCAAAACTTTTGCTGTTTTGCAAGACAATTGTGTCATAGTTCTCACCAACATTTATTTCTAGGGCTCAACACCCATTGATCTGGCAGAACCAGACATGGTTAAAATGCTTGAGGAGCTCAAGAAAAGACAAAATGATAAACCGAAGATCAATGCAGTGAGTAAAGTGTAAATGCAGGGATTTCTTTAAGATTTTGCCTGCCTGGTTTGACCATCTAGAGGAACGTTTTTCTTATAAAGAAGTTCAGTTCGAAAAGTTCCTCCCCTCCCCCTGTAGAAACCAGTTGTGCTCCTGCTGAAACCCTAGGTACATGTATTTGTTGTTATGGGCTGGATATTCCTTACTTTGTTTGTTTTGTGTGCAAGGAGGACCAGCCTTCCCCTTTATAATACTGGTGTCCTTATGAGTTGACCCCTTTCCTGTATTTGGTCTCTGCTCAAATTGCCCTGTACATCTGTAATACAGTGAAACCTTTAGCGAACCCCCAATTTAGTGGACACCCTTTATTTAAAGGACACTTTACCTGGTCCTGAAATTAGCATCTTACATTTACCTTTATAAAAAAAAAAACCCTATTCAGCAGCCACCTCTATTGAGAAGACACAGACACCAGAATGAATCCCCTTTTGCCAATTTCTTCTGTTAAAAACCTCTATTATTCTTGTCTATTAAGAATATCGAAAATGAGGTCAATGTAAAAACATCCCGTTGATAAAAATTGAGTGGATACACGCTGATGCTTACACAGTGATTTGTATTAAACTGGTTAACGAGAAAGGTTAGCCTTATGTGATTTGCTGAAACTTGTAGAAATGTAGTTGCAAGGTAATGAGAAAAGACCCAAACAGTAAAATGCTCCAGTTAACAAAAATAAAAAAAAGAAATCTGGCCTTAGTTTTCAAAGAATGGATGGAGCTATCCACTGAATTGTTGTTAAAGCCAGAAAAAGGATTTATTTAGCATTTTACTTCTGTGAAAGGACTGGGTTTGTTTGTCAAACAATACTGAAGGAATCACCAATTTAATCTGGTAACAGATCTAATTTTCTCCTTCAGCTTAGCCTCCTGCAATAAATTCCCGGGCATGTATTGCACATCAAAAATATGTCGGTTATTTTCCATTATCTGCTTTTAAATTGGTGGGAAAGTTATTTGCTGCAATGAGAGGGGATTTAGAGGTGCCGATAAAGGTACAGTGGAGAGAAGGGTTTTTTTCCCCCTGGGGCAGGAGGTTGAGTTTCAAAGTTTGGCCCCGTGGAAGTTGTAATTTAAGACTGGGGAATGGGGAAGGGCATTCCCCCATATTTTCCACTGGAAATCTTGTGTGAAGTTAGTCGTACACATTGCCCTTCTTTCGGTATGTCCGTAATTGAGCGGTTGGGGAAGGGTAATTTATTTCCCACCATGACAGGGAGTATATATTTTTTTTCCTCTAACTTACTGGTTTTTTGGAATATCTTGTTTTCTACAGTCGACAACGCCAGTTATTAAAAGCAATATGGAAACTGGACCTGCCCCATTAAAACGACGGTGAGTGTTGTTAGCTATTAGTATAGTGCTGCTTGTTCAAGTTTGGAACCAAAAATGCTTATTTAGTATGAATAAAGCTAAGAAGATGGTGAACGTGGCGACGACTTGGGGACTAAATTGGTTTAACGAGAGATAAAGAAGTGCACGTAGCACAGTGCCTGCAGAAAGCAATGAAACTTAGAGCTATATGAAAATCTTGTGGTTATGTGACGTGTTATTTATTTGACTCGAAACTACGGTTTGGTTGAGGGCTTTTGACAGAACTCTGAGTTACCAAAATGCTAGGTAACCCTTTTGTTGGGTCAGGTAGCAGCTCTCGTAAGGTTTCACATGAATGGCTTGATACCCTTTGAGAGGACAATAGAACAAACAACAGAAACAATGCCCCTAGCCCTAAAACAATAGCAGTAGCTGCACTGTAAAGACTAGTAGAATTAACAGCTTACAAGAGTTGTTGTTTCAAAGCTTAACTTTATCTCGTAGCGACATTTTTTTCCTGTCTTAAAATACTGCGACTTCTGTTAGAAACCAACAAGAATTTTCGGTTATGGCATTACTTGAAAATGTCCATCTTAATATTGGACACCCCTCCCCCACCCCTTTGTTAGAGTGGGAAATGATCTAGCTGAGAAGCGCTCATGTACTCAAGAACAGTAAACACTGATCTATGATTTTGTCCGCAACCAGTCATTGAGTAGAATTTAGGGTTAAATGCATTCACAGTGGCAAAGTTAGGCGCGTATGCATTTGTTTGAAGATACTACACAGTTAAGCTTTATTAATTTTCTTTTTTCAATTTGCCCCTTGTCCATGACTATTGTTGTCTAGGAATAAATTGAAAAAAGGTTTACTTACTCGAAGAAAAACGAACCAGATATTGTTGAAATACAAAACGTGCACGCCGTAATTCTTGGTGGGTTCTAACAGGAGTTAAATACTACTGCATCACTAGTACAATTAGGCTTGAAGCCGAATAGTTATCTTCTGAACACCTTCTCTGTGGGTAGTTGTTGATGTTCTGGCACTTTTCTCAGCCTGAGGTTTAACTTGCACAGTAGAAGAGCTCCACTAGTGCTTTGATATTTTGAGTCAAGAGTCATTTTGAACTCTACACGATGCTTACTCTGCCTGAAATATCCATTACCAAGAAAGAACTCTCTCTGTGTGTGCCGAACTACAATGTGAGCTAACCTTTTCACACAGCAGTGGTTAATTGCTAACTCCTCTCTTTTAAACAAATTCCTATAGGTAGATGTTATTCATCGCAGTGAAGAACTTGATCACTTCGGAGGAAAAAAACCCTTCGACTTAATTGTTTTAATCGTATTTCAGATTGGTGTCTTTAACACTTCAGGACAACAAGGTCGCCTAACTATCCTAAACAACTTACACCAACATTCGTTTTCAGCTAAAAAGTGAAATAGGTGTTAAACCCTGTCATTTCAATGATGGTTTGTTTTAACGTAAAACTTGTTTTCCTTCCTTTTCAGTCTTTCTGAATCGTCTAGAGCTAGAATGCAACGTACGCTACCCCCTGCTAACAACCCTGGACTGCTGTATGTTAAGTTGAAACTAACACTTTGTACTAACACTAAATAACCACCTCATCTCTCTTTCTCTCTTTACAATTAAGCTTACTCCTTAAAACCTCGTACTTTTGGCTTGTCTTTCTCTTTGACGCTACTCTGTCCTTGTCTTATCTTGTCTGATGCATGACTATCTGCATGGTTTCTTATGAGGGCTTCTCGGTTTTCTTGTTGTTCTTCTTTGCGGACTGGCACTAAGCGAAAAAGAAAGTCCTCGTAACTTGGCATGCGACTAAAACCTCAAGCTGGAAGAAAAGCTGTTACCCATGTTCAAAAAACGCATGTTCTCGGTCCAAACAACTCGATTGTCGGACACCAAGCACTCGTGCCCTTTTTTAGAACCCTATCTTGTGACCTTGTCAATCATGAAAAATGATGATCATGGAACGAAATGAATACCAGGAATGGAACGAGCATGTACGAATGACAATTTTGACAAGTTTATGGTTGTTTGAACGTGTTAGACATTCAGAGTTTTGATGCGGCTGGAAAAACGGGCCTACCTGCCCCTTTTTCCATACACAACTTTCAGACCACCATAAAAATGTGCGCTTCCACATTGGTGTTCTAAAAATTGGCAGTCGTACTGATCTCATCACGGATACCATTCCTGGCTTACATTTCAACCATGACCACTTTTTTTATGATCGACAAGGTCACAAACAGGGTTCTACTAAGGGCGTATTGATTCTCCAGAGGCTGAGAGATCAATTCAGGTGCTTGGTGTTTGTGGTGCCAGTCCTGCAACACTTCTATTCATGCAACCTCTGTGGCTTCTTCATTTCATAGGAGCTCCATAACCAGAATAAAGGACCAAAACCTTTTTCTCAGGGACATCAATCAGGAAAGGGCTCAAATGGAGGCCAGCAGGGAGCAGATGACGTCCCCCAAGAGCCGCAGCTCCAGGCCGCCGAGTTTCTCTGAGTCACCCAAGGAGGATAAGGAAAACGAGAAGGAGAAACGAGACGGATTCAGCAAAGAAGACAGCGGATCCGAGTCGGATACCGAGGATAGCTCGGAGGAGTCGAGTGAAGAAGACTCCGAAGAGGAGGAACCCCCTAAGCCGGCGGTGAACTCGGTCCCTCCCAGGCCGAGACCTACGGTGAATTCTCTTCCTTCAAAACCTGCGGTCAATTCACTAAAAAAGCCAGCGGAGGAATCTGAATCGGAAGAGGAAACCGGCAGTGAAACTGAAGAATCCTCCGAAGAGGAGGAGGAAGAGGAGCCGGTCAAACCCGAAACGCGAACAGGTACAACCAGTTCTACGACGCGGACGCTTGCGTCGCGTCTGCAGAGTGCGCCTGTAAGTGCGCCGAGACCTGGGGTAGGAGGCGCGTCTAAGCTTCTTAAATCCCCTTTTCTAGACAATGATAAGAAGGCAAATGCTCCTTCTTCACCTGTTTCAAAAACTGAACCTTCTAGGACTTCTAGGTTTGCTGATAAGGAAGGTACTAGAGAGGAAACAAAGTCACGGTTTGGGAGCTACCCAACGCGTACTACAGCGGATACTACGAGTAATACATCCAGTACCACTACCAGTACTCGGAGCAGAATAAGCGCCACTCCGAGCGAGGACAGTCAAACGAAAACAAGACGAACCAAGAGGGTCACTCAGAGAGCCGCTACCTCTTACGTGGGAAATGGCGGCAAAGGAGACGAAGAGGAAGAGGAGGAAAACGAGGAGGAAGATAGAAAAAGTAATGATATCAGTCACAGGAAAGTGGTCGAGGAGCGCAAGGTAACAATAATTAATCCAGTAGTGTAAGGGTAGGGTGTGGCTCCTACATGACACAACTGAAAAGTATTAGTGTTTAACCGGTAAAAAGACACGCTACAGCTGCAACTAGGTAATATGGCGGTCGTGTGTTAGCTTACGGTTTTTGGCCTCCAAGGTTTTTGGATTATCTTTCGTTCTTGCTTTTTTTTTTTGGTTCTGCTTCTACCGACTTGATTTATTCCGATACGAACAAAACCTTCGTGTTAATTTGGTGTCTTTTGTTCGTGATGTTTTGGTAATTTACTCTGCTCGCCCCCCCAAAAATCTGATATAGTAAACTTCGGGACAACTTGTTTTAATCAAGGGTTTTTTAAATAAAAGGGTTCTCCAATAATTTTTTTCTTGTTTCGTGTTGCGATTTGAACTAAACAGAGCGACAGAAAAAAAGATGAAAATTTAAAAGAAAAAAAACGAAACAAAACAGAACAAAACAAAAAGCCATCAGAGAAGGCGTAAGAAAAGAAGGAAAATGAAACCGAATTAAATTGCGGTAGTGTTAACAAAGAACCTCGCACCTTAATGACAAATGGTGTGCCTACTTAAGCGGACTGGATTATCATGATTTCCATTGCAGTGTAAACAACAAGAACAACTGAATTGACATATTCTCGATCTATAGATCATGCAGGTATGCAGAGTTCTGCTTGAGATAATGGCGAGATCTGCTTGTTGATTGTGTTGACAGCATGCCTTATAACCGATTGTCAAAAGTCCATCGTAATTGCGTGGGGAGGTTTGCTTTTGTAATTAGGGTGCGAGTCAATAAATAATTCATGCGAAACCTCTCCTTATGGTCTGACAGGGTAAAGCAATTGAAATAAAAATGGCGAAACTGAAATTTGAGCTAGACCCGTCGCCGTTCAGCGTGGTGTACTGTGAAGACCCGTTGCTTCGCAGCGATAGCTGAACGTGTCTAGTTTCTGTTGTTCATCGAGAGGCGCTCGTCAAGTACCGCTCATGTCGTATCAAACACGCCGCTTCGACCAGCCGAGCTATGGAAGATTACAGGTAATACTTTCCTTAGAGTTTAAGCAGGCTGTGAAAAAGTCACATTGTCTGGTTGGTTCTGAGGCAATTAATCCGTGCAACCATCGCCGTAAACAGGCATACATTTGCGTACATTTGTACTTGTTTGTCAACAGCAGATATGTAACATATTCTGATGTTGCTATCGACCGGGTCAGTTTTGCCTTGAGCTGATATCGCGTTTGTAGACCGAGCTGTCGTGAAAAGCGCTTGATACCAATGCTTTTTCGTCTCTGATATTTGCTGCGTGTGATAGAGCTCTCCAGGGTGGAACATGTAATGTAATTATCGCGCTTGTTCTGATGCAGTGAAGCTAAATTAAAAGCCACAGACCGACATATTTGCCTGCGTGCGGCGCTGCTTAAAAGTTACTCTCTCTATTTATTAACAACACATTGTATTATTCAGTGGTGACATTTGTATGGATAAAGTCGTACAGCCTATTGAAAAACGTAAGGGTTTATTAACCCACAGATTCTTTATTTGAATTCCGAGCAAATCTCTTAAGTTCATTACCTCTCAGTGGGGAGTAATATTATGGAAGTAGTTTTTCTTTGAGCCTGCACAAAGCCTTAAACTGTCACACTATTTGCGGCGGTGAAAATTATTGCCCTTTCGGTGAATGTTCCACTTGGTTGATAACATGAACACGAGCCGCCAATTTTTTTTTTTTCCTTACTGCTTGAACACGATTTTTTTACAGATCGCGCATGAGATACTCAGAATAATCGCCTCTAAAGTGGATAATTAGCCGTGCGTGTTGAATTGTGCAATACATTTCATTCACACCCATTTTGCATATCTGTCAAAACTTTGCCAACAAAGTCGCCGTATTTTTATGCATTCATGTCACCATTTGCCAAGCCAAGTCCGCAACAGGTAATATAAGTTAACTTAGAATTTCGTCGGTTTCCAGTATCTACGAGCTTCTTACATCAGATGCTAAGCGCGGGAGCTTTGTAAGCGAATATTTGACGTGTTGTGTTGTCAGCGGGGCAAATGTGTCAAGTCGCGTTGGGAATGTAAACTCGATACCGGTTTTATTTACTTCTGTTTGGCAAAGCAGTCGTTAGCTGTAAGTCAAATTTAATTTCATAGTAAACAAACGACTTGGCATGCTTGCTATTGAAGTAATTAGTCGCCGAAAGAGTCAACAAAAGTTTTCCACCGACAAGGCCTCGAACAGTTGAACAGTTTTGTGCGTATGAACCCTGGCGTGTGCGACTGATTTTCATCAGCATGGTCACGTAATATGACACAAGCCTGGGGGCGTATTTTAAAACCTCTGAAGTATGTGTACATGTCGCGAGTCGATTTCGTCTGACATCGCTTTTCTTTTGAGATGACATTGCTTACGTTTGACTGCGTTTAATTCAATTAAACGTCTGTGGAATGTTGTCAATTACATCGGACCCCACGTGCTTTCGGCGCGCTTGTACGCGTAAACAAACTTACCCCCACGAGTTTTCGTGCAATTTAAGGATCAGTGTTCTTTTTTTGTTTGTTTTCCCACAGAATTGAACTCCAGGTGATAAGATCTGTACTGATAGTTACTCTATTTCAAACAGACGTGTCTAATTTAAGTATTCGGCTACGCCTTCATTCCAAGAACATTTTATTTCCATATACGACTTGATTGTTGTGCTCATTTTATTCTACTCACTCGTGAACATACCATCTTATTATCTTCTGTGTAAAAGTAAACATGCACTTGCTCATCTGTTTCTGCTGAAGATTTTTTGTAACGTGGAAAAGACACTTAACGTGGTCAATTCGTGCTTTTTCCATACCTTGCGTTGAATTTAAGCCGGTCGAGAAAAGTACTTTGCTAGTTTGCTTGTGTAGGTACGGCCGGCTGGACTGTCTTGGTCGTGTCAACGCTTCAGTTTCTTGACAGACAACTATTAAGGCGTAGTTTTCTCCCGCAATTTTGCCAGTTGTGCGCGCGTGTAAATCCGGTGTTTAATTTCAATTCCGTTCCTGTCAGGGAGGGGAGAGAGAGAGAGAGAAGAGATTTCAGGTATGGTTCAGGAGTCGGGAAAGTGGATTTGTCACTTGTTTTGACCAGGATTGGCTTGTGTAATGCGCGGCGTTCTCGGAGAACGGTCTGGTATACTGAACAGTGGTCTCCTACTTATTCATTTAGGACTGAATTTTTGGACGTAACGAATCTTTGTTTCAGCAATTTATATTCGAGATAAGTAGGTCTTCTAACGGCTGAATTTTATGTCGTGTAGGTACGAAGTAAATTGGATATTTAAACGTTTGTCAAACTAAGGTTTCGGTGTGAAGAGTTAAGCTCTTTCCACCCGACTTGTGCGACATTAAAATATTTAAAGATAGGAAGTAGAGCGCTGCTTGATACGTTTGTTGACGCTTGTTCTAGGACACTTCTGTGCGGCGGGGATCTAGAGAAGAACCGAAGTCGACAAGACCTTCCTCTGACACGTTCCTGAGCCGGCGGAACAGGTTAAGCGGAACAGCGGAGGACAAGAACGAGGCGGACGGTCGGCAGAACACACGGCAACAGCCGGCGGGAAGAAACAAGGAGAACGAGGAAGCCGAGTTACCGGCCTGGAAGAGGAGGTTACAGGAACGAGAAAGGGAACGAGAGAAGGAAAAAGAGAAGGAGAAGGAGCGGGAACAAGAAAGGGAAAGAGAGAAACAGAGGGAGAGAGAACGGGAAAAAGAGAAGGAGAAAGAGAGCGAGATGCCGAGCTATCGTCGCTCCAGGCTGGAAAGGGAGAAGGAAAAGGAAAAAGAGAAGGAAGAAAAAGAGAAAGAAGAGGATGACTCGTCTTCATCAGCAGCAGCTCGTGCGAGGAGGGCCAGGAGACTGAGAGAGAAACGCCGAGGAGGGGTGGGTAGGCTTTCCAAGGGGATTAAACCTTTATTCCTTAATTAAAAGAAAATAACGTGTAAGGCAATGCATTTTGAAGATGAGTGCTTGGATATGATACCAGTTATTCGATATTACATTAGCTTTATTGTGATCGAATGTTTAGTCTGTTTTCCACAACAACAACAACAACAACAACAACAACAACAACAACAACAACAACAAAAACACCGGAAACACTTTCAGTTGTGTTGCTTTTCCTCTTTTTTTTTTTTTTTCCAGGAAATGGTTTCAGTTGTCTTCTTTCGTATCAAGCATCTTTTAAATTCATTTTCTCACTTCTACAAATTGTTCGTTTCACTATCATTAACCTAACTTGTCTTTGTAGAGCGATGAAGAGGAAACTGAGGAAGTAAAAGACTCCAAGAAGAACACCAAACTTAACGAAGAGAACGACGAGAAAGCACCAGTAAGCAGCAGAAGGCGATCCCAGGAAACTAGACAAGACGATGTCAAGGTAATGGGCGTGGCTATGGGTGGTTTGAAAGGGTGGAGAATGTTCCATAAGCTAACACTAACTTACTCATAACCATCAAAAGACGGGAGCACTTAAGTCTACAGGAACGAAGTCATTGTCGTTGCAGAAGTTATCGCAAATGCGTGTTAGATTAAACTTGTGATTGATATTCTTTTTCATCTTTCCCTCCGCTTTTTTCACAGAGTACCACGGACAGAATAAGAGGGAGAGGGTAAGTTGAACCATCGTTGTTTATTTCTTTGTTTACTGACATGACCAAAACGTTGTAATGGAATTGTTGTGTTCAAAATGAAAACAAGTTTTCTTATTTTGCAGAACTAGTGATTCTAAAGGACCTTTTGGTACTTCCAAGGTTAGAGTCATTCACTGTGTAGCAAACTAAGTTCCTGCAGTGTCTTGCCTTCATCTGAGGCAGTAAACATTTTGAAAAGAAAATTGAATCAATAGTATTTCATATTTACCATTATTTGAATCTATTTTGTTAACAGGCAAACGCTACTATAACAGAAACGGATCCACAAAAGTTGAAAGAAAGGCTTCAAGAGGCACAGTTAGAACTTCAAGAATACAAAGTCAAACTAGAAAAGGCCTTACAAGTACGTGACTAACAATGTTTATTACCTTCAGTTTGTTTCGTTGAAGCGGGTGAGTTGTCGGAAAATTATCGGCAACTGATCGTTGTCATTTTCATTTTAGGCGAAGGAAGAGCTTGAAAGAAAATACGCTAACGCAGATGATGACCTCAAGGTATGCATACATATTGAGTTCTTTCCATTTTGCGACTAGTGCCGTCTTGATGTCTGAAGTAATGGTAACCGTTGAACGCTAAACGAAAGAGCATGTTGCGCAAGCGTTCAGATGTTAGCTAGTGTGAAAATGAAGAGATCGCCTTTCCATGTTGCACCTGCAGCTGCGCTTATACTCGAAGTGGCAAGCAATACGTCCTGAACGAAATCTTTCGCCCTGAAGTATGGCTCAAATCCTCCTGCTAAATTGTACAGTGACGACTCAAGTTACTCTCGGTACAGCTAGTGTGGGTCTCCTTTGAGGAACTCAGTATTCGCCCAAGACCTCCCCCGCCCCCTTCCTCTTTCCTGTCCACTTCAGAGCTTTGTAACTGATGGCTGTCTCTTTATTCCAACAGCAACTAGCAGACCTGAGAGCGGACAATCAGCGGCTGAAAGACGAGAACGGCGCTTTAATCCGTGTTATAAGCAAGTTATCACGACCTCCTACTTGACCAGCAACTTTGATACACAATAGCAGAAACAGAGACCTTTAGAACAATATGGACAAACGTATAACCCCTCTTTCCTGGTCTTAAACTGTAGCTATTTATTCAGTACGAGACCACAGCTCAGAAATTCTTTAATTATGCTAGGAGGGAGGGGTGCCAGGGGGAGTCGGATTTTATAGTCTTCCCTGCCAGATTGGAGTACAAAGCTTAGGTCTTGGTTGGGTTCGTTTACATTTTTTTCCCTTGTTGTTGTGTAGATATGTGTACGTTTTGTAATTGGGCGTCAGTCAAATAGTCAAAAAGAGTAAGGAAGATCGGTTCTAACAGTCTAGAGACAAAGGTGAACCGAGAGAGAAAAAATACGATTTTACAATTGAATAATATGTGAAAGTTCTTTGAAAAGCCCTTGTTCTGCATATTTCCAATGCAGTTTTCTCTAAGTGTATATTCTAGTTTAACGGTGAAAGCGCTTTTCATTAGTTACGCAGAACGTTTTTGTCTGCTAGAAGCTTTTCTATTTTGTCACACTGTGAAGGGTTTAGTGATACTGATCAAATGAATGGCAGAGATTCAACTACTGTAGTAAAGTTTAGTTTTGTATGACTTTTTTCCATAGACGATTCAGTAGAACCGTGCAGTAGTTGTTTCTTGTAGAAAGAAATATAGAATGAATCGAAATAAGCCTTTTCGACTATGTCGCGATACAGTTTTTGATTGATTGCAAATTCAAATTAGTCCAATGACAAGAAGAAGAAAAAAAGAAGAATTTAATAGCAGTCAAAGCAACTTTGTTATCTCAAAAAATGTTCCGCGCCGTCTCAAATATAATTGTAATGAAATTAACATTTATTATATCGTATTCTTGTTATTGTGCGTATAAATTCTGATGATATAAATTAGTTAGGGTTAGACGTAGTTTTGGCTCTCATCACAATCGTCAATTTTGGCTGGTCACGCTGCCTTTTTTCCTTTGAGCGGGTAAGATTGCGTGACGAGCTAAAATGCGCCTGTGCAGTAAGCTAACGTAGTCTGTGATTGGTCCGTTCCAAGGCAGTCGGAGGAGTAACTAGACTTTGTGGGGTTGGTGTCGCGTCTCTATGACTACACTCGGTTTTTGTCTTAGAGGCGTGACGCTAGCTTACGTGACATTTCCTAATTGGACAGCATGTTCACGGAGGATTTGTTGTTTCACCGACTGAAAGTATGAAACCTAACTTAAATACGTTTGATGAAACACGGTAGAGCCACTGCCCTTATAGGAAAACGCACTGAGTTTTAAGGCAACTTCATAATATCAGCGAAGAAATTATATATATCTAGGTCTTAGTTTCTTTATTGTGGAGTCGTCAAGTCGCTTTCAGAAGTAAAAATTTCTTCGGTGCTATTTTCGAGAAAACTTTTTATTGAATCATTCTTTCGTTCAATGAGGTCTTCTCTTATATCTTATCAAAATGAAGATTTAACAAGCGAAAGCTGGCGGAGTCAGGTTGTTTATAATATTGTATTGAAGTTGCCTACTTAGTCGTTATTTTTTGTAATTGTCGCCCTTTCTATAGTTTAGTGGAATCCACTTTCGTGAAAGGTCGGAATGGCTCTATCTCCTTTAGGTCTTGGCCTGTTCCTCGCTTCAGGTCGACTTGCCCACTGTGTATTTTAGCACTGTGCAAGTTTAATATGACATTGCTTTACAAGTAGCTCTCTATCTTTGTATTTTACATAATTACGGACTAAACTAATAGCCTTGTATGATTAGTTGTCCCGTCTTTGTTGGTTCTGTGTTGAATACGAACCCTAACTGCTATAAATATACAAATCTCCTATAAATGTGCGTGGTCTGGCTTATTCTCCAAATTTAGTGCGGTCAGCTAATCATCTTTGCTCAAATTCATCGTGTTACAGGGTTTAACAAGTAAATTCACGAAACCTGATTTGCAAGGGCGGCCAATAATATCTCCACACAATAACAGTGACATCAGCTTTTAGTAAGTTGTCTAATTTTGAAGGGCATTTGTGCCTGGGAGGTGTCGTGGACTTAACGCCTCTTGTGGGACTAGGGATATTTCCACCCACCCCCCTCCCCCCATCTCTCTTTCGCTTGATAGAATGCTGATATCCATCATGGGGTTAACTCCGCCACTTGGCTCGCCTGTAACCCAGTTGTACACCTGGGTGGAGAGTAATGTGTCTCGCTCAAGAACACGGCTTAACAGCCCCGACCAGGGCTCGAACTCTGTCTTCCTGATATGAAATCCAACATATAAACCATTTGGCCAGCTTGCCCCTCTGGGGCTACCAATCAAAATACGTGGAGAAAGCGGCTAGGGACGAGCATCCCTTCAATGGGGTGTAGAAATACACCCAGTTGCCAAGTATGGTGGCGCGAAAACGTTCGATGTGTGCTGTCGCTCTTCTGCTGTATAATAAAAATGGAAAACGAAGATTTAACCAAAACAGCGGTTTTCCCGGTCATGAATTGATCTGTGTGCTTGGAATTTAGAGATTAATGACGCGTGTCATAGGCGCGGTTAAATGGGTTAATTCCCCTTGTTGAAGGAATGTTTTCAATCCAAATTTTGACTTCCAAGTCGAAGTAAGCTTTCTCTTTGACGACTAGTCTTCCCTTATCTTGGATTAGCTTCATCGAGCTTTGAGTAGCCAACGGTGATCCCAGTGGTAGAAACAGGAAATAAACTATTTTCGTTCTTTGTTTATCGCTTAGCAAACACGCAATCCATACCTTCAAGGTCAAGGAATGAGACTGACTGCCTCACGTGTATGCTAAACAGCTTAACTACTTTCTTTACTGAAGCCTAGTTTGTAGCAAGTGGAGATTCGTATGTCCGACTTCGACTCCCACCAAACAGGTAAATGGCTTCTTCGTCTTCATCTCTGTCTTAATCGCAGGGAAATTCGTTTTTCAAACAGTTTCGACAGGACTCACTCACAACATGGCACGTGCACTTTAGTAAGCAATAATTCCCTGCTACAATTCCATTCCGGTTGCGTTCAACTAGGAAAAGGACTGCGTAAACCTTTCAAGAAATGAGTCAACACCTATTACTACTTTGCTCTTGTGAAATATACTCTGATTTGATTTGGCTAGAGTGTTTTGAATGTTTTGAAAGACTGAATTTCCAATATATATTCAGGTCGCTGCCTGACAAAGATAAACGGACTGCAAATTAGCTGAACTCCTGAGCACGCCAAACGTCTGAGCCCCTTAGAAAAGTTCGCAAACCCTTCAGTGTCTAAAGGTTTGATCGGCTATCCGTCCCTCCATCCTTAAGGTACCTACGCGCCTACGTTGGCGCGCATTTTGATGCAACACACAGACTTCAGCGGCTCCTTAAAACTATAGACAACAAAGTAATAATTTGTACAGTCAAACCTCTATTAAGCGGTCACCCATTATTAATATAAGCGGCCAGTTATCAAAGTCCTGAAATTATTGTCAGTCAAATACTGTAAATAAAACCCCCATTAACCAGCCACCTCTATTAAGCGCTCGCGGTCACCTTTTGGTCGTTCCGATAGGGGTTTTTCTATCGTCTTTAACCCTATTAAACGGCCACCCAAAATGTAAAAATTTTGTTTTGGTAAAGGTGATGGCAGGTAAGAGTCCGACATAGAAGGTGACGAGGGATAAGAACATTCAAACACACGTCTTGAAGTGACACCATGTTCATTAATAAATTAACCCGGTGGTGAAAAATGTTCAAAGTACACCACCCTGTATTAAGCGGCCACCTTCCATTTCCCCGAGGGTGGCCGCTTAATAGGGGCTCGACTGTATTTGTCCTACAAATTTTGTTAATTAAAATGTCCTTTACGTTTCTTTCATTTGGCTGCCTTTAGAGATGACTTTACGGCTCTAATAACAAACATCATTTGTTTTCGTCGATTTCTTGAATTTTTTTTTGTTCACTAATAACTGCTTTGTTGAAATGTTTTCTGGAGACTCTATCAACTCTCACCGGCAGTACTTCAAATAACAAAGATAGCTGCAAATTTACCGCAATTGAAATACGATTGATCTCAAGATGATTGGCTTATTGTTGTCTTATTCATTGAAACATTTTTCTTTTCTTTCATTTGTCGCGCGGCGTAGAAATATTTGCATTCTTAAATTGATTTCTACACATACATTTCTCTTTTATGTTACCATTCTTTTTCATATTTTGGCCAGTAAGATACCAAAATAAAATGACATTATAAAAGTCCAGTAAAAAAGACTGTGAAATACCGCGTTTAGCCTTCCGGAATCTTTATATTTTAGCAATAAATCGGCTAGCACTTGGCTAAGACAACTTTTGACATACACAGGTTACATGACAGCTTTACCATGCAAACTGTGCAACAGACAGTGAACATACTACGGTACTTCAAGTTCGCTGTTGACGACTTGACCCGTTCTGATTGTTAGGCTAACGGAAGTACACGTAGTGTTTGATCTGCGCACACTGATTTGTTGACTTACATGTTAGCGCGCACACTGATTAGTTGACTAACACATTTGCGCACACTGATTGGTTGACTTATACATTTGCGCACACTGATTGGTTGACTTACATGTTTGCGCACACTGATTGGTTGACTTACATGTTTGCGCACACTGGTTGACTGACATATTTGCGCACTTTGGTTGACTGGCATGTTTGCGCACACTGATTGGTTGACTAACATGTTTGCGCACATTGATTGGTTGACTGACATGTTTGCGCACACTGATTGGTTGACTAAGATGTTAGCGCACACTGATTGGTTGACTTACACGTTTGCACACACTGGCAATAACTTGTACGTTTGCGCGCTGTATTTGGTTTTCTGGTGGGTTTGTGCACAGTGATTGGTTAACTTGGTCATTTGTGCGCACTAATTGGTTGACTGGTCCATTTGCGGACACTTATTAGTTAGCTTGTGTGTTTGTGCAGACTAATTGATTGACTGGTGCATTTGCCCTCACTGATTGGTTCACTTGTGAGTTCGCGCGCACTACTTGATTGACCGGACTGGTGCTATTGGCATGGACTGGTAATTGTTAACCTGTCCCTAATTGGTTGACTGGTACGTTTGCGCACAATAATCGGTTAAACTGTTCGTTTTCGCACACTGATTGGTTAACTTTTTCGTTTGCGGACACTAATTGATCGACTGGTGGGTTTGCGCACACTGATTGGTACACTCGTCTGTTTTAGCACACTAATTGATTGACTGGTGGGTTTGCGCACACTGATTGGTTAACTTGCGCGTTTATGCGCATTATTTGGTTGACTGGTGCGTCCCTTGCACTTATTGTTCAACTGGCGCGTATGCGCTTCCTGGTTCTTTGACTTGTACGTTGGTTCACACTGATTGCTCAATGTGCGCGCTTTTGCATTTTTGTTAAATGATCCGTTTCGCGCACTGGTTGGAGACGTGAAGGATGCTACGTCGCGCTGCCCACTGGAATTGTCTAGATATCTGATCTGGGTATTTTCATGACTTCATTGCAATGACGCTAAGAGAAGGTCTGAAATGAGCCACTCAGTTGCAATTTGCTGAAATACGCTCCGTGTCAAGTCGAATAGCTGTGCTATTTGCACGTACACTCTAGCACGTAGTTCACGAATGTGCGAGCAGACTCTCGTTTACTGTAAGTATTGTTGTACCCAACAGGGATAAGTACGATAAGAAGGGGTATATACGATCTCTGGGGGTTCAGCTTTGACATGAAGCCTCGTATTATGCATTCTCATCCGGAGTTTCATTTAGCTAAATTAACTATTACTGTAATCCAGCTAGAAACATCTTACCAAGAGAGGATGATTCAGTGTTCACTAAGTAAGACAATGACTCTAAGAGTTTGATCAAAAAGACTGTTCCCCTAGAGGACCCTCTACTTTCTTTATAAATCTATCTTGTTCAGTTATTTACAGTTTAATTTATTTACCTATCCATTCATTGCAGTGTTTACTCATTCGTCCATTCGTTTGTTCGTTAGCCTGGTTGGTCGGTCAGTATGTCTGTCTATCGATCGTTCGTTCTTTCCTTTGTTCGTTCGTGTGATCATTGACTCACTCACCCAGTTGTTCGGGTGGTACGTAAGTCGGCCGCTCATTTGTTCTTTCATTTGTCTCCCAGTGTGCCAAGTTTTGGGTACTATTTTGATGGCGTCATTTCTATGTTCTGTTTACTTTTCTCTTGTAGGACATCTTCCGATTTTTGAAACCACGTCTTGTCTTGGCTAAAAGATAATGATGTTCTTGTTGGAACAGTTGATGAGTCGGATTTGATATTGGAAAATTTAATGTTGTAAATGACTTTATTTTAATTAATCACATTTTGTAAATTTCCAAGGACAAATATCAGAGTTAACAAATTGACGTCAGTTTTCCATGCGTCTGTCCTATTATTGTTCATGAATTTCGTAGCTGTTGATCTACTTTTACAATGTTATGACGAAATTCATCGTCAATTACAGGACAGACGCATAAAAAACTGACTTCAATTTGTTTTTTACGGTAATAAATTGTCAAAATGTCCGCTCTCGCTCGTTGAGAGTTTAAGCATGACGTTTACGGCAGACGGCAAACGGCAAAGATTACCTCTGAATTTGTGTCCTTTTCTTCTAATCCTGAACTAAATCACACAAAAATAGAAAAATGTCACCTACTATTCTCCGCAAATACAAATATTTTCACTCTATTGTACAGACAGCTGAAGACGGAGGGCAAAAGTTTTATTTTTGCCGTTTGCCATTTGACGTAACGTCATGCTTAATTTCTCTATTGTAAAATTCATTATGCTCATCATGATTTTACTGTTTATTCATTGTCTGGGGGCATCGTCTTAAAATCTTCTTTGTTTTCACGTTTAAATCTCTTTGGATTACTTCAGCGATTGAAAAAAAAATAACACAAACGACGATTGCAGCCTCAATAGATAAGTTTTAAATTTTGCAAATCTTTTCCGAATCTTTTCCGAAGGTGTCACTCTAACGAATGACGCATGCCTACTCAGCTGAAAGCTGTATGAAAGTTGTAGCTACAAAAAGCTTAAAGAAAACTCGAACATGGTTTTTGATGATCAACATTCAGTCTTTCGTAAGGATATTTAGTTAAGAACACTTTGGGTATACATAAATGAGATCTGCGGAGGATGTTGCTTCGACTTTGCGAAAACGTGCACTGTCTAACACGTACTTCAAGTTCCGTCCCTCTCAGTGGTGCTGGGCGACACGGAATCGAGCACTGGCAAGGGTCATTGGGTTGTTTTCTCGACCAAAGCATTGTTTCCTGTACAATCTATATTGCACTCAAAACATGTCCATAACGCTAGCAGATTTTCCTGAGAAATGAAATGTTCGAGCTTTCAAACCAATTGTGAAGACTTGAAGAACCCCAAGCGCATTTTTCGGACGAAATTTCGCGAGACACTGTGAACTTTCATTGCAAAGTTTAACAAAGCAAAGCGAAATTTCGGATTTGTGGAATGACAAAGGGTTTCTGAAAGGTCAAAAAACGTTGAAAAATTCGTACTCTAGTCGTACTGTGCTACTCTTTATTAACTAAGGAGTCATAGCAGCACGGGCGAACTATTAGGAGAACCAGACCAGATGTTGGGGTGTGTGGGGGTAGCCCAGACTAGCATCCTATTTGGCGGAATGAGCAATGCTCCAAGTCACCTCATGCTTTCTAAATTCGGGATAGCCTGGTGCACTGGGCGACTACATTGACCCAAGTACAGAGTAAAACTTCCATGAGCTAAAAGGCCGGTTTTTGTTTTTAGTATTAAGCATCCTTACAGTTTGCATTGCGGAAACATGGAAGGTACCTAGTAGCACAGAAAACTGACTGACAGGCGGTCGGATTCTTATTCAGGGGCGGATCCAGGATTTTACTCAGGCGGGGGTGCACCACTAAAGAATAGCGTAACTGACTTGTGAAGTAAACAAATTTTAAAAGTGAATACCAAGAAGAATTCTTCATCTCGGGGGAGGGGGTACGCACTCCCTGCACCCTCCCCCTAGATCCGCCCCTGTAATGACAGTTAAAAGGAAAACTAAAGACAGTTGAGGTGTCGGGAGTTCAATATAGCCGATAGCAAGCTAGTGACTGAAAAAGTATATCCAAGGGAAAATGATCGAGTCGGAGATAGCGGGGAGTTCGAGATAACAATGTTCGAAATAGCGAGGTTCTAGATCTGCCAGTGAAACTGGTAAGGGAGAAGGTAAGGCTCATTAGCTCTCTGTGACCTTCACTCTCCAAAACCCAACTAATCTTATTCAATGATAAGTTTCATTAAAACCAGAATCAGTATTTTAATTTCGTTTCGTCAACTACGTCTCGTTGATGTCAAATTGGTTCGGTTTCAACCCAACCGCTGTTCGCTTGCTCAATTGTTACACATTCTCTCGATTTGAAATTTATACCATAGTTGTTTGCATCTGACATAACCGACCGGTTGTGCAAAATTAAAGACGTACTGAAATCCGGATTACAATAGAAATTCCATTAACGATTTAAATTAAAGATTTCGTCACATCGCCTGGAACCGTGGTACCTGCTTATTGATATGAATTTGCGCGATGCCTGGCACTGACCGGTAGCATTAAACATTTGAAAGGAATGGAACAGGTCACTTTCCTGTGGTTTATTTCAGATGGTAATTTTAGGGTTGTTTACCATTTCCAAAGGAAACGGGTTAGTTTATGGTTTGGCAAATAGAAAGCAAAAATTCAAGCACGGAAATTCCATTGGAGATTTGGCGTATCCCATTAACCAGATGTGGCGCGTGCCAACATTTACTCTTAGCCCCTGAAAACCCATGCACTTTATAGTCAGGCTAGCTTTGGAGCAAAAATTAACACATGGAAAAGCTACACTGACAACCTGAGAAAAAAAAGAGAGAAAAATAAAAGAAGACCACGGCAATCTTGCAATGAGACAAACAAAGAATGATCAGGTTGCATGCACTTACAGTGGAAACGTCCGGAATTTTATGTTTATGTGAAACAGTTACCTTTCATTAAGTCCATTCATTCTTGACATTTTCCGGTTGGTCAAACGAAAATAGCCATCCAGGTGCAACCCAACAGAAATGTATGGAATTGTCAAGTTCAAGTTTAAATTCACGGGAACCAAGTTGCCCCAGACTAGTTATTGTACGTTATTGTACTAAAACCGACGTACGACTGACGAGCTTGAAATGTGTTTATGATTAGTTTGTTGTAAATGCGCCGTTAGTGATGTCGAATGCGTAATCGTTTAGTGCATGCGCCTGGCTAGTGACGTCATAAGTTGAACAAGCGAAGACTGATCGAAGCTGACCAAAGCTCGTCTATTTATACTCAATATATATTCAAAGCCTTTTCTATCAAAATTCAGATTCCGGAGATAGTTTACGTTTGTGCGCAACGACGTCCGCCTTCATCGGATTGTGCCATGCTGTAAGAATAAAATAGACATATGCTGTAAGCAGCGAAACGTTGGAGCTCGACAAATACTAGTTAAGACATACTCTGACCTGAAATGAGTAGAAAAGAACAAAAAGACTTGTTCTTGGAAGAAACATATAAAACATAATGAGAGGGTCTCTATATTAATACAATAAAAAGAAAGTGGGTTCCATTCTCGACAGGGATGATTATTGAGCCTCGCCATGTAGTATAATGGACCTTTCACGTATTTTGACGAACAATGTTAAGTTGTGGTTAGGGTAGATGAAAATAAAAGAAGCGTAAAAATGTTCACCTTAACCTCGATCTGGTGCTACAAGGGGAATTGGGGAGAGGTCTCTTGGGTATACCACTTTGCTTTCCAGGGACGGCCACCTCTGAATTGAAGGGCGCTGAAGGTTGAGCAACCTTTAAAATGACAGAGTTCAATTCCAAAGGAAAATATGAAAGATTAGCCATTGCGGTTCACGTCCTCCAAAATACGTAGAACTTGGTCATTTCACGTTGTTGTTTTGCAGATAACGGGTCGGAAATGTTCCAAGATTTAAAACACACGTGCAGAGCAATGTCCTTAAACCTTTTGTTTGGTGACATTTTCGTTGGCGGCGCGATCGTAGTTTTCTTAAGTATCATCCAAGCCCCAACATTTGGGTCAGTTAGGATCCGGCACGTGACTAGTAATGAGTGCCTTTGAAGTAAAATAGATCTCCCTACAGTTATTGTAGTTACTTGAAATAGTTACCAACCGACTACATGCTTTTCTTTAGACACTGATTCATTTGTTTGGTTTGTTTAAATTTGGCTATTTAACGCTGATTTTTAGATGTTATTCAATCCCAATACCTGGGAGGTCCTCGTGCAAGACCGCGCCGCCTGGCGTCACGGTGTGAAGGAGGGGGCATTCATGGCCGAGACGAAGGCCAGGGCCGAGGCGACAATTAAGCGGACGGCGAGAAAGGAACGACAAGTATAAGTTCGTGAGGCCACCAACTACATCTGTACCAGCTGCAACAAAGACTGCCACTCAAGAATCGGGCTTTTGAGTCACTTAAGAGCCTGTCGACAGTGACGCGCTGACCATCGGCTCTCCGAGACGAGGATGCCATATATTCAATGGCGTGCTAAATAAAATCTTCCTAATGTAATATGAAAACTTGAAAGTAAAGTGAAATTAAAAGAAACATTGGGTACGTATGTCTTATCTCCTCAGCTACTGAACTTGACAAATAAACTAAATGTGTTTTCCATTAACAACGTATGACGTCATCGGCCTATAACTTCCAGAATACAATTCCATTACATGAATCTAATACTCTTCCGTTTTCCAAAAAGTAGAAGCAGTACATGAAATCGACAAGAGCAGAGCGACATTCCAATATATTTCCAACAGCGCCGGGCCTAGCGGGAGTGATAAAGCAGTTTCATGGGACATTTTAGAATTTGGACCGACAACATGGAGGATCCCCACCTCGCCCGCCAACCCCTCCTTTGTAGGGCTATAAACTGAAAGATGGTTGGTCGCTATGGACACCTCCGTAATTCTGTTGCTCCGCTCATTAAAGTTGGTCTCCTGAAAGGAATGGTTTTGGTCTGATACGGGTGGAAGAACATAATGCTTTTGAACCTAAGCTAGTAACGGTGTACTGCTTGTACTGTGTGGGTCACCAAGCTAACTAAGGCTAACCCCGCACTTTTGTAATGGAGGTTTCCGTGTCAAGTCGTTGGTACCTACTGCCCGCTGTCAGAGTAACACGTCTGATTGCCAAGGACAACGGCTACAACAACCACCGGCCACTGATCTGCGAAGACGCCATAACTAATTAAATGCGAATTATAGCTGACACAGACATAACGCCCACGTCTGAACGTTTTCATACTTATATTGTTTGGAGAAATAGTTAAACCTAATTAACAAATTACATTCCAAACACATCAAAGAAGACTTCGTAGTGAACTTGGGGTAAAAGTACTCCTAGCCGCTCAGTGCTACAGAAACCTTGATCAGCTCCATCTGCATCTATGAACCACTTGGCCAGAACGCAAAACAGGTCCTGAAAGAGATAAATTCCTTATAAAAATTCCTGAGGTAGGAAAAGGCAGCAGCATCCCCGCCACTTGTGCGTCCAGGAACAGACAATTACCACCTCAGTTCAGAACAGTTGAGAACAAGTCGGCTTTGTAATACCTTTGCCTGTAGCATAGCCTCCTTCAGGCACTTAGTTAGTCGCTGAGCGCAGCGCATGCAAAATAAGGGCGGAGTTGGTGCACCTTTCCGCGCCACGCTTGTGCCCTATTCATTCGTGCGCCATTTTATGGCGCTAAGCCCCAACTAACTAAACGCCTGGAAGAGGCTACTTCTAGTATTGTTTACTTCACTGGTTTCGTGTGATACTACTGGTTCGGCCGGAGTGGATATGTACGGTATAGGTGGTAAAGTAGCTCTGTGTTCCACTGAATAGTCACTTTGTTGGTGTATCTCCAGTACTACTCTCAAAAGGTAACCATGCAGTACGGCTTTGCAATGAGAAACAATTGCCACAATTACTCAACGGTTGCCTCTGTGTTCGTGCCAAATTAATATCTACAAACATATATTTTTTTCTTTTTCTGGCGTGATTATGATTTATGGACTATATATTTACTATATCTAGAACGAACGCATTTTGCATGTTTCCGGCTTAGGTGTGAACGCCAAGTATAGTGATACTGGTTGGTTGATTGCATTTGGCTACTGTTTTACTTTCATTTAGCGCGCAGATCAGTATTTTTGCAAATTGTTCACACTGAATGAATCGTATTTCCCAGTCCATGTTATATGAGGTTGTCCTTGACCTAAACTGAGGCGATCTATGTTTTCTAAGTGACTTTTTGGCGGTGACGTGACGTTTCTTGTACATTAATATTCTGATACTTTGAAGTACCACGAACATACTTTTACGGATGATAGGGAGATATATGGCATCTCTCTATTATTAACATTGCTTTGGAATATACCATAATCTGTTTGAATGTAATCCGGTCTTATCTAAGGAATCATTTCAGTTATGTTAGCATATCTATATCTTTATTTGTAATTATCTTTTACCCATTTAATGTAAATATTTTTTATGATTTTGATAGGAAGATTTGTAAAATTTTAGTTATTAATTACTGTTGTGATGCGCTTTTGAATATTTTATAGAAAAGGCGCAATACAAATAACAAATGTTATGTTATGTTATGTTATCTTATATATGCCATCGATCGATGCTGAAAATTCGTCATTACGGTATCGAAGGAAAGACAGGATTAAGAAAAGAGTCTTCATCCCTTATATAGCTGAAACTAAAACTTCGAGAAAATATTTATTTGGAAAGTGAGTTTTTTTGGCCCAATTCAACAAAACGAGAACTCTTTTTCGCGGACACAAACTGCTGATATATTTTGATTCTCAGCATACTCCTTTGAAAGAGCGTGAAACTGGGCCAAGACCAGACAAAGGGGTAAGTATTTATTCAATTACTGCTTTCAGCTAACAATTAGATGCCATCCAGCACCAGTGAAAGTGATTTTAGCAGTTCATTTTCAATCATTTTTTGCAGTTCATTTTCAATCGTTATGATCCATGTTCACGTTCAAATCAATCTTTGGCTCCTGGTCTTTTACTGAGCAAAGCCGTAAAGAAGACAAACATAACTTTATATACTTGGGCTTTTTTTTTTCTGTACATGTATTATAATTTAAAAATTATGTCAACCGTTCGAAAAAAATTGCAAAAACTCGAGGACGCTGCATAAAAAATCATTTTGACTTAGGGCAGTCTCTTGTAATCAATCGGCAGAGGGAAATTTATGATTTCGGCTTGCTTACAGTGAAAAAGTTGCAAATTCTCTAATATTGTGACACATGCTTCTATTTTCTTTTTCACTGAGAACGTAGCATCACCTTCTTCGACCCCGTCAATCTGAGAAATGACCTGTCAGCAAATCTAACGATTTTATAATGGGAAAAACTTTTCATTCTACGCTTGAGACTGCGGTAATTGTCTACAATTGAACGTCTATTTGTGTGTTGTCTGTCTTTTGTGCATTCTTTGCCTTTTTCCCACCCTTCGTTACATGCAAGGCCTTTTAATCTGATCACTTACCCTTACGCCCCGTAAACAGACGTGGCTTTGTCAACAGGGTTACTGCAAGAGAGCCCTGTATATCGGCTTATTAACGTTTCCGAGCTTGGAAGTCGATTTCTTCAAGTGTAAATGGTAAGATTCAAACAACAATGCTATCAAGACAATGTCAGTAAAATTTTATATTCTAAGTAAACAAAGAGGATGAAATTCAATTACTGCCATCCGGGTTCACTCCGACACGCTTGGTTGAATTCCGATGAAATCACAAACCATGAAGACCTCGTTGGAAGCGACTGAAGGTTTTTGATTCGCCCTTATCGGCTTATTTTACTTCGCTGAAGTCACGCCACAGCCAGAAAGGCAAAATATTTCGAGCATCTCGTAGAATATGCAGTGTGATTGACGTATATACCGATTTAAATGTGTTTATTAGTTGGATTTTATTTCAATTCAGTGTCCAATTACATGTTTGGTGTGTCAGTTGGTGAGGTTATATTGTCTTCAAAATCAGCCAATCACAGCCAACGGGTGGAATTTGGCTGCGATCGCTCTGCGCATGTCTGTTGTCTAAATCACAAAATTCTGGGTAATATTCATGCACGTTGGCTGCCTGCTTGGGTTGTTTTCAAGAATTTACACCCCATTGTAACCTAAATTCTTCCACAAAACCTCGCTGCACTGAAACGGTAAAGCCTGCAGCCCAGAGTTGAGGTATTTCTGCAGTAACTAATGACATAACTGGCATCTCGAAACGGTTTCTTAGCCAATTTACCATCGCAGGAAGTTGAGCTATCGCTTGCAAGGCTTCCCTTGTCATAGTAATGGCGGACGGGTCGGATGAAAGTTATGCCGCTCCAACTCATAGGACTAAATACAAACGAGATAGAAATGATCGACGAGAGCGAAGGGTTAATCGTTATGCTGATGGGATAGATGGGACTCCATCGCCTTCTAAGGAACACAATAGTCCAGGTTTGGACGACAGTGGAGTTGCGAATGATCTGGCTAACAGTGCCGATCGAGACTCTGGGAGACGAGACAGAAGAGATAGGCGGAAACCTAAAGAAGAACCTGAAGCGAATGCCAATGACGAGGCGCCTTTAGAAGGGGCAGCAGCTCCTAGTGAAGAAACATCGCCGAAGAAGACCCTAAAGAAAGAGAGAAAGAGCGAAAGCGCGCATAAGAGACAGGCCAAGAGACATTTGAGAGAGAAACGAAGATCAACAGGAGTTGTTATTATGCCCGGTGCAGAAGGAGATGTGAGTAATCTCGATGATGTTTTTTACTTGTCGCCTGTTGATCACCGTGTTCCTATTTCGGTATTTTGTCGTTTAAAAGAACACCCTATCCGATCTGTTTGAGTTATTTGTCGAGTAGTTCTGACAGTATAGGATTTCGGCGTCACGAACAATGTAGGATGTGTCTTTTTATGCAGAATACACGGCGAAGTTTTACAGTTACAGATCTTGTGCTCTTCACTGAATCATTTGCCATCAAGAGGGCTGTATTCTTTTTGGTTACGCGTTGTCTGAAATTACGATATACTCTTCCAAGAAGTTTTACTTTTTACACTACCATGGACACTGGAAATTTACATTCTTGTACAGAGAATTCGATAAAAGGTGTATAATTGTATTTGCAATTTACCATCGGCAAATCTAAACAATAAATTAAAATCAATCCAGCTCTAGTGCTTTTTCAAGAAAAGTGGAAATTAATAAGTTCACGACAATATAACAAATGGTGGCAAATTTCTTGTTCTTTCTCGTAATTACTATTGTTACAAGACGAAGATAAAAGTAAATTTTTGTCCAGTTGCTTTGAAGCCTTTCTATAAACCATAATTTTGTTTTGTAAATAATTGACACTATTTAGACTTAAATTTCAATTCATTGACGACTGGAGCTAACTTAAAACTCCTTAAACCCGTGAATTTCCATCTTTTGTACTTTCCACAGCGAAATGATGTTAATTTAATTTATTCTTAACAGTTGAATTACTGTGTAGTGCTTCCAAAAATTATTTCGGCTGATATCAGCCATAGATGAAATGTAATTGCCATAAAAATACCTGGTTATTGTGTTTGAACTTGTTCCAGAGTATTTTTAAGCTTAATTGTTGTATCATGAACTTCACTGGCCGTATTAGATTCGGTTTTTCGAGTGTAAACATATGTGACGGATTTTGTTTCGTACTGTTACTCTAGATTTGAGATGGACGTTTCGTAGGTTTGTCTTCGCGAGCTCAAGTTCGATCACACTACGACAAAATAAGAACCAGAAAATTCTGTGTGGTTCTTTCCTCATTGTTAACTCAGTGAGGTTATATTGATCTGAGCCATGTCTTCTTTCATTTATACCTCAAGACTGTTGTTGGTTCGTGTTCACGTATTTAGCGTACGACTGCTTCAGTAAGCAGCTAACTTATTATTGAATCGTATTTTTTGTGGTTTTAGAGCGAGGACGATGATTCCGTTTCGAAGCAAGTAAAGGCAAACACGCAACAGAACGAGCAAGCGAACGATGATGAAGCGCTGGAGGTATGTAGTTCCGTACAGTCAAATACTTATACACAGAGACGGTGAAAATGTGTTTTTGTTTTTATGCAGGTTTTCAGACATGGCGATGTGTACAACCATGTGTATTTTTTGGTTTTCCACGTATTTGCCTTGTTTATATAGAAAAGTTAGGTTGAAAAGCGAGAAATGTTACATTAAATCCCCTTGTCAAATCTGTGTAAACTATACGGGATCAAATTTTGAGATGCCTGCAGTGAAATTCTTAATGTTTCTAAATTTGGGCATTTAAAACCCTTGAAACTCTCTCTTAGTCATGAAGCTGGTTATCAGACAAGTTATTTTAGACAACAAAGACTTGTTTTACAACAGTTTAGATTGTTAAATGCTAGAATATTGGTATTAAAATAGATTTTTAACATCATTACCACAAATCTTGTGTTTGTTGTAAAATGATTCTATTTAAACACAAAGTATGGCTGTTGTGAGAGTGAAATGCATATGTTGGAAACTTGATAGTAACCAAGCGACACTGAGAGATAACAAGGTTATTTAACTGTACCTTATGTGAATTTAAATGGATATCCTGTGGGAAATATCGTATATCTCCTGCTAATGAGTGCCATCACAGTTCTTTGTCAAGAGGGCAAATTTCACAACTGTTTGCAGCCGTGTCTGTATCATTTTTACCCTGGTTTGGTTGGCTTTTGCTTGTCTTAAGCCAAAGAAGTGGATTGGTTTTGTGGCAACAGCAGTCCCTTTGTACAAAATGGTAATGACAAGCTTTTCTTTGCCAGCAGTTTGTTGTTATTTGAATTGGTGTTACCTATTGGAAAGTGTTGTTTTGGATTTGTTATTTATCATCTGTGTGCAAACATGCACAATACCTTTGGCTGTCTTTTCATGGTCCATGTATTGGAAGAACAATTTTCTGGTTTACTGTGTTTATTTATATATTGTACCAGTTTTGGACTTTTTAAAGCTTCTAAAGTTTCTGTTGTACATTTTGATTGTCTGTCTGCTTCTTAAACATTCAGTAGATCTTAGTACCTTACCAGTTACAACTCAGCTCGAGCATTGCAGAAACTATAACAGATTGATCACATTTTTTTTTCATAAAGAAGATCAGTTAAATTTCCTAATTTGGGAAACCATAATCATCATGTTAAAAGTGTTTGTCCATAGTTCAAGTTGTAAACAGCTTCAAGAACAGTCACATTAGAGTACATATTTTAAAAATGTACCTTCTTAGTGTAAAGTAAACCGTATTTTATGGTGTAAAATAATATTCTAGCATAAGAAATGTCATTCTCCAGAATGTAGAACAGAAAGATGTGCACTTCGTATCAAAAATCTTTGAGTTTTATTTTACCACTGAAAAGCAACTCAAGTGGCTCTTCTCTCCTTTTGGAATCTGACCCTAGTCTAGATGTTTCTTTGAATTTGGGTGATCCCAGGTCATGCATGCAAGGTGAAAAGGAGATAATTGTGGTCTGTCATAGCAGTGTGCCTGTTGCTGAAATTATTGTCTCTGTGATACAAGTACATTATTATAGACAAATGGTGCTGAAGTACATTCATCAAGATCAAAGGTTTTGAATGTAACAGTTTTGGGCCACAGTGTAACAGTACTCATTGTTGAAAATTAGTATTGCTAACTGTTGTTAAATGTCATTATCTTCCAAGCTTGCTTTTAATGTTTTTCATGTCAAAGAAATGTTCACTATTACTCAGCATAGCCATAAATAGTAGAACCAAATTTCAATCAATCCATTTGATTCTTGGCTTGAATTTGTGTTTCACAATGGAGTGAGACAAACATTATTGAGTTAACCCATGTTTGTATTGAATTTCTGCATTTGTTTACCTTTGATTACCAAACTATTTGTACACTGTAAATCAAATTCAGTCCAAGGATTGCGTGAAACTGGGTTCGGTTTCCAAATGTTTTAGGGATTGACTTTGCAGGTAATGTATTCTTTATTAGTCTATTCCACTAAAATATTTGTGCATCTTTTCTTTGTTCTAGGATTCCCCCAAAAGCAAAGGGTAAGTTTAGTGTAATTTGTTTGTTTTTAAGTTGCATTTCTCCACTGTTTATGATATGCTTCGACTAGCCCAGTACATTTCCCCTGACCCAGATACATGTAACATCTTGCACTCGAGTTACATTATTCAGTAGCTTGCATAACTCAAGTATTTTTCAATGTTTGAGCAGCCTGAGTGTTTTGACAGCAATTTTTCAAGACATTTTCTCTGTGAAGTGTGCATTTTTAAACATGAGAAATTTATACAGGGTGAACAAAAAATGATGAAAATGGGCATTTTGTTGTGCCTTTAAGGTACCGCTACTTGAACTTGTGCTTGAAATTGGTCATACATACATGTTATAGGCCTGCAAATCATGATACAGTAAAATTAATATAGATTGTTTTACTGGTGAATCTCAATTCTCCTTCAATTGGCTACAAATGTGATACAATCTCAAGCTGCACAGCACTGGTACATGTATCAGACCAGCTCAAAGTTAGAAAATTAACTCTAGACTGCTGGAAATCAAGTCAGGAATTTCATCTGGCCACAGTACTGAAAGGTTGAACCATATGCCTCTTGATTAGTAACTAACAACCTGATACTATTTGTTTCCTAGCTCAAACAAAAGAATAGAACAAAAAGTTGTAAGTACACTCTTCTGTCTGGTTAGTAATAAATTTAGTTACTGTGGTGTCAAAGGTGACATTCGTGAATTGGTTGTTATACACAACTGTTCTTGTTGCCTGGTTGGCATGGAAACAGCTCAGGTGATCAGTAGGGTGGCAGACAGTGGACGTGTCCTCATCAGATTGGGCCACTGTCATCGTTGAGTGTTATGTGTAAATAGTTCACATAGCTGTTGAACATCCTGTAACCTTTGGTTATTAATTGGTAATAGTGGACCCTTCTTCCTCCCTGCTAAGAGTTTAGATCAGTAGTCTGCAATTTTATCTTTATTTTTGATCCAAAAGTAATGGCTTAAAATGCATCATTTTTATCATCAATGGCTTGTTTCACTTGAAACACAGTTCACCTGTACAATGAATATTTTACAGGCAAAGCCTTGCATTTTTTTTTTCACAGATTTGTGGTTTCAAAACTGCGGCTTTAACCCTAATTTTAGGCTATATTGGATAATCTCACCCCAAACGGCCTTTTCAATATGTTATAGTTCATTCATGGCTCTAAGTTTTTGGAATGAAACAAAAATTAATCATCTCTCGACCCCAATGCGATTTCTGTTGATTTATTGTTCTAGGTTTTAGACCTGAGTTAGATCTTCACTATAAATATGAAAGAGGCCTACATTTATTTATCAATCTGTTATGTCTTAACCTTGTAGCAAAAAGATAGTGAGACCATTCAAGTGCAGCAGCTGCTTGAAAAGATAGATGATTATGAAAATCAGATAGAAGATTATAAAAGTGCACTTGATAAAGTAAACAAGGTGAGGTATATGTATTGATATTTTTGTTTTGGTATGTTGAATGGGACTGCAATTGCGTGGTTTTACACATAGATCTACAGATGGGCTATTATTAACCAAGTTATTCTCAACAGTAAACATGGCCTCCTCCATAACTGAAATATCATTACGTTGTCAAGCTGACATTTAAAGAGCAGGAAATGATATAGTTGATTCAGAGATGTTGGAACTATGTACAGTGCAACCTAACATGACAAACCTTCACATTATGATGAACAAATCTGGGAATGAACGTTAGTTAACTAAGTGAATGACCTTAAAGCACCGAGTCTAGAGTCCAGCACACTATCAGTTAGGCCACTGCACCTCCCACCAACTGAACAGTGACACCAAATTAATTTTGAGAAATAAAAGAAATGTGTGAGAGGCTAGAAGGAGATAAATGTCTTATTCTTGGCACTGCTAAGGTCAGTGCAAGAATGGACATCTTTTGATATACTGTATTGCTGAAATTTAATTCACTGCACAGACACATGTTGCAGACATGCCACTAGTAGTGAATATGTGACAAGGGATTCTGTTTTGTCACACCACAGTATTGGAAAAGTTTGGAGGTCAGTAATATTTGTTTAGTGATAATTAAATTAAATTAATTTATTTTTATTTTCTATATTTTCATCATTAGGAGGTGGAACAACTACGTGGGGATAACCAGAAACTGAAGGATGAAAACAGCTCTTTATTACGGGTTATAAGTCAATTATCGTCAATCAAACCGTCCAAGTAGACTTCAGTGCACAGTACTCTTCATTTATTTGGCTGCGGTATAATTACTTTTGTTAACTGATTTAGTCAAATGGACAGCAGCCATTCAGCCAGGACACATTTGCCACATGGAAGGATTGGACTCTGCTTGGAATAAAGGATATTGCCACTGTTTGATGGCCCTATGTGGCACTTGCTTACTGCAGAAAGCTTCACAAGTTTGTTTGATGGATAGTGTTCTGTGGTTTGTATAGCTTTAAAAGTTATAGTCTGTTTTTATGAAGTATATAATAAGCTTTAGTTTGGCTCAGTGAACTTTATGTAATGACAGAAGGTGGAAGAGAAGAGTTATAAGGAGAGGATAGATGTGGCCTTGGTTTCAGTAGTCTTTGAGACTTGAAATTTTGATGCACCATGCGAGTGAATAGTTTTAGTTTTCTTGGTAGATAGTGTGAGCATGCCATGTTAATGCAGTGAATAAACTTGGAAAAAGGTTCATAAGCATTGGATGGGGCAATTTTTCTTCCAGAGGGGAAGTTCTTTTGGTTCATTCTTAGTATTGAACAAAGTTAGCAGGATCTAAAGAAGCTGTTGGGCTGCATCAATAGGCGAGTGAAAGATTTAGTTATTTCATCATCTTGAAGTTGATAAGGGCAAATTAACTTCCATAGTGAGTTTGTGAATCTAAGGTTCCAAATTGGTCTGACCAAGTCCTAATGCTCAGAACATCAGCTTCACAAACCTGCTTCTGTCGTTAACTTCAAGCCGTTCATAACCAAGTCTTTCATAGTTTACTTGCTCGTAATTTATTTAAATTTGTCTTGTCTGATCAGTTTCTAGTCAGTCAGCTTTATTGATCTCTGTGATTCTACATCAATATGGAATTTCTCAGCTTGAATTTCAAACAACTGTCTCGTAGGGAATAGGACTACATGTACATGTACCTATGAGTGCATATCAAGAGCTGTGTGCAACTCAGGCTAATACTTGTGGTGTTTCGTTTTTGATTACACGACCCCTAAGACAGCTGGGAGGGCCAATAACTGAAAGCAGGTGATCAGATTCTCTGTTGCAGGTCCAACATTTTCTTAGTGTTGGTAACGTTTTTATATCTGTTTCTTATCTAAAAAGTTGTGTAATAAGTCTCTTATTAATCAAGCTTTCTGTGGTCATACTGGAAGAATATCGGCCTTTTGTGTTTTTGGTGTGGGACTTGCCTTACTCCATTTACATGTATACTGCGATGCCTATGGCCAAGATTTTCTCTCTTGCATTTGGTTAATAAGATATATGTATTTTTATTTATTATTTTTGGAAAGAGAGATGGATGTCAGTGGTGTCAATTTTTTCCCCTACCCACTGCCGTATTTTTTCAAGTTTTTCCACTGCACTTGTAAATATTGACGCGAAAGGTTGTTGAGCAATTTTATTTCCAGATCACCTCATTCTTCAGGTGACAACATGTGGTAAAATACATTTTATAGACTTACCTCTTTAATTTGTAAAAATTTGTTGATCGCAGTCTTGAATAGCATTAGAGCTACGTTAATTTTTTTAAACTTTGCAAAAGCAGGTTTTTTTCCGTGGCATTCTCATCACATCTACCATGACAGATACATCTGATATTCGAGTCAAAAATCTTCATGTTGCTGGCGGGGGCTCTTCTTAGGTTCAAGTTTCTGATTGGTTTATTTGGAATTATGATGAACAGTCACTATAGTGTCATGTATGAAATTTTGAGTCAAAACTGGTCAAATCTTGGTTATGAAACATCCAATCAAAAGTAATAGACAAAACTTCCTCCGGTGATATTTTTTAAGTAACTTTTCAGTAAAAAAGAAAGAAAAATGCATTGGTTAGTACATAAAAATGGTATGAGAAGTGTCATTCCTTTAGATTGAAGGATTTTATTTGAAATATTTGTAGACTACCTTTACTTTATGCGAAAGGTTGAAAATAACATTTGTTTCACTGGTGAGAATTGAAACAAAGTTGGCTGTGTAAAAAAGAAGATGGCTTCATTTGTTATAAGTATTTACTTGCAGAGAATGTTTTTCCACGAAAAGCACGGGGTCACTTCTTTATTTTTGAAAAACTATTTTGGTACTTAAAATAGTTTTATTGGTTGCAAGTTGTTTGTAATATCTGTTGCCAAGTTGGCTGTCAGTTGTGTGTACATGTGGTCTGTTTCTTGTCTGTTCTTTTAGTGTATTCCTAGGTAAGTGATACACAAATTATGACCATTGATACTAACAATGTTGCCGGCTGTCGAAAAATGTTGGCAGTTTAACTCTGTAGAAAGAGACGTTTTTAAATTTCGTAGGATTTTTTTTTCGAATTCGATCCAAGAATGCATGAAGAGTTTTGAATTTACACGTTGAATGGCTTGTTAGAAAAGAAAGAGAAAATGCTGGCATTATTTAGTACTGTTTGTGCGTAATTGCCTTGTAAAAAAAAAGTCTGTTACTTACTTAGTATAAAGAAATTTCCAAAAGGAAAATATTTCCTGCTTCTATGCACCAGTCTCCTTTACTTGCAGACGTCATTTGGAGTGGATTGTAAATGACGGCTATAGTAAGGGCTGCAAAGGATTCTTGGAAGTATCTTGCTAATCGTTATAGAACAAGTCACTGTAAAGTTTAAGTTGACAGTCTTGACTTTGAGGAAAGTGATCAAAACTTTGGCAGCATGAGCAAGTTTTATGGGAAGTTGAAAAAAAAAAAAACTAAAAAAAGAGGTAGGGAGAAAAACCTCATGACAGTTTAGACTACAATTAATTCTCGAAAACAGGAAAAAGGTATACCTAAATCTTCTCGATGTAGAGGACAGAATGTCGTAGAAAACCTAACATGGTTCGATCGCTTCTATTCCTCACCTTTGTTATGGAACTGGTGGAACTTTGGCTCATAAGCTGTGAGGTCTTGATCACTTTCCTAAGTTGCAGTGCGTTAGCTCGTCAAAGACTTTAACGTGTTCCTCTAATGTTATATTTTTGTATTATGTTAGTAAATACAATTTCAGTGATTAAACAAAGGAAACTCGACCTCTTGCTTGGTATGTTATTTTCATAGCACTTGACAAGAAAAAAGGGAGATTTGAAATTAATGTTACCGAAAATGAGGGAGGGGATGGAGTAGGGCGAGGAGGGGGGCGGTGAGTTTGGAGGAATCAGGCGGGTATCGTTGCCTGAACGTTTTTACAAGTTCATTTGAAGCGAAAATCAGGGCTACCCAGGTTAGGAAATGGTCAAGGAATAAACTATATTCACGGTCAGGGAAAATTCAGGGAATTTTAATCATGAGTCAGGAAAATTCATTAGAATATTTAGAAGAGAAGTCGGTAAAAATTGAAGGCTGGACGAAACATTTAAAGTCACAGGGTATCAGACCGTAAGCTGTGATCACTTCATTGTGAAATACTTACCAGAGTCAATCTTGTGGAGCCATATTTAGTCTTTACTCAGATCTCACAGCCTTATAAAGGAAACTATGCAGATCATGCTGCGCATGCGCACATGCTACACAAATAACCACTCTTTCAGCGCCGTGTTTGAATTGTAGACATAAATAAACACCAACTTCTTTTTATAGCTCATAGAACGCATTGTAACTGGTAAATGTTGGCTAGTTTTGGTTATATTTTATGACAGGCTCGAAGAAGCATGTACAATTTGAAAGTACATAGCCAACCTCTTTTCAGCGAATTTTTCGTACCTCGCAATGGCATAACTGGCATGGGTGCGTGCAGGCATTATTGCAATACGGAGCGGTGTTGGCCACACCGAGATATGATCAGCTGAACCGGTCTTATTTTCCGTCAATTCTTTGGATTTTTTCCTGTAAATGGCCAGATGTTTCGATGCTGCTCTACACTTTTCGGCACAGACATAACAAGAATCTCTGATATTTTAATATCCTTTTATGTGTTAAAATCAAAGTTTGCTCCAAGACATGCTCAGGAAAAAAAAAAAAAAAAGGGAAAAAATCAGATCGAAGTCGAGGGTTGTATGAGTAATTTATTTTGCTTTATTCTTCAAAGTCTCGCAGCCAAGACGGTTATGAAGAAAATGGCTCAACGTATCTGCATTTACAATCCTTAACATAATGCACATAGAACTCCACTTTGTTAAGATGAACAAGGAGACCATTGAGGATCTTGAGAAGCTAATGGTCTCACTAACAATGTTTTTGTCAAGATAAGATTAAAAGGATTAGCGCGGAGTTGTCAGGTCTTGTTGACTGCTCATATAGAATAACTCATTCAACAATATGAGAGAAAAGTGTCTTACTGATACTTTAGAGGAACTACAATCCCGGACAAAAGAGTTGGGACACGAAGTAAGTTCTCCCTTCCCCCCACTTTCAATGTTGATAATCAGGTGATTTTTTCCCTTTTTCTTGGAAAAAACGCGATATTTTCCAACACTGATCAGGGAGGAAAGGAGATACATGATACAGCTCAAGTGTCCCAACTACTTTTGGCCGGGATTGTAGAATCCGACGAGATGTGAATGATACTTATCAGCCATTTGAGTCTTATCATAAAACTGTGAGTTTGATCATCAGCTAATAAACTCAGTGGAAAGTAGTTAGCTTTCTACATAACGCGAGTTTTGAATGAAAGTCCAGGTGTTCTGTACTTCCACAATGATGAGAACTTGATAGCTAAGCACTGCTACCATGCACACATAATTATTTGTGTTCCTTATATTTCGTTCCCAGACCACTTTCTGACTACATCTCATTCATTACGTCACAGCATGATGACCACTTCTCGTGTGGTCGTGAACATCGTGTATTTCTCAAATTGGCTTGTGCGAATCGGATAACTTACTGCGCCTTTCAATAAGATGCGGACTCCAAAATTCAAAGCTCAACCCACAAATGCGTTTTTCGCTACCACGGCACGAAAAATCGCCTTTACCGCGCGTCAAATGTGTTGTTAAAGGTTTTGTAAAGGTCGCCTTTGCACGCTTTTGACGATCTGTGACGCGAATCAAAGATCATCTGTGAATAAACCTTTACCACCAAATCAAAGGCGTGAAAGGCCGTTTTTACTCACCTTTGAACGCCTGTGTTTTTAGGGTTAAAGGTGATCCTTTGATACGCCTTTGCGCACTGTCAAAGGCGGGTCAAAAGTGTAATCAAATTTGTCTGCGATTCGAGTCAAAGGTTTGCTAAAGACGTGGTCGAAGATGCCTGTGACGCAGGCCAAAGGTTTGTCAAAGGTACTCTGCGCGTTCCGCGCTTGCGCTCCTCTTTCGCGCTGCGCGACCGTTGATCACGTTTCGCGCGATCCACATCTTATACGCTTTTTTCTGCTTACTACACTAGCTTTGTAGCTCCGCATACGAAAGATGCAATTAGATCCGTACTCTTGATTTATGTCTGACAAGTTTTGAAGAATATATCAGCTTTAATAAGGTTATTTTCATTGTACCAAACTATTGACAAATGTTAACGGAAAAGCGGCCCGGAAAGATCATTGCGCCTAATTTTAAGAAAATAAATATGTTCAACTTCATCTCAGTTTCAATTTTTTCCCCGTTTTTATCAAGAGTAAATACCTTCAAGTACCTTACATAAATGTTTTGGGCTTCAGGTTTCAAAAAGCCACGTTACAGGCTTGGTTTCAAACTACACGTAATGGGACTGATCATAAGCAAAACATTGTTCTGTCTATCGGGAAAACAACAGTCAACAAATCTTCCATGGTACAAAGTGCATTTATCTAACATTGAAGTACTACGGCTAAATTCTCAGTTCCTTAAATTTACTAGACCAGACTAGACAATAGGGAGGACAACCGCAAAATTTCGGGAAAGATATAGCAAACTTCGCACAAAAGTCAACTAGTGTATAAGCGTCCTTTCCAGATGGCACGTACAGTCCGTTGCATGGAACTCCTTATGTTTTGGCAGTTCTCCTTTTTTGCTTCTTGCACTTGCTCATTCTTGCATTATAAGTGGAATGGAATACAGTGTTTTCCACTTCTTTCTCATCAAAGTGGTTAAACTGCCTTGTTGGGGGTCAATGCCAACTAAATCCCCATTATTTCTAGGGAAGACACATTTTGACAAAGTCTAAGGCGTTGACGAAATTAATCAATGCATCTTCACTGGATAAGTCCATCCTGTCGACCACTGCTTGTCCGCATTTGTCTAAACAGAAGCAAACAGACAAAAACGTTGGAAATGAATATTAAGGGTGAATCTTGGCATTCTATTCCTTAAAGTTTGCCTATGGTTTTTGCTAATATCACATTAATAAAACGTGACCAATCAGATCATTACTCCTCCTTCGAATAGTTTGTGCTTCTGTCAATAGTAGGCTTTTTTCTGTATTTCTCTCCACTCTACTCAGAGATTTGGTCACACAGGTATGTCATTAAGAGCCAGTTTAACAAGCTAATTTCACCAGCTGAACAAGGGTTATCCCCAGCTAGAATTTCATAAGAGAACAAAGACTTGGGGTCATTTTAAAAGTGTACAGCTTGGCACAAATAAACAAAAAGCCTAGAGCCAGTTTACCAGTCCATCTGTCTGCATGTCTCTTAAAGACATCTTACAGACCTCTTACAACAAAGATCTTTTATGGTTGCAGAATAGCAATCTAAAAATCAACAAATCTGACATAAACTGTGACAAGAAATGAGGAATACACACACCTTTGGGAATTTATTGCTGTTCCTGTGTAATTTCCACAGATCTCTTCATGTTCAGTGGTGTAATCTTTTTCCTTATTTTCCTTGTAGATCATATGTGAAAAGGAGCATATAAACATATCAAAATAATTGCACATTTGATTAGTAAACAGTTAGCAACTACTTGTACACTTTTTTCCACTGAAAAAAATTCCTAAAATTAAATGATTTAACATGAGACATGCCTGCATGGAATCGCATGGCTCATTCATTGAAACAAAAATCCAGTCCAAGATGATGAATACAACCACTATGATTCCCAGTGCAGCCGCATCTCGTAGAGGAAAATGGCTATTATCCAGTCAAATTTGCCAACAAAATTTTTAATTGAGTAAAAGCAAATAAATGTCTTTGTCAATTTTCTTTTACTAAGTTATTATCAAATCCTCTATGCCTTAAATTTTCTACTGATCCCATCAATAGTTATGAATTAATCATATTATTAATTTTCCTTGGAAAAATTTGGTTTGGAAACCTGATGGCCAAACCAAAACAGTCGATATTGCAGACAACCACTCAAAATTTAGATTCAAAACTCAGCTTTTACCAGTCAAAAACCAACATTTCCTGAGACTGGTTTGCAACATTCTGCAACTTTGATTCATTTACCAAAAAGATTCCCACCCCTTGCATGTTTTCAATAACATTTTAATTACTTAATTTTCATCCAGGTGAGCCAGTTGATGTATTTGTCCCTTAAGAAAGACAACATTTCCTTACTTGCCCTTAAATGAATAAAAAAGAAACAACTTTTTTTTTCACAGAGTGAGACTGTAATAAAAATGATCAATTAAAATAACATTAATAAGCTATAGCCAGGTTTTCAAAATCTATTTATATCCTTTCTTTACTGGAAAAAGATATTAAAAGTTGTGGCTGAAGAAATTATAAGATGGTCTATGCTACAATATATAGAAGTAACAAATGAATATTCCAGCCTTTTACTTACCAAAATGTTCTGATGTTTGCACACTTTGGAGCATTGCATGATTTAACTGCATCTGAGTTGACTATGAGCTACAGAGTTGTATATTGTATCCTCTCCCAGAATTTATTCTGTTAATTTCTTCAGTTCTTCTAGAGTGGCTAGCTGAAGGATAAAAACAACATTCATAAGCAAATTTCCACTAGTCACATATTTATTGGCATTTAATTGTCTACTGCTCTAAAGACCAAGACATGAAACTCTAAAACTACTGGTATTGTCCAGAGAGGTCACATAATAATATTATTATGGGGTCAGCTTTTTAATTTGCAACTAATGGCAAGTTTGATTTTTTATCAAACATTGTAACAATTTCACCTACTAACAGATAAGCTGGATTATGTGTACTAAAGGCATCCGTGGTCAAGTGTCAATTGATACCCTTGATCGATCCTCTAAATCGACTCTCTATCAACACCCGATCGATACTCAATCAACACTCCATTGACACCTTGGTTGACACTCAATCTACATTTCTATTACTCAGTTTTGCAAACGTCACAGGGTAGGTGCATTTGATCACCTGGTATGACACCATTCTTAGCCCAGGAGACAGTTCAAAATGTCAAATGCCTGGCAGGTTCGGGGTGGGGTGGGGGGGATGGTTGGGCAGGAGATAGTGGAGTTCCAAATGACTGACCATAAGCCTGATACAACAAATATCAAAACATATTTTTACTACAATTGCTACTGGTCTCGCTATCTCAGTGGTCAAAATTTGTTGTGGACTCACTCAGCTGCGCTTCGTGAGTCCACAACATTTTGACCACTGTGATGGTGCGTATCATTGTCGATAAGAGTACAGACCACACCAAACCACATGCAATTTGTTAAATTCAACCCAGTGAAGTCATTTATCAACATTAATGAACAAGCATCATCATAATTTCAACTGTGGCAACAAACAGAGCTTTTTTTCAATAGAATGGTAACTAGAGACAAAAGCAGAAACTTATCCATAGATTAAATTTTCAGAGTCAACAACTCTTTTAATGGTATAATGAATATGATAATTAAGTCAGGTCGTGATGGATTGTCATGCATGGCTGACTGAGTTTTTCCTTCAATGCAAATTTCCTTTATATTTACATGTGCTTTCTTTCATGGGAATTGTTTAAGCTCAGAAATTACCAGAGGCATTGTGCACAACCATTTATATGTAAACAGAGTTAAGTTTAAGCTTAATTATTAAGTTACGTTTATTTCAAGCACTGATCATGCTAAAATCTATGCTATGACAGACACTTCAATTTAAGGTTACAGTATACCTTCGGGTCGGCAATTTTCTTCAAATTTGGATTTTTGGGTCAAAATAGTGGTCGAAGAATAATCTCTAATTTCTGAAAAAAAAATTGAAAAAGGCTAAATATTGGCGGAGAAATGGCGGTTTTGCGTTTTCACCGGAAGTAAAAGTTTACCTCTTGATTGACAGCCCTATGGCGCGTATGCAATCAACCGAGACGATTTTCGCGGGAATTACCTACATGGATGTCACGAATTGACTACTCAGTTGATCAGCATTGTTGTTCTGACTACCCAGCATTTTTGATATTAGGCGTGTCTCTATTAAGTTATAAGTAAACATAGACCACGTTTAAACCATGGACTGGTTCGAAAAAGCGAAAACAGCGAAGAACGAATGAAAATACATCAATGAGTGAAGAAGCGAAAGTTCGCCACGCGGATGAAGCTGTAGTTATCGTGTAAGGCGGGCAAATAGTCGTGGTAAGAGAAAAGAAAGGTTCTGTAAAAATTTCGGAACTTGACAGCAATAACAGGGATGCTGACAGAGACTCTTCTGATGAGTCCGATATCGACGAATCGCCGGACTCATTGAGACCATTTGAAATATTACCCATGCACAGTTGCCCACACACAGTTGCTCTCTGCGCTGTCTTTTGTTTGTTTCCTTCGCTCAGCCACTCTAGCGTTCGTATCCTTTTTAGTCTTCCCCATTTTGCCAGACCAGCTTCTAGAAAAACCGAGCTACAGAAAAATTATCTCTCTGCCTTCGGTTCCTTGAGCGCATTGCGAAACACAAGAGTGTTTTAGAGATTCGCGCGTAAATTTCACTAGGAGGTTAACGGTAGTAAAGTTTCCCTGCACTGATTGGCTTAGTTATCTGAGAACCCAGTTGAAGGCGTTTGTGGGCGGAGTTTGTTTGCGAAGCAGAAAATTTTTTTTAGCGCTGTTTTCTCGAATAAATTTTTTCACTTGAAGCAGACACTTTAAAGAATTATAACTCAAAGGGAATTTGTTCAATTGCTGTTAAATTTGGACAGTGGCTAGTTTATCATATAAACTACAAAAGCGTGTCTGGGAATTGTTAATTTCGAAATACTTTTTCTTCGAGAGCGATTTTTGTACGATCACTCCACATTTTTTTAATCCTATTTCGAAAATGTTCTGTAACTTTTTACTGCAATCGAATATGCCAAAATGCAGACACGTTTTTTAAGCGCTTTGGGCCCTGAAACCGAGGAAAAAATTAAATTGGTGAAAAACGACATTCGCTTTGACTTGTAGCTTTCGAAAGGTGATTCGGGCGCTCGCATTTAGTGGTCGTGAAAAATTCGACAATTCATTTTCTTTCAAAATTCTTGGTATAGTTTGATAGCCAGCTCCATAAGCTTTAATTTGATATAGAGGTTTAGGTATCTACAGCTTAAACTGCACGCGCTACATCGCTTGCGCGCGAGACACCCCTGAAGGTATACTGTAACCTTAATGCACAAGACTTGACTGAGTGAGAAAAAAAAATTATCTTTGTCAACGTTTGTAAATAAGTATATGTGAGTTGAAAATAAAGTTTGGTCTTTCTTAACGAAGAGCTTTGCCGATCAACTGTGATTCAGTCAAGTGCAATTAACCTTCGACCAAATTGTTTTCACTGCCGAGGATCTGCCTTGCCATAAATATACGCAATTCACAGCTCTTTATGTAGCCATTGCTGCGTTTAATTTACTTTTTAAACTCCGTTATTCTCTGAACATTGAAAGCAAATGAACGAAATTCAGAGACTTACCTTTTCCTGGTCCAAAACACAACGAAAATTTCACCAAAGCCGCCATAATGAAGCCAAATGAAGAAAAATGTCTGCTTTCCTCACAGCCGACTTCGTTGACCTTTATTCCGATTGGCCAGAAAAATGCGGGAAGCCGCTGGCAGCCGCGTTTTCCCGCTGTTTTCGAGTTGTTTCCTTGTGCCACCTCCAGGTCAAGTGAAAACTTTTTCATTAAAAAAATACACATTGACAAAAAAGCAAGCTTTCATTTTATCGTTAAAACAGCAAAAAATACGAAAACGCAGGTTATTAAGGCGTTAAAAGCGGAGTCGCAAGATATGGCCATATTTGACCTCGCCTTTGACATGACATGACGTAGGATCAAAGTTGTACAAAGCCATGCCGCCTTTGAACGCCTTTGACATAAGAGATCAAAGGTATGCAAAGCCGTGGTGTCTTTGAACGCCTTTAACGCGCGTCAAAACTGTAGTCAAAGTTATTGACATGTTTGACCTCGCCTTTGGCAGGGATCAAATGTATGGCAAATCCATAAGATATTTGATTCCCCCTTTTACGTGGGTCAAAGGTGGAGTCAAAGTTAAGATCAAATTTGCCCTCCTCTTTGTCATGGATCAAATGTATCGGCAAAGCCGTGACATTTTTGACACACATTTGACGCGCGTCAAAGTTTGGATCAAAGCTATGATTATATTTGACTTCGACTTTGATCAGGATCAAATTTAGAGTAAATCCAATTTTTCGTGCCGTGTACCGTCAATCAAATGTTCGGCGGCTCCTCCCAGCTTCCGACTACTGCCGAGCGCGCGGTGATCAAATCGTTGAGTACAGTTCAGACAACGAAACAGTGCTCGGCAGTAGTCGGAAGCTGGGAGCACCCGCCGAACATTTGATTGACGGTAGCGAAAAACGCATTTGTCGGTTGAGCTTTGAATTTTAGAGTCCGCATGTTATTGAAAGGCGCAGTAACGAATCTTTGCCTAAAACAGACTCTCTTGCACATTCTTGCCTTAATGTCAAAGTTACGTGAGGATAAGAAGGAAATATTCTACCCTACTATTATTAGACTGCGCTAAGCGTTAAATAACTTCGGTATAGTGTTTTCTTATCTGTTTAAATACAGGGATTTTTCGTCTCATCCTGCATGAACGAACGTAAACTATAAAATTAAAGCGTTTCTGCACGTCTTGGACTTCTCTTTTTCTCATTTTTCCAGTTAAACAGAGAATTGCCAAATTTCTGTTTCTTTTTCTCGATTTGTGGGTGGGTGTTCTTTCTTTTTTCTTTCTCCTGTCGTATGTATTTCTTGTGTAGTGCGACCTTGCGAAAAACCACGTTTAGAGCTTCCTGGACATTATCATAATTTTCAGCAGCAGAAACTTCAAAGAACATGCACCCAAGCTGCTCGGCAGCTGACTGGCCCTCCTTTGTGGTCACTACAAAGACGAAAAGAGATTGCGATTAATGTTTGTTAAAAGTTTGAGGGAAGAGGCTCAGCCTCGGACTGTATTAGAGATGCCACCTGAATAACCGAAGATTTATCTGAAAGCAGGTCAATCAATGAAACCCGTTCGTAGTTTATTTGAAGTCTTGTGTTTAAGTCCAACTTTTTGTCTGTTCGAAGACCAGTTTCAAAGATCACGGAAAAGGAATGACAAACTGTGTCCCTCTGGAAATTGTACCGACAAGAATTATATTAAGGGAAAGGGAAAGTGCCAGCCGAGTAAAGAATGTTTTTCTAACGGAAGAATATAATGAAATCACGACTTTGTAATTCAATACAATCTTCTGCACCATTACTTTACGAGTTTACAGTACGTTTTGTACCTAACTTATATTCATGTTTTTTTTCGGACTGTATAAAGGGTAATTTTGTTCACTGCCGTCCTGTCTTGCTCCTTCCAGGCTTTCCGAGTCTTATACATTTCTTTCTGTCAGTAAATTTCTTTTCTCTAACCGTGCCAAATCCAAGCAAAAGAGTTACTGTATTTGTTCTTGTGTGAATGTTTCGTGATTTTCAAGCCAGGCTTCTGGACTCGGCTGACTTCACTTCCTTTCAAGCCATTATTTAGACTGGATTTTTCGTGATCATTGTTTACGATGATATCTGCTTTCTTACCTTTTCTAAAGTGCTCCAGATCTGTCTTGTTTCCCACAAGAGCAACATGCAACTCATCGGTGCCTTTGCCGTCGTAAATGGTCTCAACCAGTTGTATAGCGTTGTTGAAGCTGTTTTTATCCGTAATGGAATATACAACAAGGAATGCGTCTGCCCAGCGGATGTCCTTGTCGACTTGCGATGTATCACTCTGAAATTACAACACACTGATTATCAGTTGAAACTGAAATGACGAGAAAGAGAGGCAATAGTGAAATGTTTTATCACGCGAGCGGTTATATCTAACGTGACTTGCTACCGAATAATAGTGGCAAAATATAAACTGTAACAATATAAAACGTTTTTTGTTAGTTCATTCTTAATGTCTGTACCTGTTTTCCTTTAATATTCCCTGGAGCTATTTTTGCCTCACTTTTATCTCACTTCGCAATACTTAATACCTTTGCGTGGTGCTGATGTTTGTTCCATAAGGAAATAAACTTTGCTCGATCACGCTACTTTAATAAGAGCTTCTTTCAATGATGTTAATTTTCTTTGACATAATTGACTCACGACCTAGATTATTTCTTAGAACCCTGGCTAGAACCCCAACTGAGGTATATTAACCAAGTCAAGATAATGGCGCATGATAATGTTGATGAAAACCCGTGGAACATAAAAAGTACTGATACGATGTTTATTGACTCGTTGATTCAGCGATTACGGCACTAAAGGACCCACTCGTTGGTGTTGAGATACATCACAGCTAAATTTAGATATGACCAGTGTCAGTCTTTAAACACCTTGATTTATTTTAACCCGTATAAAATAAGTGAATTTTACTCCATTACACAGGCTTGTCCAATAATGATAGTTAAAGCAAATTATCTATGAAATAGATTTAGTAAGATTTAAAATATTTTGCGTAACAACTAGTTTTCGAGGCATTTTTACACATCACACCTATGCTTCACAATAAATGTTTAATATCATATTTTTGTTTTTCTCAAAGCCCTTTTGTATTATAAGGTATATATATCAGTACGCGAGAGGAAGAATCTCAGAAATCAGCATTGCCAAAGTTTTTTAACTGTTATTTATTGCGCTGGCTGTATAGGATGATGTCGAAAAGACGTTAAAAATCGAAATCGTGATAATAATTATTCACAGTCAAAACCAGTCAAAACTCATTAATTTGCATATTTGAAAAGACAAATTCGCCTCGGTTGACTTCTTTTTTATTGTCATTTTTCCTTTCGTGACTTGACGCTAGTTGTTTTGTATTTCAATCACAACGATTATCCTTTGTCTTCAGGTGTGCTTTTCGATCTGTTTCAAATTTATATGAAACATGAATTTTCAGAATTTTCATTTTAACTGGTAAGCCAGCTGAAAGCAAGGCTTGTTTCCATATAAGGAGAATAGCACCTGCAACGTGTCGCTGGGAAGACGGTAATGTTTTGAAATGGTTTTCTTGACACACTGGCTGTGATATATACTTTTGAACGGTCTTCTAAAAAGCGCGTGCTTTTCCCGATTTAGAGAGGTAATATTTCTGATATTTCAGCGACAAATGTGAAGTATTGCGGTAGGTAAATTAATACAAGCCTGTTATTTAAAACGAAAGCTCTCGCCGCAATCGTGTATTTTAAGAACAAAGATAAAAAAGAAAATCAGTAGACGAAATAATGGATTTGAACGACAGAAACATTGATCTCGGTGAAGCAACCTACCAAGGAAATCTCTACAGGAAAATGGATGAATTTCGTCGACAAGGAATATTATGCGACACAATTCTCCACGTGGATGGACGAGAATTTCCAGCGCATAAAAACATCTTGGCTGCAAGCAGTGCGTATTTTCTTGGTTTGTTTACATCGGACATGAAAGAACGGCATCAAAGTGAGGTGAAACTCGAAGATTTTAAATCGTTTGTGATGAACGACTTGCTCAATTATATCTATACAGGCGAAGTTGAAATCACCGATAAGAACGTTAAAGAGCTTGTTTTCGCTGGTGATTACCTGCTAATCGAAAACCTGAAGGACAAAGGCAGCATGTACTTGGAGAAAACTCTCAGTCCTTCAAATTGTCTGTCTGTGAGAGAGTTCTCTGAAAAGTATGATTGTGAAGAACTCTTGGACAAGTCAGAAAGCTTTATTCTAGAAAACTTCGTGGCTGTTTCCAAGTCCGAGGAATTCCTTCGTCTGGGGGTCTCCCAGATCGAGAAGCTTATTTCCCTCGATGATGTCATTGTGGAAAGCGAAGAACAGGTGTACGAAGCGGTTATTTCGTGGGTCAAACATGACGTGGATAATAGAAAAAACGACTTCCCTCTGTTGCTTTCCAAAGTGCGCTTAGGCTGCATGTCAAAGTATTATATTGCCGGATATGTAGAAACGGAGGAGCTTGTCACAGATAACCTTGAATGCACGAAGCTGCTCTATGAAGCTATGAAGTCATATGCCTTATTTGGACCACAGGGCCACCAAGACAGTGACATATGCAAGTTACGGAGATGTTTGGACTCTAATGTAGATGCCATCGTCACGATCTGGGGACCTGGGGATGAACTGCGTTCTTCGACTCAGTGTTACGTGCCATCTGTCAATCAGTGGTACAATTTGGCGCCAATGTTGATCCCGCGCTTCAGTCACGGAGCTGTGGCGTGTGAAGGCTTCATTTACACAGTTGGCGGAGTGTCTCTCAATGGACATCTTTCAAGTATGGAGAGATATGACTACAGGTTAGTTGATTCCTTGCTTACTGAGTACAAGGACCCTAGTTATAAGAGTGTGCTCAAACTCAAAACATTTTCAACAATGTTTTCTCTCATTCTTTTAAAGTTGAAACGTAACAAAGAATGTCCTTTTCCTGGTTGGTACATAAGGGACGGTAAACATCATTCAACTGGACAGACCAATTTGTTTCTTCCTTTGGTTGGTCCTGTCGGAGCACATGATTTGCGATACTATCTTTGAATAGAGAAAAATGAAAATGATATGCCCCAAAAACTACTGTATAGGAAAGTAAGGTAGCCAACACATCAACGTACCAGATGAACAGTAAACATGTCTCTACGGTTATTTCCACAGGACGAACACGTGGGCTGGTGTAGCGCCCATGGCTAAAGAAATCTCTGCTCTTGGCGTGGCGGAACTTAATGGTTCTTTATATGCAGTGGGTGGCTGGCACAGAGGACGACCGCTGAATACCGTATTGAAGTAAGTTAAAGGACATTTGACCGGCGTCGACAAAACGGGATCGGACCGGACCGGATCACGGATCGGATCACGGATCGGATCACGGATCGGATCAAGGAAAAAAATCCAAAATTTTGTTGAGCAAATTGCACTAGAGTGACTACTGTGAGCAGAACGTTTTATTTAATTCAGGTGTGATATTCCTTTATTCTTTTATGATATCAAGCCAACTGGGAGCTGGTCACAGATCAATTTTTTTCAGGCTGTTGGGTTTTGATTGCGATGATCAATCATGTCTTCATATCTTTCTCCGCAGTTCAGATAAATGATATTTCGTGTAATCACTTGCATCAAAGGTAAACTGTCATAAAACGAGTCAGTATGGTAATAATAGGACGAACGTATGAATAGAAACACAAAAACTAAAAACACTAAAAAATTAAACACCTGATGATTTCAAACAATTTCCGTTTTAGAGACAAGTCTATACTTTTACAAGATGTGAGTTTGGAATACGATATTTCGCACTGGAATAAAACGAAACAAACCATTTGTATTTCAAGGAAATATAGCTGTTTTTCAAAAAATTCTAGGAATAACATCGATAGTGTGAACGATAACGCAACCCGAGAATAAACAACATTTTAGGAGTTACGTCACGATTTTTAGAGTTATTTTTAGGATTGTAAAGAGCTGCCTTTAAATAGAATAAAACCTTAAAATGATCGTGTTCTAGGATAGAAAACACTTAAGAGGCAAGAACAAATCAAAACGGAATGAGGATCGTTAACATTGGCAAAGATTAACGGGGATTGCAAATGACGAACTTGAAAAACTAGGCTAGTTTTTTCAAGATGTGCAAATCGTGACTTAGCTCCTTCAAAGCAAGTCATGTCCTTAAGCTTTCGCACGTAAGTTTTCTCATTAACTGTATTGTGTGTAACGCCAACTGTAACGCTCACATCTAACACGAAAATGTAGCCGAGAATTAGCCACTGAAAACAATTTCAAAAACGAGAATGGGAGGTTCACGCAAGCTTCGAGCCAACTAACGTTCAAATATAACTACATCTGCCTGTTCATTACAATTTAAATTCGTCGTAAATTAGGCGCTTATGTGGCTTTTTAAATGACCTCTTGTCATTCTCTGTAATTAACATGTCATTGCGTCAAATTCGGGATTCTTATTTTCATTTAACATATTTTAGTTTTCCACTTTTATTTTTTATTTATTATTATCTTATAAACGGTTTGATTTTTGTTTTGATTTTTTTTTTTCTTTAAAACTTTGTTGTTGTTTTTTCTGTGATCCGATCCGTGATCCGATCCGTGATCCGGTCCGTGATCCGGTCCGTGATCCGATCCGTGATCCGATCCGGTCCGATCCAGGTTTTGTCGACGCCGACATTTGACTTAAGACTTTACTTTAGACTTGACTTTAGAGTGATACATCCAAATCTTGTTACCGACAAGAGAGAAGTGATGGCTGTGACCTAAGCCCTAATGACCTAAGCCCTTATATAAGTGCAGGGTTTAACGGTGTAATTCAGCAAGAAACAACTACTGCTTTGGCTTTCAGATTTCTTGTTAACCCATATGTTTGGCTTTGTGTTGACATCGTGAGGAGAAATTCGTTTTTTATGCATGTTAGGACTGAACGCATTAGAAGATTGCCTAAACTTTGCTAGTTTTGTTTTGCTGCCTAGATACTATCCGTCCACAAACATTTGGGAAGCGGTCACTCCCATGACATCAAATCGAGGTGGACCGTGTGTCGTGTCTGACAAATATCTGTACGCTATTGGCGGGAAGACAGAAAACGACAATGCAAACGACCCGTTCAAGTACCTGAACACGGTTGAAAAGTACGACCCCAGGACAAATACGTGGACAGAGGCCACGCCCATGCAGGCCCGACGAGCGTACGCATGCGGGGTAGCCCTTGAAGGAAGCCTTTACGTCGTTGGTGGAACGCAGGATGATCTGTACTCATCACACAGCTCTTGTGAGGCGTTTAACATACAAAGCAATACTTGGACATACATAGCTAGCTTGTGCATATCGAGAGCACTAGCAGGCGTTGCTTACGTCGGAAATCGTATCTACGTCCTCGGAGGGAAGAAAAATTCCCGAGAAAGAACGGACAAGGTCGAGTTTTATGATAAAGAACTCGATGTGTGGAAAGTCGTGGGATCAGTACCTAACTGCATGGGTGGAATCCAGTGCTCCTCTGTTTCACTTTCTAAGGCGTTTCTCAATACTTTGACAAAGATTACTTAAATTCTTTAGTCTAAATCTGACTGATAGCTCTCTATAGGCTTTTATTTAGATATGATATAATTTTTCTTAGATATGCGCCTACTGTTTTGTATCCTCTTCGAATTATAAGCCCGACATGTTCTAAAACGCTCTATGCTTTCTGACAAATAACAATATAATACTGAAGTAATGTTTACAAAGATCTCTCAAAGGCCAGAAAAAAGTTTTAATTTTTTTCTAGGTGAACCTGAAAAACATTTTCATCAGTTTCTATTTCGAAAACATGCATGATATTTAAGAGATAAAAAGCATACGTTTATTCAAAAACTGTTCTGTAAGATGGTAGAAAAAAGATGCAGAATTAGATAGAATTGGCATAAAAATTAGATGCTTTTAAAGTTAAAAGTGATAGACATAAAATTTTATCTACGTGTATTTGATGTAGAAAAAGAAATAAGAAGATGAATTTTTGAAACCCAAAGTCGCTTACAACCCAGAACATACAAAGATTATTGCAGTGCCGTACAATGTTTAAATGCCATTTAATAAACAGCTTGAATTTGATATATAAAACTAGGTCGTGCCAGTTTGAAAATTCATCCACGCATGATTGACAGTCAAAGTAAACAAATACTCACACCAACACTTAAAGACGAGTAGAAGTTAGGTTAATAAGTGACTCTTACCTTTTCGATTGCGTCACGCAGTTCGAATGTAAGATACTCGTCGTCAAGCTTTATTTTGTGACTGTATGTCAGTTCTGAAATAGACAACATTGAAACAAGTGTTTAGAGATACGAGAAGAATGTCAACAATTTAGAACACGTATTGAACTCACAGCGTGAAATTAAATTTTTACAAAAGCTTCTTGATGGTTATGTAAGATACGGCTTGTTTGTTGAGGGAAATAAATAATTGTGCGTTTGATCGTGATGTAGATTTGTGGTTTATTGAAACCCAACGGAGTAATGTCAAGAACAAGAAATTCTGCCTGTCTATAGAGCATTGAGAAGTAAACAAGTAACTGAGAAAACCAATTAAATCATAGTTAATTAACTATGATAAAACTGCCTTAGCATTGCCTGAGAGCTTGATACAACAGCAGTTCAAAGCATTCTCTTTAAACACTGCTCAGTTAATCTACTTTAACAGCTTATTAAATGTTCATTACAAATTTAATAATCAGGAAATGAGCAATTACCGAGATAAACCTTTGCCATTTCTGATGGTTTCTTCATTAACATTAAATTCTTCATAAATTGAAATGTTAATTTTTTAATTATTGAGGTCATTCAGGTCCTTCATATTTCTTGGAATGTAGCTACACTGGTTCAAAAACTCTATTGCAGATCCTAGAACGTGTAATATCCTGCGATGTTTGACCATACACATAGGTAGTATCTGAATTAAATTTTGCTAGGTTTTTGACTTAAAGTTAAGTGGCTTCAGACCTTCGGACCCTATTGCCCAAGTACCGTACTCGTAGACACCACTTCATTTAACTGAAACCTGGGCAAATTATGAAATGCAACTTTAGCGGTCAGAAAATTTGGGAATAAGTCTTGATTGGGACAGCAGTGAGCTCAATGGATGAAACAGTGTAACAAAGGTTACGATTTATCATTGCTATCTGCCATTACTCATTATGTGAATATGGCGAAAGAACTTGAACAATATTCAAAATAAATGAATAGGACTCAGATAGTTGAACTGATATACTTACGCATTATTGATTGATACTCGCCAATGAACCTCTTCGTCAGGAAACGGACAGTTAAAGCTAGTAATAACGAGAAAATAAAAGCCCATGATATAGCAAGTAACAACAACAAAAAAAATACTCTGTTGTTCACATATCCCACATTATGTCACTCTGCTTTTTTGCCCTCTCCCTACCATCAGGGAACGTAACACAGGGTGTTTTGGAAAGAGCCACGTCACGGTTTGCAATCCTTGAGAAGTTTAGCTTAAAATTTTCAAGTTCGTCGTTTGCAGTCCGTGTTAATCTTCTCCATACTTAACCATCCTTGTTCCTTCAAGGTCTAGTGTTGTCTCTTTGGTGTTTTTCTATCTTAGTATACTATTTTTTCAGGTTTCCTGCAACTTAAAGGTGGTTTTGCACATGGCCAAAATAACAGCAAAATTAGATGTCACTAAGGCTACTGCTGGGGCGTATGAATGCGACCTTTGCGTAATACTTGGTATACATGCATGTGTTATCAATTATGAGTTTTTTACGCGACTGATAAATTACTTCGGCTTACGTAAAGTTTTCGCAAATGGCCCAGGTTAGTTAATGACCCCGATTGTTTATTTTCTTCTCTGACGAAATAAAAATCATCTGAGAAGTGTTTGGCATAATCACTTTTCATCAACATGCCATCAGGCTATCCTTTCTTGAGAGAAGTTTATTTTCTGAGAGAAGTTCCACCCGCCCTCTCGTTGAGAAAGGAACTGTTGTGAGAATGGTCTCCCTAAACAAAGATCAGCTTGACATCATTACAGTTGCTCGATACACGTACACCGTTATTCCATTATGATGGTTTCGTCGCTTGATTATTTTATTTCCCTGTGAGCAATTAACAATTACTCCGTGAGCCCAAGTTGGATACGAGGTCATAAACAACAACCCAGGTGCGTAGCGCCGAGTTTCCTATAATCGACTTGCCTCCAACAAGTCCAATGAAATAATTGTTTTACCACTGAAATCAGTCGCTTTTCTTGTACATTTATGAGCCTTTTCGGTTGAATGTTTCAAATCAAACTCTGACTTTTTTTTAGTTTCCGGGGAGGCGTTGCCTATTTTCTCCCTATTTTGCGGTAGAAAGCTTGCCAAATATGCTGTTTTCAGCCATTTTTTTCGGGAGAAACAAAAATGTTAAACTAAGCAACTTACCGCACTTATTTTCCATTTATGGTCAAACACAGGGAATTTGGCTGGTAACCGAGATTCGGTGAACCAATCAGAAATGCATTGTCCGGAGTTTTTAGTAATAATACCTGGTAATAGCGTTATTTATTTGCTTGTGATTAATTACAGTATACTACATAAGCTTTCTATTTTGAGTATTGCTGTGAAAATGATGACGAAATTGCCAAAATGGATATCACCTTTTTTATTCAAGAAAGACGGCTTTTAGAAATTGCATCATTGTATTAAATAAAATAAGCGTCATTGAAAGACATCAGTGGCAATACCATCATGAAACAGAATATTCAAAGCACTTAAATTATATATCACTGAACAGACGGTAGTTGCTAATGGAAATGTTTGCTGAATCGGCTATACAAATCGATAGTTGATTTGATGAAGATGAGTACTTTGGCCATCACCAATGAGTTAAAATTCGTCCTTTATTTGTTGCGATCGATTGACATGATCTTTCAAGAATCAATGCAAATTCCCGCAAAACGAGAAGCATGTTGTTAGATTGTTGTATAAATGGTCGTTTAGTTAGTTTGTTTTTTTTTGTAAGTACTTAATTAAGTTAGCGGACTATAAAAAATAGAGACAGCTTTTCACAGAAGTTGAAAGTTAGTTCCCAAAAAAAGAACAATCGGATTTAAACGGGACAGGGTTGAAAATTAACTCAATTACAAGCATTGACTAAACGTATCAAGTAAAACGGGACGCAATATGCGTGGCGCGTGGGGCATTATCGTTATCAATGGGTTTCCCGATTGTCCTGAGGGTCTCAATACAAACAGATTAAATCAATACAACCTTGTTAGTTGTTCCTGTACTGTTTTGTTAACAAATACTATACGTTTTAAAACAGAGAGACTTGAAAGCATTGCCAATTCACATTAGCTAACAATTGCCCCTAAGGACTGAGGTAAACTGACCTCAGCTGTCACGCGTCTGAAATGATACATCCTTCTGCGTATAAGTAGAAACTAATTTACACTTTGCTGTGAATCGTTTCACGGCAGTAAATATCAGGACACCCACAATGAAAGGAACTGGGCACACTTAGGAGTTCAAGGACTGTCAGCTAATTAACTTAGCAAATCCTTCACTGTAATACAAAATGAAGCGACGGGTATACTCAGTTAAGAATCGTGAGTTACAGAACTCCAAGTTGCGATAATTGGATTTTGCATGACCAGTTGAGCTATACGCTGATACACAATAGCTTTAGCAGGATTTACAGTACTTCAAATTCACGTAGACAACAAGACAATCCTTTCCCTCTTAGCTCGTACGACTGCGAAGAAATGATATCTTTGGGTGCAAATATACGCTGTCTTGGACTGCCGAGTTCAACCCTGTTAAGCCCATGTTCGTTAAAACATTCCTTTATCAGGAGCATTTTCAATTAATTCAGAAGATGGTACCTGACTTGCCGACACCTTTGCTTCCAAGAGCCAAGAATCTCGCTTCAGGAGGCACCAGAGAATTCATTTGTCTTTCTGTTTCATATCTGACAGTGAACGTAACTTTCGATACTTGTTTTGGTAGTCAGCAATCTCTCACATTCCTCTGAAAAGCTCACGCTATGTTTCATGCCCGGCAGCTACACATTGAAAGCATTTTTGACAAGCTTATTGTTAGAAATAATACATCTTTGTCATTATTAATATGCTCCAGGGCTGGCCTGATTGCGGGGGTTCGTTGAAATGCAGTATTTGTTAACAATCGTGTTGAAACAGGTTGCAAGGGAAGTAAATTCTTTGCTACCGATTTGTACAACATCAAGATGCAATCTATCCGAGTCGTCAACAGACCTTAACAACGCGCACTTCTATGATTTCGTCGATTTTTAACGAATTTTCGTGACAAAAGCGTTCTCAAAAGATAACATCTTAATTGCCAATGATTGCCGGCGATTTAGTGGAATTTGCTATTTATCGAAAAAGATAACAGCAGCACCGCTTTGGGCAAAAACAAGCATCGAAACCACTTGTTTGAATAGAAAACAAATCGCAAGTTACGTCATAATGACGTGAACATCACACATGTATTGCTGACCGTAATCAGATTGGACAGACGCTTATAGTGACGTTTTATGCTGAGTAAACAAATGACCAACAAGAAAATTTTATTATCCGTGATCGTCATTATAAATTTTCCTTAAGAAAAAAATTAAGTTCGTTTAATCAACATGTTATCATTTCATATTTCTCAAACGTAATTACTGAGGCCTTCTGCTTCTACTGGAGTGCCGGCGAGACAATGTGATTAAGCGAAATTCCAACACTTTTTCCACCCAACAGTCACCAGTTTTTTTTGGTTTACGTGGCATATAATGCGACCTTGAGGTTTCCATCATGGGGGAAAAAGATAAAGCGCTTTTAGTTAACATAATATCATTTAATAATCCTACGCACTAACCGTCGCGAAGAGAGATAATGTACTTAGGCGGCATCCCAACAGTTGTTTCGTGCAAAGTCTCCATTTTAATATTTTTCTTGGCTTATGATGCGAACTTTAGGTCCCGCGTTGTAGAACGATTGAATCTTTTGGCTCATCACAATGTGTTTAATTTTATCGTTACATAAGCTAAATGACATTTCTATTACGATACAGCATTATAGAGGAACAGAATGAATATATGAAAGAGCAAATACTGGTAGTGCTGCTGGCATCTGAAAATGAATGTTATTTCTGTCATCTATCATGAGTATCATGAGGTGTAACCATCATTCAGCTCCCGTAGCACAGTCGGTTAGAGCGTCGTACTTATAAGCAGTGCTGGCGTGAACCGCCGAGGGTGCTGAAGTAATGCGAAGGTCGGGGGTTCGAGCCCCCCCGGGAGCACTGGTTTTCCTTTTCAACTAATCTTGAAAGAAAAGTCTTCTTTTAATTTAATGATCATGCTGCAGTTGGCTGAGAAGTAACCAGTTACGCTCAACAGATATGATACTCAATTTCAGATCAGCTTTTGGCCTTTTATCAGTTATTATTAAAGTGCACCTAACCCCAAAATTTTTTTCTCGCTAAAACGAATCTAGACTTTTTTTGAAGCATTTGGGCGAAGAAATTTTTGAATTTGGTTGAATCCTCGATTTTCTATGCCCTTTCAAAGTCGCGCTTGAAGTGTTTCACGACTGCGTTTTAGGGAGTCTGGGGCGGCGGTACCTGATGACGTCTACCCAGGAACCAAACGCAATAGCGCCTCAGTCAACTCTCTGTATTTGCTCGAGAAAATGGAACACAAAACTAATCGTTCCGATGTATTTTGGCACTAAAACGTCCAAGTTTTGTCTGAGAATCATTTCTTTTTCGTCACTGGAGTCAGAGTTAAGTTTCGATTCGGAAGACTCCGAAATAAACTTCGATCGAGCACGTTCGACAACTGTGAACTCACTGCTTAGAGCTTTGAGAGCAATTTACAATATTTCAAGCGACGAAGGGGAGGACTTCTTTGCGGACGAGCTACTTGTATATTAGGAACGGAAAGCTAGATACGAAGTGGAAGAGCAGGCAAACGAAAAGCAGGAAAGAAAACTCGAGGACTGCTTTGGATGGTAATTTCGTCAACTAAACATAAGATTCCCACGCGTGTTTATAGCCCGTTCACATTTGTCCTTAGCGAGAATGTATTTTGTCAAGGTGTGATTGTTCTGTTAAATCCAGTTTGTGTTTTACTTTCAGTTGAATGCTTCATGTTTATAAGAGCGACGTATGTGTTGCAGTATTGGAGACTTGATGACCTCCAAAACATTGGCTTCGATCGATTGAAAATCGTATTGTTTGGACCTGTATTTTTGAAGCTGCGGGAAGCAAGGCGGAAGGAAACATTTCATACAATTACCGATTTCACATTGTCACACTTTTTAAGTCGTAACTCCAAATAACCAATGTAAATTGATCTTAAAGTTTGCAGTGAAATTCGTCGGATAAATAAAGCGAAAAGGATGTGTTCCCTAAGCGGTCCGCAGATAATGTTACGCGGTCATATTTTTGACGCTATTGCACAGAATCTTTGTCGCACTGCTGATTTCCAAACCTTCGAAAAACTCTGTGAGTCTAAAAATTTTGTTATCATGTAATTCTAAAGGATTAATCTTCGACTTTCATCTAAATCGAAAGAGAAATAAGTGTTGGTTAGCGGCGTACAGTTGCAATCTATTTACATATCAGTATAACGCTTCTTTATCATGATCAGATCACACAACTTTGCCGGTTATGTTATAAATACTGCGGGATTGGAAGATATAGGTTGTCGGTAGTATTTCTAGAAATTGCTGGTTAGCTTTAAGCAGAAAATTTATGAAAATAGCGTTCGAAAGTTTGCGGAACAAATTCCAGTGAGAGTTCTTCAATGGTTCTCACAGATTCAGTTCGCTTGTTTCGGTTCGACAAAATCAACCATCGTTTACGTCTTTATTGCACCATTAGCCGATCATCGCCAGTAAATTGTACAGTATATCTTTCTTTAAATCTGGAATATTGCTACAACAGCCGATAGCACCTCTGGAAGGCGTTTCAGCGCACTTTTCGAATGTGTATTGCACCATCCTGAAGGAAATGAGAGGACGTGAGATATCCAACCTTCCTGGGTAGACGTCACAAGAGCCGCTGGACCCATTCTCCTCAAACTCGGTCGTGAAACAACATGGCGGTGTTTTGGAGCTATTTTCGAGATTTCGCCGGGGCACAGAAAATCGAGGATTTAACGGAATCCAAAAAGTTTTTCGCAGAACTATTTCAAATAACAAGTAGATTCGTTTTAGCGAAAAAAAAATTTTGGGGTTAGGTGCACTTTAACCCTTTGAACACCAAACTTTCGCCAAAAATACCGTTTTTAACCGTTTAGTCAGGTTTTTTTAGCTGCCATGACGCTAAATAAGCCTAAGTTTTGCTAAAAACGCTTTGTTTTTACTAAAAGGAGAGATTTTTCGAGGATTAGGTACAAAATTGAGCAAAACTTCAAGTCCGGGCATGCGCACAAGCCAATTTTTTTTTTTTTTGCTATTAACCGTTATCGATTTCGTTTGTTGGCCCTTTCCTGTCTGTTTTTCTCGGCCCTTTTACGCTGGCTACCTTTTGCATTGTATGTTCTTTCTGGCTGCAGTGAAAAGTTGGATGTTAATTACGGGCGAAGCCTAGAAATGGACCTTGATCAATCATAGGCGTTGTGGACCATTTTACCACCGTTTTTGCACCAAAACTGAAAACCTTGTTTTTCGATTTGCCACGTCGGAATGTCGTCGATATCTAAACCTGACCATCATTGGTGCGGAAAGGGCTAGCCTAGCACTACTATCTGCTTATCAAGAATATCTGATGACATTTATATTGATGACGTCACAAGTGGTACAAAGAGCACGACCATTAATTACGCGTAGTTGGTATTCAAAGGGTTAAAAACTGGATCTTTGGATAATGTACTTCAAGATCAAAGATCAGAGTTTTCGTTGGCTTAGCCATTATACCATTATACCATTATACCATTATACCATTATATCATGCTCTACAAATTGGGTGAGTGTACGAGTAACCTTTCACTCTTATTTTAATTTAGTTTTCTATATTCTGCGGGCTTTTTTAAATAAAACAATTATTCCACTCGCGCTTGTTGGATAAGAGAGGGTTATAGCCAACGAGGCGCGTAGCGCTTCGTTGGCTATGTACAATCTCATATCCAAGGCGCGCTTTGTGAAATAATTGCTAATATAACTTTCGCTAGACCTGCCGTCCCAGATATCCAAGAGATCACCCGGTATCAGTTTTGGACTACAAATGAGAAACAGTTGGTTTCAAGAAATATTTTTTTTTGCGGAAGTTCCAGTTTCACTTTCAGTTGTGAGAAAGAACTTTGATACTATAGTTTCCTATAAATTTTACATGCTTTTTGGGCCTTCTCTAATACAGCAGTCCATTTAACCGTAGATTTAAAATCAAGTGAGACTAGTTTATTATTGACATGTGTTATATCTGTTTTATGTACACAGCGAATCCCTTAACAGGTTACCAAGCTCCCGTAGCACAGTCGGTTAGAGCGTCGTACTTATAAGCAGTGTTGGCGTGTATTGCCGAGGGTGCTGAAGTAATGCGAAGGTCGGGGGTTCGAGCCCCCCCGGGAGCAGTGGTTTTCTTTTTTAATTAATTTATTTCAGAAGAAATGTTTCCTTTTCAACATGAATATGGAAAATAATAAAAGAGATTTGAGCAAATCTTTTCAACTTAATTATTTCGCCGATCCATTCCCTCGACCTTGAGGTTCCCGCGTTGTAGAACGGTTCAATCTTTTGGCAAATCACAATGTGCTAAATTTTATCGTTACATAAGCTAAATGACATTTCTATTAAACAATTAGATTATGAGCTCGAGATTTCTATTGCGTGATAGCTGACGAGGGCGCAGCCCTCGTCAACTATCACGCATAGAAATCGAGAGCAAATAATCTAATTGCTTTAGTATAAATCTACTCGTCGTTCTAAACTTTATCTAAATCCTCTTCATAGACACTTCGAAAACGCCAAGAAGCGGCCCTCATTTTGTTCACAAGGGCACATTGTTACGCTACTCACTATCTATCACAGAATAGATAGTGAGTAGCGTAGCGAATCAGAGAACGGCATTCGTGATAGAACGCTTGTAGATTTATACTAATACGATACAGCATTTTAGACGGAACAGAATGAATACAAAGAGCAAACACTGGTACTGCTGCTGGCATCTAAAAATGAATTTTATTTTGTCATCTATCATGAGTATCATATGAGGTGTAACCATCATCCAGCTCCCGTAGCACAGTCGGTTAGAGCGTCGTACTTATAAGCAGTGCTGGCGTGAATCGCCGAGGGTGCTGAAGTAATGCGAAGGTCGGGGGTTCGAGCCCCCCCGGGAGCACTGGTTTTCCTTTTTATCTAATCTTGAAAGAAAAGTCTTCTTTTTATTTAATGAGCATGGTGCCGTTGGTTGACGAGAAACCAGTTACGTTCAGCAGATATGTTTCAGATCAAATTTTGGCCTTTTATCAGTTATTATTAAAACCTGGTTCGTCGGATAATGTGATTCAAGATCAAAGATCAGAGTTTTCATTAGCTTAGCCATCATGGTATATTAGCCATTATACCATGCTCTTCAAATTTGGTGAAAGTACGGGTAACCTTTCGGCGCGTGATTATTCTACTTTTAATTTAGTTTTCTATATTGTGCGGCCTTAATAAAACAATTATTCCACTCGCGCTTGTTGGATATGAGATGATTATAGCCAACGAGGCGCGTGACGTTTCTTTGGCTATCTACAATCTCATATCCCGGCAATGCGCGCTTGTGGAATAATTGCTAAATATAACCTTCGCTAGACCTGCTGTTCCAGATATCCAGGAGATCACCCGGTATTAGTTTTGAACTACAAATGAGAAACACTTAGTTTCATGGGATATTTTTCTTGCGGAAGTTCCAGTTTCACTTTCAGTTGTGAGAAAAAACATTTTTGATACTATAGTTTCCTATAATACAGCAGTCAATTTAACTGTAGACTTAAAATCAAGTGAGACTAATTTATTATTGAAATGTTTTATATGTGTTTTATATACATCGCGAATCCCTTGGCAGGTCACCAAGCTCCCGTAGCACAGTCGGTTAGAGCGTCGTACTTATAGGCAGTGCTGGCGTGAACCGCCGAGGGTGCTGAAGTAATGCGAAGGTCGGGGGTTCGAGCCCCCCCGGGAGCAAAATTTTTTTTTTTAGTTTACTTATTTCAAAGTTTCCTTTTCAAGATGAATATGGAAAATTATAAAAGAGATTTCAATAAATTTTTCCAACTTAATTATTTCGCCGATCCATTCCCTCGACCTTGAGGTCCCCAAGTTGTAGAACGATTAAATCTTTTGGCTCGTCACAATGTGTTTAATTTTATCGTTACATAAGCTAAATGACATTTCTATTACGATACAATATTGTAGAGGGAACAGAATGAATACAAAGAGCAAACACTGTTATTATATCTCTCAGTTAGTACGCGCGCAGTGATTGGTCAATTTAGCGGGCCGTACTCTCCTGTACGGCCCGCTAAAATTTAAAGTTGGTTTTGTTGCCAAACTTTTTCGTGATTTATCGAAAAGAGTTCTTAACTTTTATAGCTTAAAACTTTCTTATACTCTAAATTATGTAATAAAGCCAGCTAACGACTTAAAAACAGTGTCAAACTGACTCGTTTTGCTTTCGAAGTGTCAGAAATTTGAAGCCTTTCCGAGTCCGCGTGAATAATAGAAATCGTTTCCTAACCCGTCAGACACACAGTACAGATATAATAAATATCTTACTAACCTCGTCTTCTCGGTCCGCACTGTAAGTTACGGATCCTCGTTTTTTTTCCCTTCGATTTATGACCCGCGCGCTTCGCGCTTCCCGCCATAAATCGAAGGGGAAAAAACTCGGTTCGTAACTTACAGTGCGGACCTCGAACTCGGTTAGTAAGAGGTATGTACTGCTGCTGGCATCTAAAATGAATGTTATTTCTGTCATCTATCATGGGTATCATAAGGTGTAACCATCATCCAACTCCCGTAGCACAGTCGGTTAGAGCGTCGTACTTATAAGCAGTGCTGGCGTGAACCGCCGAGGGTGCTGAAGTATTGCGAAGGTCGGGGGTTCGAGTTCCCCCGGGAGCACTGGTTTTCCTTTTTATCTAATCTTGAAAGAAAAGTCTTCTATTTAATTTAATGAGCATGGTACAGTTGGTTGACGAGAAACCAGTTACGTTCAGCAGATATGATGCTCAATTTCAGATCATATTTTGGCCTTTTATCAGTTATTATTAAAACCTGGATCGTTGGATAATGTGATTCAAGATCAAAGATCAGAGTTTTCATTGGCTTAGCCATCATGGTTTATGAGCCATTATACCATGCTCTGCAAATTTGGTGAGCGTGCGGGCAACCTTTCGGCGAATTTTTATCCTAATTTTAATTTAGTTTTCTATATTTCGCAGTCTTTTGAAATAAAACAATTATTCTACTCGCGCTTGTTAGGTATGAGATGATTATAACCAACGAGGCGCGTAGCGCTTCGTTGGCTTTCTACAATCTCATATCCAACGCGCACTTCTGGAATAATTGCTAAATATAACTTTCGCTAGACCTGCCGTTCTGAATATTCAAGGGATCTCGCGATATCTTTTTGGACTACAAATAAGAAACACTCGGTTTCAAGGAATATCTTTATTTGCGGAAGTTCCAGTTTCACTTTCAGTTGCGAGAAAAACATTTTTGATACTATAGCTTTGCTTTAAAATTTTCATACTTTTTGCATTGGGCCTTCTCTAATACAGCAGTCTATTTAGCTGTGGGCTCAAAATTGATGTTCAAAGTAAACCTTATTTATTGTTGAAATGTTTTATATGTGTTTTATATACACCGCGAATCCCTTGGCATGTTATCAAGCTCCCGTAGCACAGTCGGTTAGAGCGTCGTACTTATAAGCAGTGCTGGCGTGAACCGCCGAGAGTGCTGAGGTAATGCGAAGGTCGGGGGTTCGAGCCCCCCCGGGAGCATTTTGTTTTTTTTTTTAGTTTACTTATTTCAGAAGAAAAGTTTCCTTTTCAAGTTGAATATGGAAAACAATAAAAGAGATTTGAACAAATTTTTTTAACTTTTTAGAACCTGCGATCAGAGGCGATCATCTCGGTAAGTTTTGTAGCCGATATATCAAGCGAGATCAGTCGACTTATGATAATCCGGGAACGTATGTGTAAAAATTCAGGAGAACTCGAAGCGAGCGATCAATCCGGCTAATGCGTTTGATGTCAGTCTTGCAGCTTTCTTTCGCCCTGGATGAAGTCTAGAAATACTGTTCAGAAAATTATTTTTATAACTCCGCTTAGACAGAAGTAAAAAGGATAATGAAAGAGATTTAACGACTAAATGTGTTAGAGAATAGTACTGGGAAAGCGTTCCCTCACGGAATCTGCAGTGAAGCCGTAATTCAGTTTTCTGACAGCTCACAGGATACAGTGACTCATGGTTGGTTGAAAACGAGCCACATTTTCTGCAGACAGAGATACCTAAAAATTCATACCACTTCATTTTCATTTAGGGGATAAACGCGATATTTGTCGTGTGGAGCAGAGGTCCTGCTCGAGAGCATATCTTTTTAAAATTGTAATATCAATGAAAAGCAGGAAGTAAATATTATACAATAGGGTCACGAGATAAGTAATTTTCTAGATTTCGTAAAATAAAAAGCTTCAGGCTTGTAATGTATAGCCCTCGGACACTATATGCTCCTTAAGCTTCCAACCTCGACGACCTTGTAGGTCCTTATAGGTCTTACAGTGGTCGTGCCACGAGGACACCGAATGCTGTTCATGATCTTCTTATCTTAAGTTTTATTTGAAAACTAATAATTGTTCAATCTGTTTATTTTAAGTTTCCGGATCCTAAGATGGTTATTGGGCTGCCAATTTCAACTCGAGATGATACGAGTGAGGTGAGTGAGGTGACAAAACCTATTAGGAAAAAATTACAGTTTTTCAGACGAGAGTCGAACCCATGCCCTTCCGCACACTACTTGACGAATGGCATATAATGCTACGAAAGAAATTACAGTAGAACCTCCAGTAACGACCACCTCTTTTTATCGGCAAAAAATTTGTCCCGAACATGTTCATTCACAAGGTGGCCGCTGTAGAATGGTTCGTCCGCACAATAATATGTACTTCATAACTATAGACGGAACCTGGAGAATTACTTTGATAAATTTATATATTTTTATTCAAAAACTGAGAGTATTTCTAATCTACTGTTGGTTTTACTTCGTGCCTTGATAGTTACAGTGATGCAACAAAAGCATACAGAGTACGATCACTGCAATCACGACGGACTATGAAACAAAAGGCCATTTCCGAGATACCTTGTGCCTCTGTTTCAAAACGAGTCCTGGTGCAAAACATTTCATATTAAATGAGTTTGATTTGTATGAAAAAGGACCTCTGGCCGGAACACGTTTTCTTATGAATGGTTTTGCCTGAAGACTCGTTTTGACACAGAGACAAAAGGCAACTTGGAAATGGCCTAATCTGATGAAAAAGTTACAAAATGTATAACAAAAAGTGCAACAGAATTCGCAATTTTAAAATTCACGTTTGCACTTGTGAGCCTTGAGCTAGCTCCAACAATGCTAACAATATTGAATGCATTCGAAGATGTGAAGTTAGTCTATCATTGTATGGATTTTCAACTAAGCTATGTCTAGGTATTCTTTTGATGCTAAGAGTTTTTGGAATGTCCGACAATAACATATAATTAGGGAACCTTTCGAAAAGGCACATCTTGGTCTAGGCCACACGTGAGCACTACATTTGTGACCTTCTTCCACTAACGGAACACTTCCCATAAGGGACCTTACACGTGGTCCATAGAATGCTCCACTTTGGGAATTCGACTACGTTTGTTTCTATTTCGGAAGCATGCTTTTCTCAGGGCTTCTTTTTCCTTGTCCAATAATGTCTTTGTTGTTTTAGAAACATGAGTTCTAAGCCTGACTTAAGTTCAGAGTCAGAGGGTAAATATTGATCCTCGACTAGTTCATCCTCAAAATCCGCTTCAGTTAATTCCACTTCATCTTCTGAAGTTGTAAAGCTGCTTCTCCGCGAAGAAGCTGTGTAAACTTGTTCATCCAGTGAATCTACTTTGATTCCATCGCGGTTTGATCGAATATGTTTTATCACCACAATACCAACCACAGCTCCTAATACGACGATACCAAGGACTATGCCAGCTGTTGTTACGACTATTGAGGTGGTGTTCTCTCGTTCAGGGACCTGAGAATGAAGAGATTTAGCGCAAAGAGTTAATTTTGTTACGAAGATGAACCAAATCTATGATTACTAAGACTGATATATTTTTTGGTAAACTTAGGATCTGTCCACACTACGCCGGTGCAATTTGAAAACGGAGGTTTCACTCTGAAAACGCATCAAATGTTTTCCGTCCACGCTGAATCGGAAGAATTTGAAAACCCAATAATCACCGGTCTTTTTGGATTTGTGTTTGAGGAAAACTCGGTCAAGGGAATCACACGATTATCAAGACACTGTCGTTTTTGTAAAGCTCCGTTTGCGTGACGGATTAGTGTGGACGGTACTGGCCTAACCTTAGAAATAAGGCTGTGTTTCTAAATCTCACGGCGTAGTGTGAAAACTGCCTGAACCAGTAATAGTCAATCAATGATCTGACCATTAGATTCCATGACACAAATTCTCAATCGGTCAGTAATCATAATTTACCAGCAGCATCTTCCAAAAAAATAATATCGATCTAGTGATCGCTTATCTTTTTTAACCACAAACAATCGCATATTTACAGAAAATATTTTGTTAAATTTCGATCTCTGTACTCGACTTACTCTGATCGTTTTTATGATTGTCTTTGTTCTCTCATTTTTATTCGTTTCTTTGTTATGTGGAGCAGTGCTAGCAAGAAATGCATCCATCATTTTCTCTGAGTTTCGCAGTTTCTCCAATTCCTCCAGTTTGTCAACTTGTTTTTCTTGCGGTTTTTTCTTGTGCTTTATAGATCCATCTTTAAGAGGGATCTTCCTAGAAGAGGAGTCTTTACTTTTATGGCCTGCAGAAAATGAGAAATACAATGTAAAACATTATATTTGCATTCACACGATTATCTATGCGTTATAAATTTAGGGTTTAAAAGGTACAACATTTGCCTGATGCTGTAGATTTAAGATTTGATCAATGCTCAACAGGAAAAGAAAAAATATTAAGAAACACCACAAAGAAATAAATATTATTGAAACAAACTGTGAGGATAAACTAACATTAGGGAAGAAATTAATATACATGCTAGTAGGCGATTTGTGTCCGCACGTCGAATAAGTGAAGAAAAATATTGTATATTCTTTCCCTTTCTTGAGAAACCCGATCTGAACGCTTGTGAAACTGTCGCCGGATTGGGGACACAGGAGTGAACTATTTGACCTCGCTAATCTGACACAGTTCACGTGTCATACGTATACATGAATCGCACCCGTCACATAGCACACTGGTTGCGATAAAACTGCATTTATAAAACAGAACGCAAGGTTTTTTTTTCATACCTGAAACCAGACTGCCGTTTTGTTTCTCTGGCGTGTAGTAGCAGAGAAAAAACATGTGATCTTTCTCCGCCCGATGGATGCCGTACGGACATTCGCCACCCTCGTAATCAATATTGCCTCGGTCCTCGTCGTCAAATTTGACGAACTCTGTGATCACATTCATTCCCTTCACCTGAAATATGACAATATATTTTAATATAATGCAACTGTTAGACCAAAAACGTTTGATTAACAGTTTGAACGGCATAGACTAAATAAAAAATTTAATAGGTAGGAGTAGAATACAAATCAGTGCGAAAATGAACAGAGCTCAGTGTTAGCTAGAGCGGCTTTCACCTGAGTACATTCCCAACTAATTCGCATTTGCTTTGGTTTTGCTTTACTATGCAGAACAATTGGTTTAAAAATCTCGCGCTGCTTTCTCAACCAATCAGTAGTAACAAGAGACAATGAGTGGTCTCTTGGTAGCAAAACCTCAGTAAACTAATTGTAAGTCACTCGCACACGTTTTCCCGCGCTTTGCATCGGCTATATGTGTTTGCTTGGAGTTTTAATTGGTTGACTGGATTGTCTATGCCCCTTTATGATTGGCCAGAGTAGTTCCTTTGGTTTTACGACACTCTTTTGAAAGCCTCTCTAAGCACGAAAAGAGTTTATTTTTTACTTAAGTCCGCTAATTCTGTTAAACAATAGAAAACACTCCCCACATCATCCAGCTCCCGTAGCACAGTCGGTTAGAGCGTCGTACTTATAAGCAGTGCTGGCGTAAACCGCCGAGGGTGCTGAAGTAATGCGAAGGTCGGGGGTTCGAGGCCCCCCGGGAGCACTGGTTTTCCTTTTTATTTATCTTGAAAGAAAAGTCTTCCTTTTATTTAATGAGCATCGTGCAGTTGGTCGACGAGAAACAAGTTACGTTCAACAGATATGATGCTAAATTTAACTTAAAAGTTTTAGCTGTTTATCACTTAGTATAACTTTCCCTAGAGCTTCCATTCCAAATATTTAAGAGATCACCCGGTTTTTTTTCAAATTAAAAATGAGATACACTCGGTTTCGAAATATTTTCAGTGGAAGTTTCATTTTCAGTTGCGAAAACAACATTTTGATACTATAGTGTCGCTATGGTATTTCCATACGTCTTAGGTCCTCTCTAATTCAACGGCCCATTTAGCTTTAATTATTGACACTTATTTAATATTAAAATATATGCTCTATACGTGTTTTGTATACATCGCGAATCCCTTAGCAGGTTATCAAGCTACCGTAGCACAGTCGGTTAGAGCGTCGTACTTATAAGCGGTGCTGGCGTGAACCGCCGAGGGTGCTGAAGTAATGCGAAGGTCGGGGGTTCGAGCCCCCCCGGGAGCATTTTTGTCTTCTTTATCGCGCAGTATGAAGAAATTTCGAAACATAACTAACTTGAATAAAATTTGGTTTACCGGTAAATGAACTCTCTCCAGTTTCTTACCTTCTTTTTGCACATCTCCAATTTATCATAACCCTGGAAAGAATGTGCCGTTTTAGAGCTTTACGTTTTGTTCGCTTCTTCGTTAAATATCGTGGAAAACTACCGAAGGTGGTCTGATCTAATCTTACGTACTACATTTTTTCGATAGTTTCTCCCTGAATTTCCCACTTTTTGGTTTCGTTCGCTCAAGCTATTCAGCTGTAAACAAAGCTGGATCTCAAATAGTGTTTGTTTGCTTGTTTGTTTGTTTGTTTTTGATAAACTCACCTTCTGGCAAAGTATCGAATCATAGGCAAATAACAAGAACGGAGCTTTGTTCGGCAAAGCGATTTCCTGGCTGGCAGAACCAGTTGTGCTGCAACAGAAAAAGATCTTGGTGTCTTCATTAAAAAGACCCTCGGGTAACACGCCTTCTCTGGAGTTTTTGTTGTCTTTGTTTTCGTCATCCCATATGACAAAACCCTCGTCAAGACCTGTAGGACAACTTGAGCCTTTCTTGTAGATGCAGTATTTTCCATCTGGCCACCTGGAAAAGACATACATGTAGTTAGGAAAAAAAAAAGGCAAAATGCTCCCGGGGGGGCTCGAACCCCCGACCTTCGCATTACTTCAGCACCCTCGGCGGTTCACGCCAGCACTGCTTATAAGTACGACGCTCTAACCGACTGTGCTACGGGAGCTGGATGACGGGTACATAAAAAACCCGCCTATATATTTTTTTTTAGATGCCAATGGCAGTATTTGTTTGCTCTTGGTATTCATTGTGTTCCTTCTACAATACTGTATCATAGTTTTTGCAACGATAACAATTAGCTTACTGTGTTGAGCCAAAAAGATTCAATCGCTCGTCAGCGCGGGAACCTGAAGGTCGCGTTAAGGTTGCATCAAGTGCGGGGTAAACAATAAAAAAAAAATGGTGCGCGGAGCAAGTGTTCGAATTTCGCTTAATTACATTACCTCTCTTACGTCTGAGGAATATGACATTATGATATATTGATTAAACAAAATTTAGATTCTTTTCACCCAAGGAATATTTCTAACGACCATTACGGATGATGATGCTTTTGAACTTTGATATCTAAAAAGGTGCAATTGACAGCTGGGCACAGATTTAGCAAATATGATGACTTTCTAAATTCTGTATCGTTCTTTACTTCTGCTCTTTTTATCATTATTGTTTTCACAGTGCGACGATAACTTTGTGCTGAAACCATTTCTTAGAATCAAACTTAAGACAAGGGCAAAAATGCACGCACTGCTGAGAAGTGTGGTCGAAACGCAAGATTTGGTTGAATGAGTTATCGGGGAGTTATTTTCTCAGTAATGGAGATAAATTTCGCAGAAAATTTCTGCCCACCTTCCTCCGCCTTCTTCGTCCATCTTGATGCAGAATTCATGTTTTATTCCTTCATCGCTGAATTCACCGGCCAAATGAAAACTGTCTGAATGCTGATTTTCCGTTCCATCATCTTCAGTGTCGTGAAACCTGTACCCAGTCTTCCATTCGAAGCCATCGGCCATGGGACAGCCATCAACTGGCTTAGGAAGTCCATAAGTCCCTGATGGCCATTTGAGCTCTGTTTACAAATAAAAGTTCATTAAACTCTGAGGACACTTCACTTCTGGCATATTTGCCCATATAATAGTCTGAAATTTCTACTAAGATCTAAACTTACATTTCAACGGATTCTAAAAGTATTTGTGTATTCGATTAAAATGACCTTTTTCAAGAGAGAATGCCCTCGCGTTATTTTTTAAAATTTTTTTGTCATTAAGCTTTTTTTAGAAAAAATGGATACCGGTATCTATAACAGCATATCTAAAAGAACGAGAAAAAAAATACACGGAGAACCTCCTGTAACTCCCATCTCCAATACATGGACAGTTCCGATAAGCAGACATTACATCTGTGGTCCCCGTCTGGGGGGACTCCCATCATTAAACAGTGACTGTTTTTCCATGTTGCAGGCAAATTCTTCACCATATATATATGCACAGACACCTATCATAAGATCGCTCTAAGGGAATTTACAGGAGTATCTGCTTTTTTCATTAAAAACTGGATCATTGGATAAGGCAATTCATGAGTTTTTATTGGCTTAGCCATCGTGGTATATGAGCCATTATACCATGCTCTACAAATATGGTAAACCTACGTGTAATTCTTTAGGGCGTTTCTATTATTATTATTATTATTATTATTATTATTATTTCATTTAGTTTTCTATATTTTTGGGCGTTTTTAATAAAACAATTATTCCACTCGCGCTTGTTGGATATGAGATGTTATAGCCAACTCATATCCAACGCCCGCTCGTGGAATAATTGTTAAGTAAGAGACCGTTACTTTGCCCGTACTTACCATTAATACAATGTACTCACCAGGAGTTGAAGGTAGTGACTTTTTACTTGTCCTAGGAGACTTCTTTAAGCGAGTGTCTTTTTCAACGCTCTTTTTATCTTTGTTTATCCTTTTGTTTCTTTTCTGACTGTTATCATTCAAGAGCTCTTCAAGACTTACATCTCTCTTGCTTTCCTCCACATTGTTGTTCAAGGTTTTGACGGATGCTGGGTCAATCGACGCTTCAGATTCGATGAGGAGCCCGGGCGAACTGGTGACTAGTGAACTTCTTTCCTGCCGCACATTACCAACAGTTCCTAGAATTCGAATCTCGGTGTCTGGAATTCGCTTAACGTAATATACTGGAGCTGCAAGTAAGAGAAAAATCATTGTGCCCTCCTCAATGTATGAAAATAGTTTTTCTCCAAGCTTAACGCTCAAATCGTCAGCCATGTCCCAAATGCACCATGTTCAATCAGAGGCCGCTTAAAGGTTAATATTTGTAATAAGTAATATATATGACTCTCAGTAAACGGCAGTGTTTTTTTTACATCGCTATACTATGGATATGAAATTTTTGATTGGCGACGACAGAGCTATTTATTTCTTGTGCCTTTCGTTTTCCGAAATCTTTATTTTTTGCATTAAGGAATTAATTAATGAAATGTTATATTTTATTTGTTTACTTTTATTTACTCAAATTCAATTACACAGATGATCAAAATAAAACAAAATAAAGAATTTAAAAATATATTTACAAGTATAAAACGGAGATATCTGAGTATTATACATGTAGTCACACAAAATGTACGTTATCACACTAAAACGGTATTAACCTCTGTCATTTTCAGTTGTATATCATGACAGGTATCTTACCCAAGTCATATTCCACAAACGAGCAGAGTTCCAGCAATACAACAAAAACAAGCTTGAAAGGAAGAGTCATCTTTCAGGAATTACTGGAATAGTATTCATCTCTATTGTAATTGAGCTGAAAAACAATGAAACAATACATTATTCTGTGATTATATAGGCAATCAAATTTTGGCAAACATGTACATACGTAAAAATGATAACTAAGCGCAAAAATCAGTTTGATACCCCATAGAGTTTAGATGACGCTTTGCACAGAATTGTTGAAAATCGTCAAAAACACTGGCTGAGCAAATATTCGGGAACTCGGGCTCAGCCGGAGTTCCGGGAAGACGTCGAAAGAAAAGGAAAAAAAAATTGAATCAAAACAGTCAGAAGAAAAAGTGAACTGTCTATGCATAAACTGCCTACTCCAATACTTCATATGTAATGATGTAATGGAGCAGCTCAGTCAAAATTGCTCTCAGTGCATACAACTTTGGAAATTTGTTACAAATATAATTTCGAGAGGCAGTCTTGAAACGTCGTATGCCCTGAATGCAGTACATCGTGTATATATATCTCGTATTGCATTGGTCGTGACTGGCTGCCCTAGCATACTAGTTCTCTAAGAGCACAGGTATTCCCTACAGATAATGTAGTCTCTGGTTCGTTTTCCTTTAGTTTGTAATGCTGCGTTCTCTACGTCAGGTAAACGATATTAAACGATGCTTCTGATTGATGTACAGTCATAGCACGGTAATCATCTCAACGAACCTTGAATCTCTCTTGGCGAGCCAGAAGGATTTTTATCCTACGGCAAAAAGAAGCATTCTAACATTTTAACCCCGCTTTTAAAGTCATTTACTCGTTTATTTGCACGAAAGTGCGAAAAATTTTCATCACGTAACTTCAAACACGTAATTTATCTAAACAATATTATTTACTTTAGCATATGAACCCACGTTATAGCTATAAGGACTATTGAAAGACGTTTAAACGAACCAGGGTGGCATCGAGTGGCAGCAACTGTCAAATTTTGTCGAACTGAGAACTTTGGACAAACCCCACACAAGTGAAAATAATTATCAATGTTTTATTTTGGGCTGGTCTAGCTCTTGTTTTGGTTTAGTGAAGCATTCACTTGGAAAGACTTCGACCACAGCTTTCGTAATTTTTAAATCATGTAAAGTTATTTCCCAATTTTTTTGGCTGATATCAATATTTGCGCAGTTTTTATTTTTAAACCATAAAATAACGAGAGATAATTAGAAATTTGATCCTTTTGAATGAAGAAATAATGCTATTGCTGAAATAGTTGATCTCTTAACTATTCACTTTTTACTACAATTAAAGCAATCTTCGAAATGCGACAAATCTGTTTCCCTATACTAAAATTTGTCGCTTAAATACCCACCCAGATAATTCAGTTCCGTTAGAGTAAAACCGTGTCAAATAAAAGAAATCTATTTTCATAGCTGCAACTAATAATCACGGCTAGCGTTTGTGAATTGAAACAAAGCAACCATAAAAACTAACAACGTGACTCGAACCCAAACTGACTTCATAGTATCTAACACAATATTCACCCAATCAAACATGAACACAGATTAAGACATTTCAGAACTAACTTCGCTCAATTATATCAATAAGAACGTTTTAAAACGTCTTAAAAATAATTCCCTATCGACCTTACCTTTACTGAAGGTTTTAGGGGTCCGCCATATTTCTTTTCACAACATTTCTCTATGAATAAATTAACACGAACCCTTCAGTTAGATAATAACCCGCTCAACCGCACAACAAACAGGTCTCTTATGACGTCACAGATTTCAAGCCCTCTTATTTCGAGACTGCGCTTGATCAATTGTTGAAAGAGTCAACGAGGGAAACTTGGCGATTCTTTTCCTATTTACTATCGCTTGACAGAACAGTGTCAAGAAAATTTGATCACTGGCATTTTACGGATGACTTGGCTGTCGTTTATATTAGAAGGGAAGGCTGATAACAGGTGGAGGGGGGGTGGTGCATTGTCGTCTGAAACAATGAATATATGGAGCGATGGGAGGACATTTTGGGGTTAGACAAGATGTCGCCACTGCAGGACAAGAAGCAGGATCAGTTTCAGTGTATAGAAATAATTGCCTATAGCTAGTTGTAACAACTGTTTCCTATTCGTGCTTTCTCAAGCGATTATCTTGTTTTAGGATTGAGATGATTGCAGCTAATGAAGCGTTTGACTCAAGCCGCAGACTAAACTCTCTCGCTCTATATACGCTGGGCGGATTTAAAAACGTATTTTCAGATAATTTTTACTTCTCTTAAACAAAGTAGACTGAACTAATTCAAGTTTCCGCCGGGAATGAGTGTTTCTGCCAAAACTGAAAAAGCGTTTGTATTTTTAGCAAGGCGACTCAGGCCCTTTGTAATTAGAGAAATATCTACGATAGTAGTTGCAGTGCTAGGTTAGGGTTGGCTTACAGTTTCTCTCAAATGCCAATAAACAGCGTCAAAGGCGTGCGCCAACGCTCCAACTAGAGCGTATTCATTCCATTCGTGTTACATGACCTACATGCCAAAGCTTATAAATTCGACCGAGGTCCTTATACTGGGAAACTGGTACGAGGTTGGGGTTGTAAAGCGAGCGACTGAGTGCATGAAAACCAAACTAGAAATAAGACATTTCTACATGCATTTTACTGGTAGATCATTGTTACTCAAAAACCATGACAGTGATCTTAGAGTACGACAGTGACATATGGGATCCGGCCCAGTGACTCGTCAGTCGTCAAGTTTCCAGGAATTCAACTTGAGCCTTGAGGCTGTAAAAGCTCTAAACCCCTAAACTGCGTAGATTTGTTCTTACACACACGAAGCATTTACAACAGTCAGAAAAGTTCACTACTTCATTTCTCCCTTTGATCTGTCACTTTAAGACAAAATTATAAATTCCAGTTCATGTCAGCTTTTAAAAATATTTCATCACCAAATATTGAATGTGCTTGGTTAAATCAAGCAAATAGTCCGTCCTGCTTGCTTCATCTGCTTGTTGACCTGGAGTACCTTATATTGTGTTGCTAGCGGGCACAACGAGCAAGAAAACAATGAAAAGCAGGTATAATTTGTTTTGATCGAATCAGCGAGTTGCGTAGCGGCAAAGAAGTTAACGGCGCTTTACTTTTTGCCGGCAACAATGAGGAGGTTTTCCAGCTAATTCATCAAAACCGCTACAGTAATCCACATTCAAAATAAACAGAAAGTACACTTGTGCTTTGAGGGATTTTTCAACGTACAAGTAATTCACCAGATGACCATTTCTACACCATAAGGTAAGAAACAAATTATTTTCATTAATATGCCTGAAATTTTGCCTTTTAAATGTACATGGCCTATATCAAAGTTGACAAAGACTGAAATCTCCATGTAATTGCAATCGCCAACTTTCGATTTTAAATACTGAATTCAAACGTATCAAATTTCATCTAAGATACCGTGAGACTTTCAAAGTGATTTCAGTTTTTGACTAATTGATTTGCAAAGCTAACAGTTGAACTTAAAATTAAATGAACATAAGTTTAGATCTGCAGAAACACAAATGTGCGAAAGTTGAGCTTTTAAAACTCGTTTCCTTCAAAAGCTTTCAAATGATAAAAGAGGTAAGAATTCTGTTGCAGCTTTTATTTCCTCGCGAGATTTATGTATAAGGAGACATTACCTAATCGACAGGTACAATTTGTCAAATTCGGTCATAGAGCAAAAAATATGCTTTCCCACTTCATATCATTGTCTTTGCTGGCAGAGGACGAAATCGTTGGTTTACTACACATTGTTGTTATAAAAAAGGAAAAAAAAGCGATTGGAGTTTCAAAATATAGTCATTCGATCGTTACGTGAAATCGTCTTGAAAGTTTAATGTGTTGAACAACCAAACAATACAAGCGGTGCAAGTGAACACCACCGTAGAAGATTCGGTGAGAAATTCATATGTTTAACTTCACTTAAATCGATAATGTTCAACGACGGACCATTAACCAAGACATTTTTCCACTACTGTGAACAGGGAAATGAGGAACTGAAAACTACTCGTCGGTTGTGCGTAGTCTATTGACACAGAGACATATCACGGCTTCTGTCATGTTTTGGTTATCGCTAACTTTGTCGCTGGTGGTTTTCTGGTGTCATTCGGCGAAAGGTAAGCTAAGTTATTAGTAGTATTTTTATATTCCGTCGGAATGTTTCAGCCTTACTGTTTTGTACCATATATTTTCCTTGGGCATTCTGTCAACCCGTGTCTGACTATCTCGAGCACTCAAGGAAAAGAAACTGATTTGTCAGCTGAGGTGGAAGTTGTAGATAGGGTGCAGTATTCTACATTTAATGTCCCAAGAGAAACGAATTTCAATTCTAGATAGCTAAGCGCTCAAGACAACAAAGATTTGTATTTCGTAACTAAAAGGAACCAGAAGTCCATATCCGAAAAACATCATTATTCAGATACGGTTTCTGTTTATTAAACGATTAATTCATCATGTATCTTTCATTTTGTTTAAAATACCTCACAATTCATAAAATAAATTACCATTGACCTGGAAACGAATGTTATTTGATGATTTTATGTGTCAAGGAATGTATCGCGAAACTAAACAAACTTCAAGGCCCAGGAGTAAAGTATGGAAAACCCACGAGATGAATTCTAGGTTTTGTTTATCATTTGCAGTCAAGATGAACATTAACATTATGCTCCAAAGTAGGGCTCCTTGTAGAAGAAACCCGTCTTGCTCACTGTTTTTAGTCATTTTAGAACTCTTTAAAGTACCTTCTTCGTATATAAGAACAGTATCAGACTTTCGTGGACCATTGGTAGCTGGACTTACCAGGTCCAAGTAATCGTTGTCAGAAGCGTTGCACTGTAATCGCTATAGTCGCGGGTTTGAGCCGTGACGAAGTTTCCCTAAGAAGTTAAGGGCCGATTAACCGATTCATGCGCGTTGCTAAGGAGGTGAAATTTCCCTTCCGGTCACTTACGTCAACCTGAGCACGGAAAATAAAACAACTCAAAAACTTGCAAATTCGCTTACAGTTTAGATGTTTTTCTTTGTGTTTCGCAAAATCCAAAGTAAGAAAAGTACAAGCAAAGACAAAACAGGAGAAAGACGGAAAAACAAGAGCAATAGAAAGAGAAAAACTAACTCCGTGTGGCTTTGTTTGATCTTACCGAAGTGCGCTGGTAATGTAAATTGCGCACGCGCTGATAGGGTAACTTCCAATATCTATCGGGCGCACTTCCGGTTTCTTTAAATGCTAAAGGAAACGCGGTTTTTCATTAAATCCAGCCTTTTTCGACGAATTTCGATTAAAGCCAACGTTGGCAACATAGCTATGTATTTCTTTTTCGAAATCATGCTTTTTCAGAAAATTACGAATTTTTCAATATTTTGAAATGCTTTCAAAATCTGACCTTTTAGAAATGAAACAAAATCGATGCATAGCGTAATAAGGATTTAAATTAAAATATTAAATCAATGAAAAAAATCCCGAGAAAGTAATTTGTCTGGGAGCCTTTGCATTTTTTCTGTATTACTCACATGACCATGGGCGTGGCCTGATGACGTCATCACTAGTGTTACTGATCATGAAAAAGTTAAAACACATGAAATAACTCTGAAGTAACTAGGCTCATTTCTGTGTGTACCATCTACCAATCCACAAATCTGTTGATGCTGTTTTACAGGAAAAGTCTCGTGGCCGACTGGTAAATATGGTCTCCCCATGCCCAAAGCTGGCTGTCCCAATAATTGGTTTGACGGCCGAAGATTTCACGATGATACCAATGCTAATCTAATTGACGGCAAAGTGTACGACTCACTCCACTTAGCTGGTTGGGTTAGCAAGGAAGGTATAACCAATATTTCTTGTTCATTAAAGATCTTAATGTAATACAGTACAGTACAGTACAATACAGTACAGTACAGTACTGGAGGCGCGGTGGCCTCATGGTTAGTGCGCTCGTCTCCGGATCGAGCGGTCCGGGTTCTAGCCCTGGCCGGGGACATTGTGTTGTGTTCTTGGGCAAGACACTTTACTCTCACAGTGCCTCTCTCCACCCAGGTGTATAAATGGGTACCAGCGAACTTAATGCTGGGGGTAACCCTGCGATGGACTAGCATCCCATCCAGGGGGGAAACCGGGATAAGCTCCGGCCTGATGGGCCACTTGGCTCGCATGCAGACTTTACCTTACTTACAGTACAGTACAGTACAGTACAGTACAGTACAGTACAGTACAGTACAGTACAGTACAGTACAGTACAGTACAGTACAGTACAGTACAGTACAGTACAGTACAGTACAGTACAGTACAGTACCGTACCGTAGAGTACAGTATAGTACAGTGCAGTGCAGTGCAGTGCAGTGCAGTACAGTACAGTACAGTACAGTGCAGTGCAGTGCAGTTCAGTGCAGTGCAGTGCAGTGCAGTTCAGTGCATTGCAGTGCAGTACAGTACAGTGCAGTATACAGAACAGTACATGCAAATAAAAGTAGTTGTTGTTGTAGTACAGTACAGTGTAGTGAAAACATTTCCTCTCTCGTATATTAATGAAATGCGGATGCATTGGGAACGCTATTACGGGGTTGGATAGGTATTTTAAGAGAATTCTCAATTCTCCACGCCACAATAGTCCATCGTGCGTCTTGCCACTTTCTAATAAATAACGATTACTAACAGCAATTTGGAACTTCTGGAAGATATTTCACAAGAACTATTCTAGTATAATGTCTTTACGTAGGACACTACTGACCGGCATGGAGAAAGATTGTGACAATGTTTCCCAGTATCTAAGGGAAAAAGGTCTCAACGGACAAGAAATAGTTCAACAGGTTCTGGATAGCCAAACTTGCGTTAAAATATCAAAGTCATATTGTTGCAATAATGTGTATTTAGGTATTGAACAAGACTTCTGTATCAAGACAAGTAAAGATAAGTCTCAAGACTGGCCACGAGGAAGATACTGCATTTTACAACACGAGGCTTGCCCAGCTGGACTTACTGCCGGGTAAATAACATATTATCTTACTCTATGTCCAATGTAATTTTGTACTCACCCAAAAATCGCTTTTACTGGAGAGATATTTAGATCTTGGTCATTTTCTAAAATATAGTTATTATTTTGGACGATATCAGGTCAGTTCGCTGGCGTCCAAAGAGTTCTCATTTCCAAGACTCAAGTGTCAATGGAAAAAAATTGAAAGACACAACAGTAAACTACTGTTGTAGTGCCAGAGGTGAGTGGCTGAGAAACTTTTCATACTCAATATCTACCTTATAATTAGCGGTCAAAGGAAAGCTTTAAAGTGATTTAAATGTTTTCAGGCACGATGAAAAATATTTCTCTCACTGTGTATTACAAATTGTGTAAAGAGCCAACAATGCAGTTCTACCAATTCTGACTCTTAGGTCTCGTTACATGAAAGCCAACGGCTTGACCACAGAAATAAAGTCAACTGTTTGTTGTGCCGAACGAGTTGGTTCTAATATTTTTCAGGCTTGGGGTGCGAGTATTCAGACGAAGGATGTAGAGTAGTACTGCCGTCTTGTTTTGAGCCAATAGTATTTTCAAAAAAGGCCTTCTAACCATTCATCTTCGTCATTGACTCTTCTCTGTTCCCAGGTGAACTCAACAATGCTATCTCGCTGCCTCTCGACAAACCTTTCTACTTGTACTCCCTGAGTGGCGCCAGATGCCAACAAGTCAAAGGTGCAACTGTGAAAGAAGAAACGGTTAACTTTGATAAAAACGCTGGTAGATATCAGATAAACATGGAGGGAGACAATCCATTCCAAATGGACAAGAATGGAGCCCAGATGAAATTGACCTATTGTTATTATACCCCTGGTAAGGAGACATTGTAATCTGATTCGTTTTCAGTATTTGTTCTGTTCTCTCCCCCCCAAAATTACATCGTTTGTTATGCTGCCATTACTGCCTTCCTTCTGTGCAAGATAGGTAAATATATGAAATTTCTCTTCTATCTAGGATTTTAAACATGATCGTTTGGTGTGATCGTATTGAGAGACTTGGAATAGTAACAAAAACTTAATTAGAACTGGATTTCTAGCCTTGCTTTTCCAAGGCTGGTTGATGCACCTTTTTGCATGCCTGTAGTTACACACACTTTACTACACATTACTTTCAGGTCAGCATGTACCGGAACATACACTTAAATCAAACGTCACAGATGGTAATTAAAATTATTTCATGACAAGCATTATTCTATCCAGTTAGTGACATGAGCTCTCGAGTAGAATTCAGGGCTCTTCCAGCAGAGGTCAGCTGTGCCACTGACTGGATAACATCCATCTCACTCTTACGTAGACCGTCATACCAGTTTCCAAACACAGCTCACATATTGACTTAAGTTATTATATCCTATATCACCGCAACCAAATTTGCAAATAGCCAATCAGGAGCCGTGTCCTACTGTCCTGATAGCCTGTCACATACCTGATACATGATGGCTATGATAGCCTGCTCACTTACCGTAAATCCTCGAATTAACGCCCCCCTTCGAATAAGCGGCCCCTTTGAATAAGTACCCCTTCTATCGGCCGAAATTTAAAATAAGCGCCCTTCCCCCTCGAATAAGCGCCCCCTTCCCTTCCCCCCATTTTATAGACGAGGAATGAGATAACAAAGGATGTATAGTTTTGGTCACGTAGTAGTAGATTTGTACATTGTTTCAGTTTGTGAACACGTTAAGTACTAACGGTACCGCGATTTAAACTTTAGGATCAGCTTTTTGTGTCGATAAACAGCTTATGTTGTTGCTAACGCGCATATGATGTGTTAAAAAAATGATCATGTCAGGCCACGATGTGGGAAAAGTTAAATAAGCGGCATCCCCCTCGATTAAGCGCCCCCTTCGAATAAGCACCCCCCGTCTTCTACTAAATTTGAAATAAGCGCCCCGGGCGCTAATTCGAGGATTTACGGCCGAATTTGGGTGTGATAAATACCTAGTCGTACCTTTTTGGTGCGTTTTGGTGCATATCAGGCTCGCCATCGGTATTTTGGCTTGACTGTGTCTCGCCAAAATATGAACCATGGCTCAACCAAACTCGCTTGATACCAAAAAGATGTGATTTGGTATAAGCAGCATGTAAGGATTGCGTCACATATCAACGTTGCTACATGACCCATGAGTCTGACTGGTGTGCATGCGCCAAGAGGAACTACCAAAAATCAAATTTTCCATATTTTGGCTTGCACCTAAGTAAACACAACTCGTCATATAGCACTGGTTGTCAAGGAAATCTTGTTCGTTTGTGATGAGAAATGATTTTTAGTGCTACACGGCGGTTGTTGTATTGGGGACTACTTTATGCAGCAACTTCAAAGGTTTCATTTCGATTCATTTCAGGCGGTACCGTAGCAATACCAGAAAGTCAGGAAGTTGAGAAAACTCTCTTTACGGGAGTAAGTACTTTATTCATTGAGTAGCTCATCATTCTTTTGATCGTTCTGTAGTTAAGAACTATTTAGGTCTCAATAACCTCTCTGACAGCGATAGTTTAAGGCCTGGGTAAGGAATCGGTAAAGCCACATTATGGTTCGGCAGCTATATTTCTGGTTATATTTGTTTAACCAGGCTAAACGCTTTCCTCATTATAAAACTCGGAAACTTTTCTTGCCTTAACTGAATATTTTGAATTTTTGATGATCAGTTGGGATTTGAACATATGGACCAAGCAGAACCAGTCCGACGTAATGGCTTACTAACTTAGCATGAAAGATCGATGAAAGCAGGTCGATAGGAAGTTAGATTGACATCAAAAAAGATGTGTTAATATGTCTATGAAATATGCATTACATAATTTCTTTTTCCATTTTAGTCTGAGCTGGACAACAAGACCCAGTCCTCTGGCCTGGCAGTTGCCATTGGTATAGGAATCGCATGCGCAATGGTTGGTACAGCGTCCATTGCTCTGGTGACGAAAAAACTGATGAGGAAAAAGAAAGATAATGATGACGACGACGATGACGAGCCGAGACCTGACGATCCTTGAGATTTATATGTTCGTAAAAAGTAAAGTATAGGAAATTAAAAAGTAAAGAACCTTTCTTTAAGTGTCAAGGTATTTAGCCCTAGCGGACTAATTAGGGACACTAAACAAGAATGAATCTACATTACTGAAATGATAAAGGTGAATATTTACAATACTAAAGTAATTACCATTACGATACTAAAATAATTAGAATTCTTTACAACGTAATCTATTCATTACTGTCATTGATAACATAGTCTAGCTGATAAGTTAAGTTTTCTAATATGTCTTGAACGGCAAATTGCCTTTTAAACGGTGCTTTCTGAAAAGCGCTTTCGAGTATCTCGATAATAGGTGTGTTATATAAATGCATTATTATTCTTATTGCAGTCATGCTGAATTTTTAACAAATTTTACAGCGTGCATTTTATTGATGGCACCAAAAGCATTTTAATTGAAAGACAGGAAAATCTCTAATACTCTGTTCGAGTGTAAGAGGAAATGCTTAGCATTGATAATTTAGTGTCGAGTCAGTTTACGTTGACAAGTACAGTTGCTATTACTGTTAGGTGCAGAAACAATTTAACTTGTTTTTCATGAAATCCTCTTTACTCTCCTGCTGGGATTCAATGTTTGCCATTTTACGAGAGTCAGTCATATGCCCGCTCTAAGAGAAAAGTTGTCAAGGACGACTTACCAGGGTGTTTGGTTCATGCACTAAAAACTGCAAATAAACATTTAACTGTGTTTTTTCTCAGAGTAGCTTGTATCACTGGTTGATAAAAAAATCTTTCTTAGTACAATTTCAGTGCCAAGAAAACTTGTCATCGTGAACTTGCTCCAAAACATTATACTTTGCTCTTAGACCTTCTGTGTTTTGAGAGTCAGAGCTCATGCTTTTGAACAAGGTTTATATGCAGATGAGCAGAAATCGTGAGCTATAGGTGACAACATTTCTCTTTATCAGAGGATATTATTGAAAATAACCATACTTGCTTCTTTAAATAGAAATACTTGTATTTATATACTGATATTGGGGTTTTAGTGCACTAAAAGTGTGCAGCTTGGGATATGTGCTGGAGCTCGCTAGCTAACAATAGTAAGACTAAAGATAGAGAGGCTGTATACAGGTAATGACAGAGGCATAAAATATGTCCACAGGTTGTTTTAACGAAAGTATCTTTCTTTAAATTACAATTTATCAGTAAAAAGAAAAAAAGAAAACTACAAGTCGCTTGAGGTACGTGGTTTTTGTTCTCTTGCTTAGTAGAAATCTGAAGAACTTCGGAATCACTCATAGACTTTTTCGAAAATTATCTAAGAAATATTGAATTTCTTTTAAAACAATCATTGCTTAGATTCATTATCAGCAAAAGGGTGCAGAATCTTTGGCCACATATCTGTTGGTTCGGAAAAATACTGTTTTGCATTAAAATTACAATACCAGTTGACCACTTTAAAACAAGTGTGAGTGGCCTGTGAGAAAATTATTAAAAGCAATCGATGGATTAAAATGCGTCTGTGGCCCGATAAAGTACCTCAAAAGTCGTATCCCTACCAAGTTTGGAACCAATCAGTTGAAGAGTCGCAGAACGCAGGGTATGGAGAAAATGGCTTGTAAAAATCAAACGCTAAATAGAATCTGCGTGGTTCAGCAAGCATCGTAGATGTTTATGACGTAACGAGCTTTGAAAGTTGTACGGCTCGCAGTCAATCGAGTAATTATTCGATCCACAGGTTTATGAAAATTACTTTTCATTACGCTAACGTTTGTTCTCGATTTCTGAAATTTTGTATCTCTAACCTTTTCAAGCCAGGCCCTAAAACTATTAATTCTGATGCATTCTTTTGCCTGACAGACTATGCAGTTCGCCGTAACCTTTTTAAAGGTGTCACGCAATATTAACAAGGTTTCGTATTTTTCAAATAAACCAAATAAACAACAACAACAAAAAAATCACTTCCATTGTACTATTTATCATGCAAAATTTGGTAAATCTACGAAGTTTCATAAGAATTCATTGCAAACTGATAAAAATAAGGATCCCTAAACTTCGCAAAGAAATATATTGTCCCCTGGCATACATTTCTTTGTAAAAATTGGAACCACAAATCTTTACTAAATTCGGCGTGATAAATCCAGCGGTGCGGCTGTTTTTTTAAAAAAAGGGAAAATCGCGATATCGGTAAAAGTTCATTGATTGTTTTCTGTAAAACGCTTGAAGGTGGTCAATTGAATAATCGAATAGCCATGGAAACCGCCAACATAATAATAATATAATATATTGACGAGACAGTAGGAAGTACGAGGCCATTGTTCGAAAGCTAATGAAAGCAGATCTGTGATCTTGTTATTTGTTTTAAACTTTTCATCACGTAATTTCAAAATGCAATTTAGCATTCTCCAGAGTTAGAGCTGCTGGACAAAACAAAAAGAGACAAGATTCTTGAGAATTATAGAAGTAAATTCAATGGCGAATAGCACAATCTTCCCTCCCAATTCTTGAAGTTGAAGATTCTCTACTTTGATCTATTATATCTTCAACTCGAGAAATAAATGAAATGTCTGTCTTCTGTACTGTACTCGCACGTTTTTTTTTAATGTTCCATGCTTTTGTCTCCTTTCTCTTCTTTCGTCCCTCCTCGTCTATTTGTCAACTACTTTTTTCCCGCGATTTAATTTTCATAATAATAATTTAAAGCATTAGAAATAAATAATTTTGTAGAAATTCGGCCATGAAAACAGAAAATAATTGCGGGTTTAATGTGGAAGAAAAATATCGTGGAAAATATATAGCTGCTTTAAAATAAATAGCTCCTACATGTAATGTTATAATTTCAAGAAAAAGTTGAGATACATGTACAATGAATCAAACAACTAAACAATCGAAATGGAACTGCGTTGCTTTTGTTTCAATTTAGATGTGAATCTATCTGTGATATCATTCAATTTATCTTTTTCTCGGCTCGTGAGCGGGCGGAATTCAACAAATCCTGCAATCTGATTGGTTCCTGGAGCGGGCGGAATTTTCTCATCCGGACCGCCACAGCGGGCGGAATCCGTCAAGTTGATCTATTTTCGTGAACGAATTAGCGGTAATCTTCAATCTTTCGCCCTTTTTACACTTCCATAGACGATTAATCAACGCAGCTTTATCTCTGTTCACCTTTAAATAGCAAGGAAAGTCACTGTAAGTAAATTCAATTGAGTTTTTTGAAGTTGTGAGAGTTTGTTTGGCTGTTTGTAACTCGGCGCTGTAACGGCGCGTAATCCTGTGTGTCGGTCTCTGAACAGTTTTAAGTAAAAAATGAAGCAATTTCAGTCGATTCTACATCTCTGATCGTTGCTGTAATTGAGATAAATTCTGTGGAATACACTTAACGAATTTCTTGGCTATCTGCTATTCAATTTACGGTAGAAAAGTCTGATTTCGAGTGATTCGCAGCGACTGACAGAAATTGTTTTTGTAGTACAACTTCAAACTTTGCACGAAATTTCACACCGCAAAACACTTTTGGAGAACTTAACTGGTGAACTAAATACAACTAACATAAAGTAGTTCGAAATAAATCTGTTCTTTAATACATCTTTCTTTGTCTAGTATCCGAGTTACCCGCTCGTTCGCTCGTTAGAATTTTTTCAAGTACGAATGGTTTGTAGACGGCGCGCAAGCAAATTCAACGACAAAGTTGAGTAAACAAACCCACTTGTAAGCCAGTTTACCGCAACAGAAAAAGATAAACATGTTATTGTCCGGTTTAGGGTCGGTCCGTATAGTGAAAAACTGTGACCTCGGCAGCATTTTCAAACCCGAGGTCACAGTTTTTCACTATACGGACCGACCTTAAGCCGGACAATAACATATATATCTCGAACAGTACATTGATTTAGGCTATAGCAAATCATCAAAATTGTCTGTGACGACGACTGTCTGGAAAAGCTACCGTCCTGACTCAAATTCTGGTAAAATTTTCAACTCTTTATGAAATAGCAGGATGACGTGTCATATAAGATGTGAACAAAGTCCAGAAAATTCATTTCTTATATTCAGTTATAATTTGAATGCGATAATATTTAATAACGACAACATCAATATCAAATGTACCCTGCTTACGATATATTTGAACAGAAACATAATAAATACTCCCTCCTAGCTTAAAAGAATGAAAAGACAACAATATGTGGAGGTTTAAATTAAAATTTGTATTGCAATAAATGAATTTTGAAGGAATCAATTATTAATTAAAATCTCCGGCAAAAGTCCGTTAACATTATTGTCCCCCTTAGAATTAAAAAAAAAAAAAGAAAGCTTCCTTTTACAGACAGTAACCATTTAAAACACTACGCCACGAAAGGACGCGTTTTTATTACACCCGACGTGTTTATGCTCGTCTTCCTACCACATGAAAACAATTTACCATCCTTGTACAGCACAAAAGTCAACTGTTTTGTCCGTATCTAGATTACACTTATAAGTCTTAAAATGAAAACAACTTAATAAAAGTGCGCAGCTTACTTGTGCACTGACATTAACTTGAAATGTTTCGGTGCGTGCTAATTTAAACTTATGAAATAAGTTTCGAGTTAAGAATCTGTTACACTACTGATTTTTGGCTTTCTTGAAATCCCACCGAACTAACGTCTAGACATTTTTCAATGAGTATAGTTTATTTAATTTAGCTTCGGTGTTTCTTTCATAAACTAAAGCAACTTTCTGATTAATTATTGCCTCGGCACTTGACTATCTTAATGACGTGTCTTACGGCAGCTTCCCTTAATTCTCTTATCCTCCAGAAATATATTAAAGGATTTATGCAAGAATTACCACCTAATAAAATTGTGAGCAACATTATGCGGAATCTCTGATTGAAATGACTAAAAATCACAATGCTGTATGGTAAGTGGCAAGCTACAAACGCTCCCACAATGTAAAATACTGTCAAAAATTTTCGTCTGTAACGCGCCGTGTTAATCGCTAGCTGCTCCGAAGTCGGGGCTTGTAGCTGCATGTTGATTTGTCCACAATGTCGCCGAAGAACTAGAAAAACTTTGAAATAACATAAACTTGTTATAAGGATTCCAATAAGAATAACGACCCCGTGAGCGAAAAGAAGATGGCGTCTTACAATCTTCTTGGAGGCGGTTAACAAGGAAACTGAGAAAATGATGATCCACGCAGACGACAGGGAGATCATAGTTCGCTTCACTGTGACTATCTCGTTGTATCTAAGATGAAATACTACAGCACAGTAGCGCTCAATGGCTATGAACGTCAAAGTTAAAAGGGACAGTATTGTAAACAGCCATCCAGAAATATTAAGGACTATGAAGGCAATAGTAGCCGTGCAGCTGTCCCCCCGGAAGGCTGCCGTGTATTCGATGACATGGCTAGGATGAGTAATAAACCCTGTCCCAAAATCCGACAAAGCTAGTCCAGCGATCAGTAAATTCGACGGCGAATGGAGGTTTGTACAATGATATATAGTATACATTACCAGTCCATTCCCAAAGACGGAAAAACCGGATATCAAACAGTCGAGTATGGCTACAACAAGTCCGAAACCATCTTGAGTTATTTCGCTGAGAGACCACCATCCAAAAGGAAGGCAGCCGTCGTAGAACTCTTCTTCCAGTTGAAACGTGTTGTTGGATTGCATGTTACTTATTCCATTGAACTCTGGCTGACTTTGAAGCAACAAACGTATTTTGTCAGTGTGAGCGAGTTCTGCTGTTTTATTAGAGGCAGCTGGTGTTTTTGATTGAATAAAGAAGACAAACACAGCTTCAGACGTACTTTCCAGTGTAGCGATTATAGTTCTGACATATGCAAAAAGCATTATTTGTAGACTGAAGTAATATTAAATTATATCACCAAAAAACAATTTTATTCAATTGCGCTGTCAATTTAAAACAAATCAAAAAATATTAATGTGCATCAGCGGACGAAAACTAAACAATCTTGTTAACATAATACATTGGAACCTTTCTGTTAAAACACAATGATTCCATAGAATAAGGTTTGATTTGTCAAACAAGGGCAGATACAAAGTATTTTTAAATATAATTTCTAGTCGAGACTACAATTAACCGTGACAATCAGTCACAGGGTAGTTTTGCATAAACCCTTTCAGTTTCAATATATTACGTAGTTGCAATCAAAAATGAAATAAGAAAACGTAATTTACTTTTATATTAAATAGGTGCTTGGAATTTCTTTTAGCTCTCAGATGATTAAAAAAATAATAATAATAAAAGGCTCAAGGCTGAAATAGAAGACCTGAATGTAACTCGTCGTTGATTTTAACGTTATATCTTCCTTAAATAAGTGCCCAAGATTTTGATTTCGTCACAGAGTTCATTATTTGTTGGAATTTAACATTACTATACAAAACATTCAGCCAAGTGCCAGGTGAAATACCATCGGAAATATGTCTGAAGAATTACTAAAATATCTTACTAGACAAAACCCCATATTCGGTGGAAAAGCCAAAAAAAACATTATTACCATGGAAACTTGTCATGGTTCCCTTTTATCTCTGTTTTTTTTTTTAAAATTGTTTCTTTACCGGCGGGAAATGGAAGGCTAGAAGGGCTCCCAGGTTGAAGGGGTCAGAGCCTCATCGAAAATTTGAATTAAACCCTTAAAAGAGACTAATCTGGAATCTTAAACCTCCAAAACATGCTTCACAATTTAGAGCTTTAAGGGATATTTTATCGATAAAGACATTGGCAGAAAATGCCTTTTTTTTTTTTATCTGTGGAGTAATTTTAAAGATTTCATGTCGCATCTATTTAGGACAAAAACACAGCATGACATGTCAACCCTTAAAGATTTCGTAATGTGTAAATACATTACGAAATACGTAAATACATATCACCTAGACTAGGTGATATGCTTCTGTTTCTAAAAACCAGCACTCAAACAATGGGGATTTACTTTCTTAGTTGACATACAACCGCAAGAATCTTGGTGGACACCTCAATTATTAATAATTTGGTGCAATTCGTACTGAGTCAACCTAGGTCATGCGTCGTCTCTCACGAGAAAAATTGAGAGAAGCGATGGGAAGGTAGGAAGACCTCCTCTGCCTCCTTCCCATGATGTCCTGCTTGATAATATCATCTTCTCACCGTGAAGAGACGACTGGGAAGAAAGAGAAGAAAGTGAATATTTACCACGTTTTTCTGTTCTTGTAATGAACGTTTCCAAGGTAATATGCGCGCTAATGCCAATCTTTTCTAACGGAAACAGCATTCAGGACATGTTGGTCAAACTTTGTGACTTTCCTAACAATTATGAAATAACATTTTGGTTTATCCATATTTTTTGGTCAACTGGTGTCTTGAGTTTCCTATGGAAAACGTGTTCAAAAGGGTGTTTTACACAAATTTGGTACATTTTAAGCTTCCCATTTCTGTTTTATGACGATTTTATTCCTAATTTTCTGCATTTTGGAGGTACATAGAGCGCTTTGTGCCATTCTGGCTCAGGAACGAAAAAAAGGTCCAGGCTAAAGCAAAGTTCGATATTCATTTCATTCGGTAGTTATATTTTACCCTGTGTCCATAGTCATAGGCCTGCTAAATATAATTTTTGTTTATGGGTAAACTGTCATCAGGAGAAACGTCTATATTTAGCACAAAAAGGTCAATGAACATCACATTTCTTTCCATTAGCGAAGAGTTCTCTTTATTACTTCTCATTTAGGTTTATCTTCCTTTATTATCAATGCGGGTAGTAAAACCTCATTTAAAACTAAAAACCGAGATATTTCACTGATTTGAGGGTAAGTGTTTTGTATCAGGCAATAGCTTGATGAAACCTTTTCATGTAATATTCGTCAAATTCATAACATTATAATAAGAAATTTCTTATGCAGGTATTTTTCTTCAATTGTAGCTTACATAATTCATATAACATCTAATTTTTTTTTCACAATCTACCTGAAAGTGCTGCCTAGAACATCAATTGACAATAATTCCAAACTACTTCATTTATGGTACCGCATTAAGAGCTAGAACGAAGTAATTTCATTTCTTTCTGGGCGATTACTTATCTAACCACAGGCAGAGCATCATCTTTAGCACTGTAGTATCTCCCTGTGGTTTCAGTGATAACTGCTTGGAAGGAAACATTTTTAATTACTTAATTTTGCACAGAAAACATTTCTAATAAGCTCGAGGAAAAATGAATGTTTTCCTAATGACTAAATCGAACAACATACTGAAATATGACAATAATTAAAAAGCATAGATTGGAATCTTTTACGGCATAAATTGTTTCCTGAACGTGCTAGTATTTTAACGATTTCTGTGGTATTTCCACTAAAACTTATCTAGTAAGTTTGAGATAAACTTATTGAACATAACTCTGGCCCACCTACATAAGCCTACTGGACACAAGAATCTTATAAATTACCAAATATTTTTTTAAAAACAAAGATGTGTTTTTTTTTATCTTTAACTGATGTCTGTCCTTGTCTACTCCTCTGAGGTGGTTCGCCTCATGGAACAAGTACGCTTAGTTCGTTTTTCTGACAAGAGAGAAATTCTTTGACTCGAAGTGGAATATCGCACAGTGATATTTAAACCATTGTTATTTTTTGTATGGCAACAAAACATTTTCTGCAAATTAGAAATAAATCCCCTTCTGAATTGTGAATTAAAGGCGTAATAAATGAAAGCATTTATGGCACAATTTGACTGGGCGAAAAACTTTGCGATCATGCGAAATGTTTCGGCTTTACATTTGCCGATGCTGCCGGTCGTTAAAAGTAGGGCCAGAATCACTAGTGGCGAAAAGCACAGAAAAAAAGTCACAACAACCGTCACTGCCATTTTAAGGATGTTCCTGTTTTGTCTGTCCCGTTGATCTCGCTGATTCTGGGTGATGGAATTGCGGGTACCTGGTGGAAGCTTTCGGCGAAACAATTTATAAACAATAAATGCATACAAAATTACAATAGTTATCAACGGCGCACCAAACACCAAACTGAGAATGAAAACAAAATACATAAATTGGCTTCGAATGGACATGGACCACCTCTGGCAGCACAATAGTTTTCCTTGTACAAGGCACAGCTTGAAGACCTGAAGATACGGTGACTGAAGACCGATTGCCGTGAGCCAGGTCAAGGGAATCACGTATTTGATGTTGGACTTCATCGCAGTTGCTTTTAAGGGGAACATCACCACATAAAACCTCTCGGCTGTTATGGCAAGAAGGCTTTGGACAGAGACTGCAGTGGACACGTCTTGCAAGAAGTAAGCGAGCTTACATAGGGCCAAACCTGCCGTGCCTCCGATCAGCCATCGCTCTCTACCGACCAGGACTTCGACGATCATTCTTGGTACTGCAAAGAAGGGAAGAAGGAGGTCAGATGCAGCCATGTTGACAATTAGGTAGTTCGACGCCGTCCACATGCGAGGGTTTCGGTACACGACCAGTATTATCAGAGTGTTTCCCATTAAGGAGAGAAGTAGAACGATACAGTATGCAGTTGTTTGGACGGCTTTCGATGTCGTTTCATCGCCAATCGCCTGACAGCTGATAGGATCAGTGGTAAAGTTCCCGAGAGAGGAATTCCTTGTTGTTTTGTTCGTCAGATCCATTTCTGCAGCAGTGTTTTGTCCGGACTGAGAAGTTAAGGGGTGCGAAACTAATAAATGTCGCCACTCTTTAGTGAATGATTGGGTTAATTTACGGAGGAATTATCGTGCCGCGAAAAACACATCAATTTCCAACGCCCATGTGAGAAGCTTTGTAATACTAGTCCAACAAATGCCCACCCAAAAACTGATGGCTTGCACCCAAGTGCGAATATAAAACAGTTAGCAGAATTTGCATTCGATTAATCTTCGTAAAAAAATACCCGGTAGGATATTAATTAGTTATCTCGAGAAAAGCTTTAAAATCTATCTCCCAAACGAATCAAGCAGACTTAAATTTGCGTTAGACAGCCCCTAATGAGATCCTCAAACAAGTTTGAAAAATAACGTCCATTCTCAATTGGCCTATTCCAGTAATAAAACAGGAAACATCCAAATTACCACTGAAGTATTTATCAAAACACCATGTTTGTATTGCCCTTAGTCCTTTATCGTTAAATATACACCTCCGGCTTACATTTAAGCAATTTCATTATCATGCACACATGTTTATCTCAATGCGTGCCACTGGCATCTGGATCTTTTTGAACATTTCAGACTCTATGTTCAAACACGGTGCATGTCTTCCTTTCGTTATACTCTTTTCAAAATTTGATGGAACAAGAAAAATCTAGCAGAACTGTTTCACAGTCGTCGGGAAGTTTCACGTTTCTCTTTTGTCACTTGCTTCAAGACAAACAAACATGCCCCAAAATGGTCCAAATCTCTCTGATGAGGTTTTGAGGTTAAACCACTGTACAAGTTTTAATCGTTAACATTTTACTACTATATTTTTCCCAGAAAAATTCTATTCTTATTTTAATACAAGAGGTCGAAGTTTTTTCCTTCTTTAATACAATAAATCTGTGTTTAAAATGAGTATCTGTATTTTTAGCTGTCCAAACAAAGGAGAAGGTTTCTTCGACATTTTTGGTTCGTGTTGAATGTTTCGAGGAAATTGAATTCGTAAACCTGGATAAGCCCCAAAATATTATGACAACAGCGTTCTTTTAATTAGTACTTTAATCTAGTTTGATTGGCATAAAATTATGAGCTATATTCAAAATTATACGAGGATCAATTAAGCCAGAATATGGCGAAAAACAACAACGACAAAAAATTTTATGGAACTCACCAAACGAGTTTGTGAAAGAGGATATAATTTTATATGTTATTTTTTATGTCAAGAGCATTTTATGAGTGGAATGAAAAGCTTACTAAATAAGGTAAAAGTACCCAGAAAGTTTTAAGGGAAAGCATCCTTGTTTTGTATTGTTCTAGGAATACAATTTGTCAAATAATGAAAGGTTCTCGATTTATTCCATTGATATTTTTCATGGAAAATGTATTCACTTACGTCCGAGTTTAATATAATACGCTCACTTGATTGCACTAACGAGTTCCTCTTATCGGCAATATCGAACATGCTAGACATCTGAGCTATAGAAGCCTTTACGGAGAGAAACGCGAAAGAGGAGGGAGGGAATCTTTGCTGTTGGAAGATGCTGTCCAGATGTTTTGCTTAAAGAAATGAAGAAACAATTACAATATTTCTAGAAACTAAAACAATTTCGTGACAGGCTAAATGCCACTTTTTATAAGAAAGGCTGATCAAGTTATCTATTTTTAATGACTCGTAAGTGTTGCTAGAGATTATACCTGACATTATTACTATTCGTAAAGCCATTTTTTTGTTTACAAAACCTGTAGAAGGGTACAGAAGCAAAAGGTTCTTAATAAATGGCTTTTTTCTATGTCTGACGGCTATGCTGTTAGCAGCTCTAATCATTTTTTTCACTTGCCCTTTTAATAAAATTGTTGACTGGCAGTAAATTAAACATCTTCAGGATTTATCAACTTGTTTGATCTATCAACTGTTCACAAGACCTCGTATTAAATAGGTAACAGTTTGATTTTCTCACTAGAATTTTATTCTCTTTGAATACCTCCTCCACTGTTTACTACAACATTAATTATTTACAATTTCGGTTCTTTTGAAGTTTATTAAAAAGGCAATTGTATGGCAAAAGATAAATTAAAACACTTGGAAAACAAAATCGAATTTAAGACAAATAGGATAGTGAAAACAGTACTAAAAAGCATTTATCCAGCAGGCAGCTTTCTGCCGGCACTAATGAAATTTCTCCTCTCTGAGTTTATTAACAATGTGAGCCTCCCACGTTGTCTTACTTTTTCAGAAGTGACAAAATCGTGGATATAAGCACGTTTTCCGAAGATATAAATACCTAAATCCATAGTATAGTTCACTGTCATTAAAAAACCCTAGAAATTTAGGAGAAATACAAATATCTTTTGCAAGTCCATTTTTACCCTCTCTGAGTGAATAATTTTAAAAGCTGCTTGATTAATTTCTACTATGCATTCGAAGGCATATATATTTGATTTAAATAGGCCAATATTTATCAAACGATGGAGAATATCATGAAACTCAGAAATAAAAGAAAAGGAAAAAAAGGTTGCAATGAAGTGGCAGCATTTTTTCATTAAACAACTTCCCATCTATTTCGCTTGCAAATTACTTGCTTAACAGCTTAACAGCTATTGAGTTCAGAAACAGCAAATTACATTAAAGAGTTTAAACATTGGAACATTTCTCGAAAAAAACGATTCTATTTTAGCATATCCACAGTTTAACGATATTTTAGAATACTAGTAGTTTTCAAAAGTGTTTTTTTAAGTTGCATTTGTTTGTTTATTCATTTATTTATTTATTTATTTGTTTTTAAGCAATATTTATTTATTTATAAGCATTATTTATACAGGCATGTCCAATTCACCTAAAGCTGGTTTAAATGGAGGCCTGAATACTAAACAGTTAAGCTATAAGTACTTTAATAATTTGCATATAACTGAATAAATAGCTACATAAGTTAATAAATAACCTTTTATCGATAGGAACCTACCCCTATTTAGTTAACGATGTTCTGCTATATAATGGGGACTGATTGACTAACATGGCTGTTTGTCAATTTTTTATGATTTGTTCATCCATCTGTTGTTAATGTTTACACTAAACTATTTTGTGTTAGATTGGCTTAGAATATTACCTAAATCTCTTTTGTTCTTTACGTCTGAATGCACGAGACTTAACATCTTAATCATTAATTCTACAAACCTGTAGTTTTTCTTTGCATATTGTCTGCATAACTTCTTAGTTTCTGTATAATATTTGTATTGCTCGGCTTCTACCGTTTTGGTTTGGAAGTTCGCGGCCGCTTGGATTGGCGTGTGTCTGAGGCAAATAATTGTGCCATTTTTTTAACGCGGTGAAAATGTGTCAGTGATAAAGAGGAAAAAATATTTACCATACGCATGTTTTTGGAATGTTCGCAACATAAAATGTTCGGGCAAGCTCCCAAGTAACACAACAGTCTCATAGTATGATATACTGTTTTATATAATAAAGTACTTTTGTTATTTCTTCAGTAGCCGATCCAAAACTTGAAACAAATCTTAATTTATTTCCACCTGCATCTACTATAAATTGTTTAAATGTTTCTCGCGCAAAGAAACACGGTCAGTGGTAAATTTTGAAAGCAAACGTACAATTACTAGAACTCGTAAGATCTTAATTCAGTTGACATGCAGTCTCTGAAATCTTGTCGTAAATTCATTTACGAAAACAAAGGTGTATCTGAATCGCCCGTTCTTTCTCTCGATACCGCAAGTGCGAGTGAGCCGGTGCTGATATCATTTTCCTGTTTAGCGGTTGAGTGGCACTTTCCGGCCATTCCTAATCCTGAAGAGATGTTGTCTCGTTATCGTATCGATCTCCACCCGTCTGGATCCTCTGCAGTTTTAAAAATCATACATGGTAAGGTTAGCAACACGTAAAAATGTTCAAATAAAAATAGCAGCTTACATAGTGAGAATTAAGATGGTCCTTTTCGACGGCAAAACCAGTTTACAAGAAATACCACCGAAAAGTCAAAAAATATCATCGGAAAAGACGTTAATAGTCTGTACCTCCACTATGTTTTTTTATCTATGGCAAAGTCGGTTCTGCTAAACCAAGCCATTTTAATTCAGGCTTTCACTCGCATATAACTTTGTGGTATAATCAACAATAAGTAAAACAACGTTTGGAAAAGTCTACACGAGTGTCAGAAATGGAACGAACGCGATACAGTTACTATGGTTGTCAATGTTTTCAAATGTGCGATATGAGAAGATTCGTATGGAAAAAAAATTCGCTGGTTGCCAAAGCGAACAATATTTTATAAACACAATTCTTTGATTGTTCAAACTTTTAAAGGCACCATTAACTGTATTGTTAGCAGATGATGTAGTGCAAACTGTATTACGTAAAGGCACGCCGTTCCGAGCGTGTTTCTACCACGAGTATACCCTTTTTCTGTCTACCGTCCTTTTTTTTTTTTTTAAAGAGAAACGATTTATATTGAAATGTAGTAAAAATTCAAGAAACTCTGGGCTACCTCTGGGTATAATATAAACACTCAGTTTCACATTTCGTTTAAACTATTTTTAATGGGATACCCTAAGGATGGTCATTTAGTGGACGATTTTCTCAATAAATTTTTCGACACGTCAGACCAATGATACATAGGTTCTTTAAAGGTCCATATTCACCCAATTTAAAATAACTTATTTTGTTCTTTTGTTAAGTTACTTGAGGGACTTTGGTTGTCATGGAAACGTGACGTTATCAGGCAAAGTTCTTTATCTAAGACATAAGAAGCACATTTTAGTATTTTCTCTCTTTATTTAATAAATATTTTACACAGCTTACATTTATTCATCCATATTTACATACAAATTGTACCGGACAAATTGAAATCTGCTTTTTCTTAAGGTTCTGCACAAACTATGCATACTTTATCTAATTACATATCTACATATTCTTCATTTCTCTTCCAATTACATTGCTACAGGTAAAAATGAAAATAGACCAGTGTAACTGCATTATGAGAATTCTTGGTTAGAAAAGATACAACCGAGATATTCTCGAATCAGAACAAAATTTTGTAATCTATTCGTTTGAGCTACTAAACCTTCTACACAGGACTTCCCATTATAGCAGGTTTTTTACTCTGTTTGCTGGAAAAATTTCTGGTAGTAAATTGTAAATGCAACAAAGTCGGTCAATCTAACAACACAAACACCTTAATTTTGTTTAGGTGTTTCCATGACAACCAATATGTTAACGAATATTTAAAAATTAAGTGATTTTATTGGTATTCGAGGCTTTTAGATTCCAAATAATAATTTCCATTGAAGTATATCGACGACAGTTACACTTGTTTATCTCCATTTATCGATCTTAAGTATAGGGTCAGGTAAAATTACGGAGAAAACACTGATGCAGATCGCTTAAGAGAAGATTAGAAATACTATTTTTACCACGCTTATAGTGATGTTTTATCGGATAGTAAAACATCTGTTGCTCTTTCAAAACTCAAACAAAACTTTTAAATTTTGGAATGCTATCAGGCTGGCTTGGCTTAAGTAGAAATTATCCTAAATAGTTGCTCTCCATCTTGGCTTAGGTAAACATGCTGGTTTTAATAAGTGATTAATTTTTGCATTGTATTAAATCATGAAAGAGAAGTTGTTTTCTATTATAACGTTATTTTAGCAATCTGTTACTTAACTTTGTTGCACGATCCACAATTTTATATTTTAGTGCGGATATTCTTTTTTCTTAAAAAAATTATCTAATCCAAGCTTGTGCTGAAGCAAATTAGGCACAGGTTTTGCCGGTGGAACCAATGAGAATCAAATAAGTTTATTCTTCATTACGAAAATAAATACATTAGTTAGAGCCTTTTATTCCTTTGAAATCAAATGAATAAAAATATGGAGAAATTAAATTTAATATACCATATTTTCTAAATAATCTACAACCCGGTATGGGATGCTTGTTCGTATAATTATTCTAAGCTTTTAAGCTATTGATATTCAGGAAATTGACTCTTATTGTGTTATGCCAAATAAATATGAAACATTAACAAAACTGTAAAATATTCGTTATGTCTTGTGTCGTATAGGCGTTCTTAGCAGTTCATAATTTGAAGATTTTTTACCCAATATTTTGCGCGCGATAAACGCCACGGCGGCTGCTCCAACGATGGCAGCCGCCACTCCACATCCTATGGCCACAGCTAACGCGGAGATGGATTCAGCTGATTTGGAAGGTGTCTGATGAATCTAGTATAAAGAAACATTATTTAAATTAATTTAAGTCAGCATGGAACTTCTACGAGTAATAACCAAAAAGCATATCAAATATGTCTCATGGTCATGGGTGCAGGGTGAAAGTTTTAGTTCATGGGCAGTACAACGAATATCTTCGGACAAATACAGTAAAAACCCATGCGTAAAAACCTAAATTTTTTTTTTCAAGTCTGGTAAAATAGGATCCTGTATTTTGGGGGTAGTTATAGGCAATTTAGGCTAAGTAGGTTCTTAACTTCTATGAAGGATATATAGTTGTTGATTACCAGGAAAATAAATAAAGTTGGGTTGGTCTTTAAATATTCATTATTTATTCACAACTGTATTAGATATTTTGTTGTAATATAAATTCACACTGTAACCAACATAAAAGAACCTGCCTAACCTTGTCTTATATTTTTTGGTATTTAAATGGCTTTCATGCTATTATCTTACCATTTTTATGCTTTTAAGATGTTTCATTGATTTTGACTGGTTTCGAGCCATTTTGAAGGTTTTCGGACGTTTTTGAAGAATCGAGAAATACAAGATGGCGGATCCAAGATGGCGATTGCTAAGAAATCATGATGTAATTACCACGTGACACGGCATCATCATCTCCATGCTGCTTATCTCTAAGAAAATATATTTGTACATACTATATAACCTCAAAGTTTCAGTATTGTTGCATTTAATATTGTCGAAGTTACCGCGGAGAGGCGGATTACGCGCTACCGGAATGAAGCTCCGTCCAAATAGGTTCGAATAGCTACAGAGTTGACCAAAGTTAATCAGTAGGATTTAACTTCTTTTTAAGTCATTTTTTCGAATGAGAATTTACCGAGAACCGAAGAAAGAAAACACTGAGGGGAAGGTAGTTCTATTGGAATATTTGATTATTATCTTTACCTTGATATCCATCTCTGCCTCTTGGTCCATTTTTGTGAATAACACTTCCCCTCCTGAAGTTGAATAAATTTTCCTATCTAAGAATAGCAACGAAAACGTATCACACTAGCATAACTGTGCTGTGTTCTTAAGATTAGAGACTTCACCAATGGGCAAGTACGGTTACTATAGACTGTGAGGGTGAAGAAGAAATTCCTAAACATAAACGCACACGACCGTATTCATAATACAAAGTAAACTCTCATCCTCTTGAAGTATCATTATGATACACTACTTTACGTGATCTTTTTTACCTTGTTAGCAATGCAGTTTAATTCAGGCGTTTGTATTTACTATTCGTTAAAAGAGTGATACTAATACTAACACTAAAAATTTTGATTAAGACCAGAAAGTACGAGTTTAGATTCCCTTTCTTTCCCTTTACATTGCTGAAGAAGATTAATCTTCTTTCCGTCAGCTCCAGGTTTTGTAAGCACATAGAATTCGAAGGTAAAGGGTAAAAGCTACTTTATATTTGTGTAATTCGTCTCTAGATCGTGTAATTTATGATTCACGCCTCTTTTAAAGAAGCATTTATTTCTAAAAGTTACCAGTACTGTCGAATTCGAGGAAGAAGGGTAAAGCTACTTAATCTATATTGTGTGCAGTTTACTCCTGGCTTATGCAGTCTATAGTTCACGCTTCATGTAAGAAAACACATTTATATCTTAGTTTGTTTCTCACCTCCATTTGTTTTGTTACAAAACTGCCCTTCCCATCCTATCTCACAATAACACGTTGTTGAATTAGTGGAATTGTCGATGCATCTTCCATTTTCACATGGCGGGTTACACGTTACTAAAATGGCAAATAAAAACTTACTATTATTTCATGTATATTGATATGAATCTCATATCCATGCTCCATGAGGAGTAAACAGCATAATTAATTTAAGAACACCAGAACTCAATTTGGCTGTAAAGCCACTAGCATGCAACCTTATTATTGTGTTTTAAGTTTGGTATCTCAAAATTAAAGAGCAACTTACTGATCAGTTTTAAATCTCTTTTTACTGCAAATGGAGCAAAGTTATATGAACCAGACTAAGAAGTGATTCACATCGGCTTCAAGCCTTTTTGAGCTCTTCTTGCGCGATGAGTCTGATTCTTTTTCAGTTGATCCTCCAACAACGGTATCAAACAAATGCCACAGATCATGGTGTTTTTCTTGACTTCTCTAGCCTTTCTTAAAAAAAACATTGTGTACTCACGCATGTCTTGGCAGAGGTGCCCAAAGTATCCTGGCTCACAAACACATGTATCGTTGAAAGAGCATTTCCCATACTCTCCACAGCCAGACGAGCCACAGAAACCTGGCAAATCGTTCAAAAGTAAAATTGATAAACTCCGCACAATTGTTACGCGGCTTTCAAAGCCTAAAATTAAATATCCTATTCGTATCCCTTGATGCACTTGACGACACCTTAGTTAATTGAGTCTGATTCCGGTTATTGACCCTCGCAATGTTATAATTGGTTCAATACATATAGATCATGGATTGTAAACTTTGTTTAAATTTTACAGCTGATTTACGTAAGCTCTTTTACAGGGTATTTGTGAATGACTTCGTCTCCCCCGAAATACTGGGGTGCAGCCAATCCATCTAACGTTATCTGCAGCATTTTGTCAGACAGACTAAACGATCCGCCAGAATAGTGTCTTTTATGGCCAAATAACGACCATACTCAGGTTCAAATCTTGACCCTCCAAAATAGTGGGGAGGGGAAACCAAGACAGAAACTACCAAACTACCACACCGCTCTGAAAGAAAGGCGTTGGTTAACTTGCCTTCAGTAGCAGTGTCGTTGCAGCTTGATCCTTCAAAGCCTCTATCACATGTGCATTTGTCTTTAGCTGTACAAACTCCAGAAACGCACGGAGACCTACACGTGCCTAGATACGAATAAAATAAGAAAGAACCATTCACTTGCTTGGACATAAGGCAGATTCCTCAAATACTTGCTACCTTACCTTTATCCTTTATTCTCTTGCCATTTCTCTTGTTCATGTAGACAACCGTCGGAGAGAACTTTTCATCTTCCACAGGTATACTCTGACAAAGCTCGTCACCATAACACTCGACAGAATGGCACTTGTTATCTACCAGGAAAGCAACCTCGCAGGTTTTCCCTCTGCAACATTTTTCAATGCAGTCCTCTACACTCTCCACCATTCCAAGCTCTTTAAGTTCCCCAGCTGTCTTGCCTCCTCTCAGAGTGTGGTTGGTTATAATTCTGCTTGGTATGCACTGATCTGGACCTTTCTGAGCTGTAGGAAAAAAAGTGTATTTTTTAAATTTCGATTTATATGTAAGACATAGAGATGTCGTACAGTTATGCAAATAAACTTTGGATTTGTGGGTTTTCTAGTGCTCTCAAGTGCTGTTAGATCCTCAGAATTCTTCATTGAAAGGTAGATGCATTTAGAAACGTGCATTGTCCTTTTTTTCAGGGGAAACTCAGGACTTGGCCATGATATGCTAAACAAGGCAAAATATGGCACTAAGATCGCGCTTAAAATGTCGAAAATTTACAGAGTGGCTTTCCAATTGAAATTAGACAACGGTATGTACTACTTTTACCATTTATTGCGAGAGATGTTTTCTATTTTCTTGGTTGATGCAAAACATTTCCGTGAAATGCTTAAGCTAATCAAGCCAAACACGTCGTCTTTGTCACATGTCTCTTCTTTTAACTCTAAATTATTCATTAACCCAGTACTAGAGACATTTAAGAAAGGTGTATGAGTTATGCAAAAAAAAAGAGAAGAAAAAAAAAACGGATATGTTATTTTATATTACTTGAGGTTTCAAAAAACTGCACAGACAGAAGTTTAACTTACTGTATTTTGCCATCCCTTGTGTTTTCTTGAATTGCTCCAAATCATCTCCTTTCCCTCCACCTCGAACCACGTGAGAAATTCGCACGCTCCTATTGGCTGCAATAGATGGCACAGCCGGAATACTTTCGCAAAGCTTCTCACTGAAACAGCTTACTGAATAACACACGTGACCTGGCATAAAAGCTACGTCACACTTTTGATCCTGACAACACGCATCAACGCATGTCTGCATGTCTCTCAGGTAACCGAGCTTGGTGAAGTTCCCGGCTTTGATTCCGCCACGCAACGTGACGTCATGCTTTATGTCCAAATGAGTGCAAGTGGGTAACTTGACGGTGTCCAAGACTTGAGCGTTTTCTCCTTTCTGGTCCATGAGAAACATTTGGAATACTGCAATGTTGTGAATAAAATACTATAAATCAAAATGAATTGACTTTCACTAGCAGATGGAAGATGTAAAGCGTGCATAAAGAATGAAATTTAGGCTTTCCACAGTGACGAGCGACAATATGACTACATTTGAAGTCTGTTATAGTCTGAATTCTCATCACTTACATACTTGAGTATATGTAAATTTCGTTCAAAAATATAGTATGGATAACTAGAAACTTATTGCTCGTGGATTTTAAAGATTTTAAAGAGTTAGTAGTAGCAAAGACATTATAGGAATGCACACCTTGAGCTCTGGTCGCCGCTTTGAGTAACATCAGGTACAACAGAAAATGAATGGAACGGAGCATCATAAATCTCCGGATCTCTCAAAACTAACTTTGTTTGGCCTTCAATCACCTGTAAAACCCAAAAAGGCATCGTTAGTTCTCGAGGCACCAGTAGGCGCATAAGGCCATGAAAGCATAATTAATGCACATAAATAAAGAGTAAAACTGAGTGATCCACTCAGCGAAAAGACTAGGTTGGACGGTCCTTAGATCGACAACAATGGTGAGCTATTTTTAGCAATAATTTAATTTAAAAATCCCTTTAAAGAAGCCTTATTGGCTTCCCTTTCAGTATCTGACTTGATAGTCAGTGTATCGAAAATGGTAACACTGTAAAGGGTGGTAGAAACTTATTTCGTAATGTAGTTTGGCCAAACGTTATCATTGGTCGATTTTTAGCGATCTGGCTCACCCTATTTGTTGACTGTACATACAAAGCATGCTGCATTGTTGTTTTCGATTTCGGGGTTATAATTGGTTCTTACGCAAGTTTGACCGCAAATGAATGTTAGAATGTTAATCGTCATAACTGAAGAGATTAAATAATCGTAACGAAAATGGACGAAGAATTAGTATGTAGATATGCGATATTTTCTTTAGCATGGAGTTGCATTTTACAAAGTCGTACTCACGATGGAAAATGTACAATTTTCAATTCTGCTCTTGTGAGGTTCGTGACCCATAATACTCTAGATTTGTTACTCCCAAAAGCCCTTGCGGTATATTTAACAAACAAGAACGCACATGTGGATTTAGTTCGCTGTTTCCCGCTCGATACACTGTCGAGATCCTGTTTTGAAGCTTTATCGGCGAGGGAGTAACACTCTGCTCTACTGATTTTTAGTTAGTTTGTGACTGTTGACACCGAGATTAGTTTCCACTCAACAAGTCCTCGCCTTTATATTTTAAAATGATAATAAAAAGACACACTCCACGATCATTGACCATAAGCACGACATTTCTTCAGGTCTTCTAGCCAAAAAAAAAAAAAAAAAAAGGAAAAAAGGTAGAAGTAGCGATACTGTTATTAATCTCAAGTTAGTAATTCACGGTATACACTCTTAATACTGATAAGTGAAAACTACTAAAATAAAAACATTGAGTTATGCAATAACATGCAGTTGTTGTTAATGATCTTGTGTCCAAGTCACGAACCGTCTGACAATGTGACAATTTTAAGTCGTTTAAGCCTGACAATAGAAAGAGTGCAGAAACTCAGTAAGCAGAAGATCTTTCCTCAGTTTTCACGACATGATGTAGATTATGTGCTTCTTCGCGACATTATATTTCACAACCATTCCCCTAAATATAAAAACAAAAAATCTCGTCGCTAAAATTCCTTGTAAAATAACCATGGCGTTGGAAAATCATGAAATTTCGGCCCAAGGCAACAAGTGTTTTCGAGCTCATTCTGTAAGTGCGCGCTTCGACCAGGTTTATGCCAGGTTTGTGCTGGTTTAAGATAGACAATAATTTAGTCCACAAGACACAAGACAAATAAGCAATCGGAAAGGTAAGGACACCATTTAAAATACATCAATACGGTGTGCTAACACTCACAAATAAAACACTAACTCACCTTAAATTAAGGTAGGAGGTTTTTTGCCTTCATCGTTGCCAAATTTCCAGCTGAAAAAGGATGAAAGCTTAAACCTGAACCTTCCAAGGATCAAAATTACGTCAACCTTTTGCTTGAAATCAAGAACGACGGCAGCTTTACCTTCATAAAATTTTCATGATAATCAGCTGATTTTTCTGGCTAAATTTGGAAGCTTCAGATTGATTTCAGAACCTCGACTCCGGGTACCGTCAGCGAGGCGCGAAAACGCGGGAAAATTGGATTGAGCTTTGCAATGGCTTCGAATTTGAGTTATCAAATCAACTCTGCCAGTTTTACGATACAAATACCTACTCATCAGTGTACCAGTGGTAAAAAAAAATCTGACAGTCCAACAGGTTGGCGCAGTGTTTTCCATACGAATTCCACGCTCAGTTGTCACGAAACATAAACATACTAACAACGGAACTGCCTTGTAACTCGTTACATTTGATTATCCATTAACTGCGCTCAAAATATCCGATTGTGTCTTAAAGAATACCTCGCACACCTTGTTTGGTTAAACGCTTTCTTCCAAACTTAAGTGAATTTAAAGTGTTTAACTCTGCATGTGGGCGGTGTTTTTCTTGACTAACTATGGGAAGTGCCCAGTCATAGCATTGCAGGTGATCTACACACTGACAGAAAGCCGTGTTCACAACCGTGTCCAAATTCAGGGACGGAATATTTCACGCGCTGTTTGGCACAACATGTGGTTTTGAGCTGCAGGAGGTTATCTCAGAGGGGAAGACGCTATGATTCGTTCAAAAAGAATTCAAAACGCTGGGAAAGAAAAGAAGCTTTTGTGCCCTATGAGGATTAAAATGTTTGGTCCATTTATAAAGCAGATTAATTAGCTCACTGTGAAGTTATCCTCCAAGACTTTTGTTTTCGTTTCTTTTTCGATGTTTCTATGCAATTCGTTTGAAGACGAACAACATTATTTCGATTCTGAGTCGTGGATATTTAGAGTTTTTAACAGATCACATGACAAATCATTTGACCATTCGGTGGAGAAAGTTTTTATCTGTCTTAAATTATTTGAGAAATAACTGACAGTTTTCAGTCAGGGTTCCCACAATAAAATAGGACCATCTTATCGTGAACAAATCACCCGTTTTAAGTCTTTCAAGGAATGGTCTCTCTTTATTCAAGTAACAATTAAAAGAAAAATTAATAGTTTTCAAGGAAACTCATTCGAGGCTTTACGGGACATAATATTGCTAAATAATTGGAATTTTCATCGAGGGAGTACTGTCGCTGTCGCCTTATTTAGTCAATGATGTTGCTAAGTAGCAAGAGAAGCATTCTTCCTCTTACAAATCTGTCCATATTACCATTGTCCAGCGGAGTTAACGAGCAAGAGCACACCATTAACCTGCCAATTGCTTTCTTATTTTAGTTCGGGGTGGGGGTGGGGTAGGTGAAGGTGGGATAGGGGGAAGGGTACGTGCAGTGCCGGGGGTTAAACGGGAGTGGGAAATAGGTCTATTACATCTCTCTGCAGAGTGTTATCAATAAACCATACCAAACATGTATCTAAAACACTTTAATACATGGTATGTATTATTTTATGTTTAATTTTTTTTATAAGACAGTTGCAACTAGGAATAAGTTAGTGCCTATACAGAGTTTAATCTAACCAAACCCTATGAAAATGGTTTATGGGTTATCAATACAAGCTTTTTCTTTGTATACAGCGTTTTCACTCACGTGACGTCCAAGAGTTCACCTAATCCACCAAGAGTGTTTTGGAAATTCGACGTCATGTGAAAACACTCCATAGATAAATTTTTAAACATTTATAAACATGATTGACAAGTTTGATCACATTTGAGAACGTGAGATGCAGTGCAGTGTCTCAACACTTATCTGGATTATATTCTTGCGATGAAAATAAGACATAGAATCTGAAACACCAGCAACAACAACAACTATCAAAAGCAATTTAGTTATCATCATTGCAGTGTTTCAAATTTGAAAGCGTCTTTATCGCTTTAATATACCTGGTTTAGTGTATAATGTACAGGAATGACTCCCTGAGTCTGAATGGGTTAATCGTCCATACAAACAACAGTCCAGTGTAAGAAAAAGTGTTCAAATAGGCCTGCAGATATACGAGGGGGTAACCACAGTTTGTGTTGGTGACGGCTTTGGGATACTAGCGAAAGCTTCACAAAAACAGACTCTGTTTCGACTCTCAATGGAATTTCAGTTAAAGCATTGTTTAAAATCTTTATCTCTAGTGAGATAACCAATTCAGGAAGCGTACTGCCGTCTAATCTAAGGTCCTTGGAGTTTTAAATTATTTTAATTTTATAAAATACGCTACTCCTACAAGACCTGCTGAAAGTTATCGTTTTAAAACAAAACCGCTTCCCGAATTTACAAATCAATACATTAAATGCGCCATTACAAAAATAATGTGAACGTATTTGCGGCTTTTTTGACCAACAGCTTCTCTAACAAAGTTTGTTGATCACTCTGCATTGTGAAAGGGCACTGCCAGCACTCCAGACTGTATTAAACAACAGGAATTTTAAACATCCCTTAAATTATGGAATAAGATCGTTATGAATCCATCAAAGCAAACCATAACAAAAAAGTGATTTCCTGACGGCAAGCAATATTGTTAAAACTTCTCACTAAACAAGAGTCTAAGGGATTTCTAGTAAGATTAAAAAACTTGACCTCCCCGTATGTTTTCGCGGTCGCCCATTATGCGATCCCTTGCCGTCCTGAATAAGATTCACATTCTAGTGAATAATTTTTATTTGCCAAGAAATATTCCAAAAAGCAATCAGCTATTGCTAGTTTCCTGTTATTTAACTATGATTTTTTAAGCTTTTCAGAATTACGCTAAAATATCAGTGACAGTTCTCCTTTGAAGTAGAGTGTGAACATGCCCAGCATATGTGTCATGTTAACTTGTAGATTATGATTTGTTATTGTCAATCAAACGTCTTGTCATCACAATCACACCAGCCACACCAACTGCAACAGCCACAGTCCCACAGCCAATCGCTACTACCATGTCGATAACATCAGAAGACCGCTTTGTTCGTTTTGTGTTTCCAGTCTAAAAACAGAAACATCAGAATCATTGTCAGTCTTGAGTTGGGCAAAGGACCTACGTCTTCCTCAATGCAGTTTAGGAGACATGAGATGAGTGACATGTTCAGTTGTATGTTAGATTATAATGTCAGCTTCTTATAACGCAATGTCAATTCTTGAAATAGTATGTTAAAACAAGCAAATATTTCCTAGCTAAGAAGTTGTATTTATTGGAACTATCCACGGCATAGCTTCAAGCAAACAAAGAGCTTCGACATGAGGAGTTCTCAAGAACGATTCTTGATATTGCTGATCAACGCCCTGATCATCTCACCGTAGTGACTACAGAGAAAAAACCTGCAACTCACCCCAAAGGCTGTCACCGTGGTCATGTCATCTTCTCCATTGTCGACAATAAAAGGTTCTGTGGTTTCTGTCCCGGAAGCTTTCTCTTGAAGGTTTTCTTCAATGGCGGGTTCCCCTTTTCCTTCTCCTGCGTAATGAAAAGGATCTTGTAAATATGCCGAAATGTTATCTTGCTAAATCGGAAATCAAAAGGAAGTGAATGTTCAAGGTATCGACGATAGAAGTGATAATATAAGTAAATAAGAAAAATATAAGAAAATCTGAATTAATTTCGGCGGGAATTGCAACTAAAAGCTACTGTGGCAATGCACTTTTGACTGGGCTACAAGAAATTATGAAATTGACTCAGCTTAGATTGAACATTCCATGAAAATGATAAACGTGTAATCCAAAACTTCAAATATTAACAATAAGCCCCATAGTTTATACAGAAAAGGAGCCGTAGTGAGGAAATAATAGTAACCACGAGATCTGAAATCTGAAAATTGCTTTAACTGCTGTTGGCACCTTTCACTTGTGATCATATTAGCAGTATTTTCCTCGCCTTACATTTTCCTTCGAAGTACATCTTCAAGTCTTCGAAGGAAACGTTATACTTAGCATCAATGTTCATTCATATGTATGTTTATTAACTTTTACCGACAATCACGAAACAAGTCATTACATAATGCCAGGTAACAAAGGAGAAGACGTACCTTTCGTCGTCTTAGCTTTTGGTTTGGACACCACAGAAAGCATCGTGTCAAACTTGGGGTTATCAGACTGCTTGAGGGCACACGAGTCCGAATTAAAACACTTGACTAGATAACAGTTTTTATTGACCATGAAGGCAACATCACATCTCCTAGACCCACAACAGTGTCCCAGGCATTCGTCCATCTTGTTTATTCCCGCCATTTTGTAATATTTTCCAGCCTTGGCGCCCTTACTTAGGGTGACATTATAGTTCACTGCACTTTTCTTACAAGGTGTCTTGTCAGACGAGATCAATTCCAGATTCGCGGCTAGAAGAGAAGCAGATAAAGTGTGTTATCGATTAAAAAAATCAAATAAAATCCGCTATGTGAATGTTAACAGCAGAATAGAGAAACTGTGAACAAGAAAAGGCCAAAATGATAGGAAGCACTTCTGGTTGATTTTTTTCAAAACGTGGTTCATGAAAAGTAAGCTCTAGTTGGTGAATAAGGTAATTGTTCATTTTAACCTTATTTAGCCAAGAGTTCTTCTGACTTGAAATCCAAGATGGATAATCAAAGATGGCGGACATCTTAAAACCTGTGACGTATTTTTGACGATATACGTCGTCATGATTGACACGCGGTTATCACATAGTAAACAATTTGTATTCTTAACACACAAGATGAATTTGATTGCTACTGAGTGAATACTTTTGGAGATACATAACGGAGCACAAAGTGCCTCCCCTAGGCTCACGAAGAAACAAAAACCAGATTAAATAGGGACCAGAAAGATAAGAGGGTTAAGGAAAGGTAATATAAGGGACCAAAGGATAGAAAAAAACACTGGCAGTCTCATAATATTTCGGCGAAAATCGTGAAATCGGTATCAACCAAGATTGAACAATCCAGCTCTACGTATATACATTCACAGACTATGCCCTGGGATACATAAAAAAGATGAAAAGATCAATTTAATGAAATAAGTTTAATTACAGCATGCCGAATGATTTAGTCGTTGATCGAGATAACAAATTATCGCAAAATTTCTTGCTATCCTACCTGCGATACTAAGATGTGAAAGTAAAAATAAACAAGCCAGATTCACAACGGTCTCCATTTCTCCGTTTTCCCCACTTCCTACGCATATGAAAGAGAAGAAAATCAACAATAGTACATTAGAACCTTTTTCAAAACCCTATATTTGACAGAAACAGTATGAACATTCTTTCCAATCTTTTAAAATAATGGTTGGTCATGTTCTGCACCTACAATTGTAGTTTGTACTGATTTCTCTCACTCCTCCTGCCTACCCAGTTAGTCTCTGCCCAGTCTTACTCATGCATCCACACTCTCTACAAGGAGAGGTCACCTGTGCCTCGGTCGAGGTTTGCAATTAATGAAAATATATGTTTTGCAACGTATCCCATAAGTAGCCCCAACTTAGCCTACAAGAAGGTAAGGTTTGCAGATTTTGGTGAACTAAACTTCATTACGATTTCTTGTTGAAGTCATAGTGTGAGACTAATTCTTCCGTCCACAGCCTACAGCTGTTACTCTTGCGCAGATTTTATTTTGCCCGCACCCTCAATGATCTCGAGAGAAAGTAGACGGTCTGTAAAGAAACTAAGTAGAACTACAATTTAGAAACACGAAATAAACAGCAGCATTCTCCAAAACCACCGTGTCAACTCAAGTAATTTTAATCCCGACCGTCTCACCGCTACCAGAAAAAGACAGATCAGGACAAACATATGCTTCAGAAGATAATCCGGAATAGTCAGTCTTTAATCTTTAAGCATTTGTTGGATACGGAAACCGACCAACCAATTAAGGAGCGTGCGCCATTTGAACCGAAAATTAATAGCCGAAGAAGGCTAATGGATTTTAATTCTTAGCTTATTTTACGCGGCTGCCGTGAAATGTTCAATTAAGATGATTGTGTTATTACGTTTTATATTGGATGTTTGTCATCAACATTCCGGAATTGAACGAAAGCAAATGTAGGTCCAGTTCACGGAGTTTCGCTTTATGGCTTTTAAATAATGGTTAAAAATTAAAATACCCCAAAGCTCCAATTTACTCGGTTAAAAATATCTGAAAAAGCAATAGAACAGTTTATAAACTGGAAACCGCCGTGTAGTTGTACAACAAACTGAGAATGGGGCACCAGAAAAACAGCTCATGGATAACATAAACTTGTTAATGCCAAAATTGTATTCGTATTTTAAACTGCTGTATTTTTCCTGTTTTAAGTTTTCTTTTTCTTCCAACAAGAAGCTAGATGGAAACCTTGTTGCGATTTATTTTTGTATAATATAAAAAGTAATGTATCGGTTTCGCAAGAAATATATGAACTCTCCCATGACTTGTGAGATCGCGGAGCGTTTACTGTTGTTGACAATGCTTTTGGAGGTTGTAAATGTAGACTTTGCTTGATCTAACAAGCGATTCTCCATAATTTAAAACAATAAAATAAATCAAGGCATACATCCATTTACTTACCAAAGAAAATCGCGATTTCCGGAGCTCGTTAGGAAAAGATGAAGTCACTCTAGTCCCTAGAGACCATTACTAATAAATCGAAGCTGGAGCATGCGCAGTGCAGAGGGTAGAACAGTACCTGCCACTGACGACTGGTATGTTATGACAGTAACAATGTGTTTAGAATGACTTGTCACAGTAATTGTGTCTGTAATATCACCATGTTAATCGATCAAGCATCTCCTGTAAATAAACTTATTTGGCGTTTAGCAAAAGTCTCTTGCGTTTTGCTGGCTTCATTCGGACGATCAGTAACGTTACTTGGTTGATTTTCTGTATATTAGTCTCCACTGAGCTCGCGTACATTTTGCAGGATTGTTGCTAACCTAAAATGACGTATCACCATTTTGACAAATGCTTGTCACGACTGACTGAGTGCTTCGTCAGTTTAGATAACAATCAGGCGGCCCGATGAGCCACCAAGCGGAGCACTATAACCATAAGAACAAAACCTCGTGCATGCATAGGAATAGAAAGCCAGGCAACTCTTTTTTCGTGGTCAACATGGCTTCCCGGGCGCGTTCGCCCTTCGACGACGACGATAGGGTGCTTAAGCAAACTACGACGACGGTGGCAACGAGAACGTCACCAAACAAAAGGTTTAATGAGCAAAACAATAACTGTGCACGTTTATTGTACATTCCTTTGCCGTACTCTGCACAACAAGGACGTGGAATGACCATGTTCGGTGTAGTGCGAGGAACGTGAACAACGACGGCTAATTTTTCGTCTTTCCATTTGGAATTGAACGCTGTCATTGCGTATTTAGCTCGAGCACTTTTAGAGCCATTGGGGTACTGAACAGATCTAGAGAATTGCGAATTTCGCTGTTCAAATATAAATTCATTTTTGACTTGGTATCGTCCTCGGCGTCGCTTTCGCCCTTGCTTAAGCTCCCTAATGAAGACGACGGCGACGACGACGACATTGCACAACATGTTAACCATACTCCAGCTAACAGATAGTTGCAGCCTTGGTTTACAGCGTACATTTTTGATATTGGACATCCATGTTGTAGGTTTGATTGATACCTGTCAAAACAACGTATCCGCTGATCAGTATCACGTGACTGTATCGCTTGCGCAAGTTTAAAGCTTATCGAGGTCACATGTTTTTTGAAGTTGACCGCTTCGCAGGTACTGGTTTTCGATTGGATCGGAGGCTCAAGCCAGTTTAACTTATTTTAATCAGTAGCTCCGCTTTTAGGCTTGGCTAAATATATATATATATATTATAATCGTTATCTCTGCGGATGACTTCAACAGTGACGATCCACAAAAATCGATACTCGCTCGATTTTTCATAGACTCAAAAGGGTGTGTTTCTTATTATTTAGACTTCCAACCGTGAACTCGTAAAGTGGATCTATAAGTATAGGCTATTCAGAGCGCTTTGCGTATCCAGTCATGATGTGTAAAAATGACCGCATCTTGTTGCCAAAACTTTCGATTCTGCAGCAGATTCCACGCGGCGATTAACTTGCATTCTTTCAATTTTAATTTGTCTTTTGCGATTCGAGAAATTGATAGTGTCACTTGTAATATCAGTCGCAGTCGCTCTTGCAGGTTCTCCCTCAATAATGCTACATGACGGGGCGCACAGGGCTTCTACTGATGGGTTAATCCTGTCTAAAGATTCGTTATTATTTATTATTATTACCGCAGAGAAATGGTAGGAAATTTTCTTAGCATTCCTTACATACTTTCATTAGGGTTCTTCGTCTTGCCGCCAGGGAAGGCGTCATAATCTGTTTCAGTGACATGTCGATGATATCAAATAAAAAAATAAACCAGAAAGGGCCGATGAAATATGAGACAAGCTTTAAAATGAAGTCACGATATCAATAGTACTTTAAAAGTAAATAGTGCGTTCGAGTCATTCCCGATGCTTTCAAATGATGGCGGACTCCACCGACGCCAATAATCTGGAACTAAAAAGGTTCATTATATATCGGATCACGTCTAAACACACGTGAAGAAAGACTTGGGCAGGAAAAAGACGTGAGCGGACAAAACCGGGAAATGCCGATAAATCAAGTAATTCCGCAATGATGAACGAATTACACAACATGAACCTTCCTCTGTTTTTCCCCCTGAACCAAGTTCAGATCTACGAACTGAACTTAAAGATTCCAAAGTGCCTACGAATGGATGTTAAGCGCGGCGAGCAGACGTAAATGTCTTGTTTACCCAATGAAAGCCATCACAATAAACTCTGAGCTTGCATCGAGATGCTTGTCCGGGCGTAAAGGAGCGTTTGATTAATCAATCTAACACAGATTTTAAGGAATAAAAACCCAGATGATCTGGAATACTTGTCTGAGTATGTCGTTGGCAGTGGGAGCCTCGTGCAGTATTATCATGCTCGGATATGGAAGTTATTGTGTAAAAAATATCGCGCCATTACACAACCGAGGGCAAAAAAAAAAAAAAAAAAAAAAAAAAAAAAAGCGCGAGAAGAAACTTAGCACATGGAGCTAAGATAGATTGTCAGTGCTTTAGTAGACCATGCACGGCTACCAATGGCTTAGTCAATGGCTCGTACACGGAACGAATCGTAAAAGTCCGTAAGTAACGACCTCCGAAAGAAGTGAGCCCACCCCCCATCCCCTGAAAATAGAGGAACTAAGGTTCAAAAGTATAATTATTTTTCCAATCAATAACCTGAGTAACGTACGATAAACCGATGACGATTCAACTAGGGATGGTATAGCTTATTCCAGGGGGGTCATGAAGCGCCCTGGTAAAATAAACCCCGCAAAAATTTTCATCAAGAAACAAGAAGGTACTAACAGGAACTTTTCCTCGAATTGAAATTATTAAAATTGACAACTTTGCGTCATTATTAACAGGAACGCGTAAAAAGAACGTTTAATCATATTGAAATTAAAAACTCGACCAGAGCAGTTAAATATTTATAAAGCAGACTAACATAGCAGTGCATCCTGAACAGTAAAAATAATTTAAGGTATCTTACATCACGGTCCACATATAAAGTGCCCACCAATGTGCCAGCAACATAAATTTGAACTGGATTGAAGAAATTCTAAACGATTTATAAGAACTCAGTGTTTTTACGAATTACACCCAGAGCCTTAGAGGAATACAGCCCTGTTCACATAAAACTAAAAACAAACAAAAAAAACAACAACAACAACAACAACAACAACAAAAAAAAACATCAGAAAGAGATACGTACAGTAGAAGGCATTTGCGTTCCCTCGTGGGGTGAGAGATTCTCGTCCATATCAACTTTCATTTCTCTCGTAAGTTCTCGTGCGTTTAGAGATGCGCCACACTCGCGTTTCAACTGCGGGGAACCCAACCAATGCTCATCTAACTATTTAAAGATGCTACTTTTAGCCCTGACCAAATTTACACAGGTGTATTTCACTTGTAGAAGTCTCTCGATTTGGACAGTGCTTGGGTGAGAGATTCTCGCTACTATCAACTTTCTTTTCTCTTGTAAGTTCTCACGCGTTTAGAGATGCGCCACACTCGCGTTTTAGATGCAGGGATCCCAACCAATGCTTACCTAACTTTTTAAACATGCTACTTTTAGCCCTACCCCAAATCTACACACGTGTATTTCACTTGTGGAAAACTATCGATTAGCACAGTGTTTGTGTTCGAAATTCCCACCCATAACAACTTCCTTTTCTCTCGTAAGTTCTCGCGCGTTTAGAGATGCACCACACTCGCGCTTTAGGTGCGGGCACCCCAACCAATGCTTACCTACCATTTTAAAGATGCTACTTTTAGCCCTCCCCAAAATCTACACACGTGTATTTCACTTGTGGAAGTCTATCGATTTGGACAGTGCTTGGGTGGGAGATTCTCGCCCTTATTAAGTTTCTTTTCTCTGGTAAGTTCTTGCACGTTTAGAGAAGCGCCACACTCGCAGTTTTGGTGTCGGGATGATGCTGACTGGACTTTCTAAAGATGCTAGATTTAGTCGTTTTTCAAATCTACACACGTGTATTTTACTTGTGGTAGTCTGTCGCTTTAGACAATGTTTGGGTTTGAGATTCTCGCCCATTTATATTTCTTTCTCTCGCATGTATTCGAGCGTTTAGAGATGCGCGCCACTCGCGATTTCGGTATCGGCATCTCAAATTATGCTTACTGGACATTTTGAAGATCCTTGATTTGGCCCTTTCTTAAATCTACACACGTGTATTTCACTTGTGGAACTCTATCAATTTGGACACTGTTGTGGTTGGAGATTCTCGCCCACATCAATTTTGTTTCTCTCGTAAGTTCTCGCGCGTTTAGAGATGTGCCACACTCACGTTCCAGGTGCAGGGATTCCTACAAATGCTTACCTAACTTTTTAAAGGCGCTACTTTTAGCCCTTCCCCAAATCTACACACGTGTATTTCACTTGTGAAAGTCTATTGATTTAAGCATAGCTTGGGTGGGAGATTCCTGCCCCTATATTCTTTCTTTTCTCTCGTAAGTTCTCGCGCGTTTAGAGATGCACCACACTCGCGTTTTAGGTGCGGAGATCCCAACCAATGCTTACCTAACCTTTTAAAGATGCTACTTTTAGCCCTGCCCCAAATCATGTAGAAGTAGAAGTCTTTCGATTTGGACAGTGCTTGGGTGAGAGATTCTCGCCACTATCAACTTTCTTTTCTCTTCTAAGTTCTCGCGCGTTTAGAGATGCACCACGCTCGCGTTTTAGATGCAGGGATCCCAACCAATGCTTACCTAACTTTTTAAACATGCTACTTTTAGCCCTACCCCAAATCTACACATGTGTATTTCACTTGTGGAAAACTATCGACTTGCACAGTGTTTGGGTTGGAAATTCCCACCCATGTCAACTTTCTTTTCTCTGGTAAGTTGTGGCGCTTTTAAAGATGCGCCACACTCGCGTTTTAGGTGTGGGGATCCCAACCAATGCTTACCTAACTTTTTAAAGATACTGCTTTTAGCCCTTCTCCAAATCTACACACGTGTATTTCACTTCTGGAAGTCTATCGATTTGGAAAGTGCTTGGGTTGGACATTCTTGCCCATATCAACTTTCTTTGCTCTCATAAGTTCTCGGGCTTTTAGAGATGCGCCACATGCACTCTTTTTTAGAAATGCTGCTTTTAGCCCTCCCCCAAATCTACACACGTGTATTTCACTTGTGGAAAGCTATCGATTAGCACAGTGTTTGGGTTGAAAAATCCAACCCATATCAACTTTCTTTTCTCTGGTAAGTTCTGGCGCTTTTAGAGATGCGCCACACTCGCGTTTTAGGTGTGGGGATCCCAAACAATGCTTATCTAACTTTTTAAAGATGCTGCTTTTAGCCCTCTTCCAAATCTACACACGTGTATTTCACTTGTGGAAAACTATTGATTAGCACGGTGTTTGTGTTCGAAATTCCCACCCATAACAACTTCCTTTTCTCTCGTAAGTTCTCGCGCTTTTAGAGATGCGCCACACTCGCGTTTTAGGCAAGAATCCCTCACTCAAGCACTGTCCAGATCGATAGACTTACACAAGTGAAATACACGTGTGTATATTTGGGGCAGGGCTAAAAGTAGCATCTTTAAAAAGTTAGGTAAGCATTGGTTGGGATCCCCGCACCTAAAACGCGAGTGTGGCGCATCTCTCAACGCGCGAGAACTTACTAGCGAAAAGAAAGTTGATATAGGCGAGAATCTCTTACCCAAGCACTTTCCAAATAAATAGACTTTCACAAGTGAAATACGCGTGTGTAGATTTGGGGGAGGGGTAAAAGTAGCATCTTTAAAAAGTTAGGTAAGTATTGGTTGGGATTCCCGCACCTAAAACACGAGTGTTGCACATCTCTAAACGCGCGAGAACTTACGAGAGAAAAATAAAACTGATATGGGCGAGAATCTACAACCAAAACACTGTCCAAATCGATAGACTTCCACAAGTGAAATACACGTGTGTAGATTTCAGAAAGGGACAAATCAAGGATCTTCAAAATCTTCAGTAAGCATAGTTTAAGATGCCGACACCAAAACTGCGAGTGGGGCGCATCTCTAAACGCGCGAAAACACGCGAGAAAAAAATATATAAAGGAGCAAGAGTCTCCAACCCAAGCATTGTCCAAAGGGACAGACTACCACAAATAAAATGCACGTGTGTAGATTTGAAAAACGGCTAAACCTAGCATCTTGAAAATGTCCAGTAACCATGGTTTGTGATTCCGAAAGCAAAACCCGCGAGTGGGGCGGATCTCTAAACGCACGAGAACTTACTAGAGAAAAGAAAGATTATATGGGCGAGAATCTTAAACCCAAGCACTGTCAAAATCGATAGGCTTCCACAAGTGAAATACACGTGTGTAGATTTGGGGGAGGGCTAAAAGTAGCATCTTTAAAAAGTTACGTGAGCATTGGTTAAGATTTCCGCACCTAAAACGCGAGTGTGGCGCATCTCTAAACGCACCAGAACTTCCAAGAGGAAAGAAAGTTAATAGTAGCGAGAATCTCTCACCCAAGCACTGTCCAAATCGATAAACTTCCACAAGTGAGATATACGTGTGTAGATTTGGGGGAGGGCTAAAAGTAGCTCTTTCAAAAAGTTAGGTAGGCATTGGTTGGGATCCCCACACCTAAAACATGAGTGTGGCGCATCTCTAAACCCGCCAGAACTTACGAGAGAAAAGAAAGTTAATAAGGGCGAGAATATCCAACCTGAGCACTGTGCAAATCGACAGTTTTCCACAAGTGAAATAGACGTGTGTAGATTTGGGGCAGGGCTAAAAGTAGCATCTTTAAAAAGTTAGGTAAGCATTGGTTGGGATCCCCGTACCTGAAACGTGGGTGTGGCGAATCTCTACACGCGCGAGAACACGCCGGAAAAAAGAAAATTGACATGGGAAAGAATATCTAACCCATGCACAGTCGAGATCGATAGACTTCCACACTTGAAATACACCTGTGTTGATTTGGGGTAGGGCGAAAACTAGCATTTTTAAAGAGCCCCGTGAGCATAGTTTGGGATCCCCACACAAAAATTTTTGAGTGCGCCGCATTGCTTAACGCGCAAACACATGCTAATGAAAACAAGATGTAAATGAACGACAATCTTTAACCGAAGCATTGTCCCAAGCGAGAGATTTCCACAAATAAAATACACGTGTGTAGATTTGGGGGAGGGCTAAAAGTGGCATCTTTAGAAAGTTAAGTAAGCATTGGTTAAGATCCCTGCGCCTAAAACGCGAGTGTGGCGCATCTCTAAACTCGCCAAAACTTTCCAAGGAAAAGAAAGTTGATTTGGGCGAAAATCTCTCACCCAAGTACTGTCCAAATCCATAGACTTCGACAAGTGAAATACAGGTGTGTAGATTTGGGATAGGGCTAAAAGTAGCATGTTTCATAAGTTAGGTAAGCATTGGTTGGGATCCCCGCACCTAAAACGCGAGTGTGGCGCATCTCTAAACGCGCGAGAAGTTACCAGAGAAAAGAAAGTTAAATGGGCGAGAATATTCGACCTAAGAACTGTCCAAATCGATAGACTTTCACAACTGAAATATACGTGTGTAGATTTGGAAGAGGGCTAAAAGTAGCTTCTTTCAAAAGTTAGGTGAGCATTGGTTGGGATCCCCGCACCTAAAACGCGAGTGTGGCGCATCTCTAAACGCGCGAGAACTTACAAGAGAAAAGAAAGTTGATAGTGGCGAGAATCTCTCACCCAAGCACTCGCCAAATCCATAGACTTCCACAAGTGAAATACACGTGAGTAGATTTAGGGGAGGGCCAAAAGTAGCACCTTTAAAAAGTTAGGTTAGCATTGGTTGGGATCCCTGCACCTAAAACGCAAGTGTGGCGCATCTCTAAACGTGCGAGATTTTACGAGAGAAAAGAAAGTTGATAGTGACGAGAATCTCTTACCCAAGCACTGTCCAAATCGTTAGACTTCCACAAGTGAAATACACATGTCTAGATTTGAGGGGAGGGCTAAAAGTAGCATCTTTAAAAAGTTAGGTAAGCATTGGTTGGGATCCCCGCATTTAAAACGCGAGTGTGGCGCATCTCTAAACGCGAAAGAACTTACGGAGAAATAAAAGTTAATATAAGTGAGAATATTTAACCTAAGAACTGTTCAAGTCGATAGAATTTTACAAGTGAAATACACATGTGTAGATTTGGAGGAGGGCCAAAAGTAGCGTCTTCAAAAAGGTAGGTAAACAATGGATGGGATCCCCGCACTTGAAACGCGATTGTGGCGCATCTCTAAATGCGCGAGAATACGCGGGTAGGTAAGCATTGGTTGGAATCCCGGCACCTAAAGCGCGAGTGTGGCGCATTTGTAAACGCGCGAGAACTTACGAGAGAAAAGAAAGTTGATATGGGCGAGAATCTCTCACCCCATGAGGGGACGCAAATGACTTCTACTGTAATTATCTCTTCCTGGTGTTTTTTGTTTTGTTTTGTTTTGTTTTGTTTTAAATTCTATGAGAACAGGGCTGTATTCCTCTGAGGCTGTGGGTGTAATTCGTAAAAACACTGTGTTCTTATAAATCGTTTAGAAATTCTTCAACTCAGTTCAAATTTATGTTGCTGGCACGTGGGTGGGCACTTTATATGTAGACCGTGATTTAAGATACCTTAAACTATTTTACTGTTCATGATGCACTGCTACGTTAGTCTGCTTTATAAATATTTAACTGCTTTGGTCGAGTTTTTAATTTCAATATGATTAAACGTTTTTTTTTTTTATGCGTTCCTGTTAAAAATGGTGCAAAGTTATCAATTTTACTGAGTAATTTTAATTTGAAGACAAGGTCCTGTTAGTACCTTTTTGTTACTTGACGGAAATTTTGCGGGATTTGTTTTACTAGGGCGCTTCATGACGCCTCCTGGAATAAGCTATACCTTCCCTAGTTGAATCATCATCAGTTTATCGTACGTTATTCAGGTTATTGATTGAAAATATAATTATACTTTTGAACCTTAGTTTTTTTATTTTCAGGGGATGGGGGGTGGGCTCACTTCTTTCGGAGGTCGTTACTGACTTTTACGATTCGTTGCGTGTACGAGCCATTAGCCAAGCGATTGGCCAAGCCATTGGTAGCCGTGCATGGTCTACCAAAGCACTGACAATCTATCTTAGCTCCGTGTACTAAGTTTCTCCTCGCGCTTTGTTTTTTTTGCCCTCGGCTGTGTAATTGTGCGATATTTTCTACACAATAACTTCAATTGCCGAGCATGATAATACTGCACTTGGCTCCCACTGCCAACGACATACTCAGGCAAGTATTCCATATCATCTGGGTTTTTATTCCTTATGATCTGTGTTAGATTGATTAATCAAACGCTCCCTTACACCCGGACAAGCATCTCGATGCAAGCTCAGAGTTTATTGTGATGGCTTTCATTGGGTAAACAAGACATTTACGTCTGCTCGCCGCGCTCAACATCCATTCGTAGGAACTTTGGTATCTTTAAGTTCAGTTCGTAGATCTGAACTTGGTTCAGGGGGAGAAGCAGAGGAAGGTTCATGTTGTGTTATTCGTTCATCATCATTGCGGGATTACTTGATTTATCGGCATTTCTCGGTTTTGTCCGCTCACGTTTTTTTTCCCTGCCCAAGTCTTTCTTCACGTGTGTTTAGACGTGATGCGATATATAATGACCTTGTCACAGTAAATGGTTTGAACCCAGGTGTATCAGTAGTTCGTATATTGTGATCGTCCGGGTGAGTGTAGTTCTGAAAAGAACTGTTGTTGGTGACTGACGTTTCGACAACCTGAGCGGAAGTCATCTTCAGAGTCAAGTGAATAGTGTTTGTCAGTCGATGATCTTATAAGTCTGGTCCGTTGAACGTGATTGGTCAGTATAGCCATGATGGTATTGGCTGAAAGACTCGTGTAAAGTTTGTCATCAGTCATTGGTGGGTTTCGATCCATCTATTGTTAGTCAAGTAGGTCGGTTTTGGTCCGTGTATTGTTAAGTCGGTCTGTTAGAAGTCCGTTTGTCGGTTTCGTTTCTGTCGTGGATAAGTCGTTTGTAAGGCGCCGGTAGTTGTTGACATCTGTTAAGAGGCGTTTGTTCTAGGTTAGTGTACCAGCTTTCCAGAGTCAGTCGTTGAAAATAGTTTGTACTGTAGGTTAAGCACTGAGCAGAGTCCCAGTCAATGTCGTGGTTTGTCAGTTGATGATGTACAGCAATGTGATTGTTGGCATCACCATTTCTCGTGGCTCGTTCGTGTTCAGTCAGTCTCGTGTCGAGGTTTCTGCCAGTCTCACCAATGTAGGAAGCCTGGCAGTCGGAGCATTTGATCTTGTAAACTGCTCCCTGTCTGTCGTTAGGTTCGTCTCTGTCTTTCACGTTGGTCAGTAAGTGTCGTAACGTAGTTGTAGGTTTGTGGGCTACACGAATGTTGTAGGGCTGTAGGATCCGTGAGATGGTCTCAGAAGTGCCCTTAATGTAAGGTATAGTCACTGTAGTAACAGGTGTAGGGTTCCTGTTCGTAGCGTCAGCTTCAGTAGGTCGGTAAATGTTTCGTCTAATAAAGTCGGCGTTGTAGTTGTTTTTGTGAAAAACACGTTCAAGGTATCTGTTTTCGTCACGTAAGCTGTCCGGTGTGTCACAAACTAGTTGCGCTCGTCTCGTCAAAGTCTTTATAGTCGTGGCTTTGTGTGAAGTCGGGTCGTAGGATGACGACTTCACACAAAGCCACGACTATAAAGACTTTGACGAGACGAGCGCAACTAGTTTGTGACACACCGGACCTAGTTTGTGACTCGAACGCACTATTTACTTTTAAAGTACTATTAATATCGTGACTACATTTTAAAGCTTGTCTCATATTCCATCGGCCCTTTCTGGTTTATTTTTTATTTAATATCATCGACATGTCACTGAAACAGATTATGACGCCTTCCATGGCCGAAAGACGAAGAACCCTAGTGAGAGTATGTAAGGAATACTAGGAAAATTTCCTACCATTTCTCTGCGGTAATTACAGTAGAAGTTCCCTGCGTCCCGTCATGAAGTAACTTCAAGAGTACAGGCATTTCTTTAAATGTTTATTTTTCCCCTCACCTATTGCACTAATTCACAAATACATGTATTCTCCCTGTGAGTAATTCTTTTTATCTTATTGAATCTTTTTTAAGATTCTTGCGTCACGTGGCATTGTTCTGCAGCTCTTTGCAATTTGATCTGCAACGTCTTACATTCTACTCTACCCCATGTCATACAACGATTGACAATTAGCATGGTTACAATCAGATATCTTCAAACAAAGAAACCGTAAATGTGATAGAATAAATTAAACTCCATACCCTCTATTAAAGCAAGACCTTTTGGCAATATTAATGCGAAGAGATTCTCCATGTTAAAATATTAACATTTACAGTTAGTCAACAGGTAGTCAACTTTGAATGATAAGTAAAATGCTCGTAGCCTTTCCTGTAATTCTACCTTCTCAATCTTACATGGGAATAAATTTGAACTCAACATTACAAATGGTAAGTAAATATAAAGTATTATACAGTGTACAACAGAGATATTTAAAATAATTTTTCTTGTTTAACAATTACAACGCGCCAGTTTTCCGTTGCTATAGTAATGCAATTTCACGAAACCTCTGAAACTCTTAGAGCCAAAGTAAAAACGCAACTGAGTTGGCCGTTAGGAACCTTTGAAAGTTTCTATAGAATGCTGTGATTTACGTCAAGCTATCAGACGAGGAACCACGAGCAGCCGCATTCCTTTTGGCGCGAAGATAGCGTACCACATAAACAACAGTTGCCAAGCAAATCCAGCCGCCGGCCACCGCGCAACCAACGCCCACTGCTAGGACAGAGCGGTAGCGGCCACGCTCGGCTCTCCTGTTATGACGACTGTGTGCTTCACGGCTGCGGTGGTGTCGAGGGATCTCTGACTGCAAACATGAAAAAAGACATGAAGTCAAAACATTATCACTGCAGCTCTATTATTGACAAACGAGTTATACTGAACATAGAAAACGGTGCTCCTGACATTTCTCGCGTTCAGCCGGGAGTATCAAGCCGTTTGAACATGTATCCTTGTACACCAGTAGGCATGCCGGCCATTAAAAGTTGAGCTCAAATTCAAGGCTCATTAAGTAACAAATGAACAAATATCGACTCAATAAATTAAAAAAAGCCGTAGCACTTAGTTCATAAATTAGTTAAAATCCTGAAATTGAAACAATGAGATTATTTACCCTCTCAGATTCTTTCTCCATTTCACCATCAGGGAAGTCCTTATCTTGAGCTCCCGTTTTGCCTATTGAAAGAACAATGTTAAGTCAGTCCCTGTGCGATAATTAAAAGAATGTTCCAGTGAAAGCAAGTGATGTCCCATGGCAGCTTACCGTCTCCATATTGCACTGCAAGGAACAAAAGAAGAATGACGATAGCTGAGCACCAAATCGACGTGTGCATTGTGGGACTGCACAGCCTACATCGCTGCAAAAGATGTAAAGTGTCAAAACATAATGATAATGACAATTACGAGTTGAAGATTCAGATTCTTAAACTGGCTCGATGACATATATATTTGCAAGCCTACGAGAGGAGGTTTCCCTTTCAGTGTGAATCCGCCGATGGTAACAATGTCACAAATCGTGTACGTCTTATCTGGTGAGAAAGGTTAAATAAAATATATTTGTTATCAGACATTTTAGTGTTCAATTTCACGTATTCTTTAGCGACGTATTTTTATTTCGCCAGCCTTTGGGCGAGTCAAAATACCGCAAATGCCTTATATGATAATCATTATCCAGCGTTTGTCTCTCGCATTGTGTTTTATGTTGATGATGGACAAGAGAACGAGCTTGATCATGGTGTTAACTCGACGGTTTCCAACAAATATCGTGAGATATTTGTACTCACTTTGCACGTTATTTGCACACCACTGGGTGGAGATGATAAATACACAATACAATAATAACCAATACAACAATGACAAAGTTCTTTTGTGGCAAGTGTGAAATGTTAAATGTTTTTTTAGACTGATGAATAGTCGGTTAAACTGAGTCATTGAAAATAAATAAATTGTCCATACATTCTCAGGAATTACCCACCAAGAGTGTCCACATGTTACAAGTCTTTACAAATGGCTGTTTCCATTAGGTTTGTTCTTCGTTTAGGTCAAATGTTTGTTTTAAGTCAAAAGTGTTGTATCCTAATGACCCCCTACCATCATGATCAATTTAATTCTTTATTTACACTATATAGAGGACATTTACACATATTTTACATGTATATGATAAAGGAATGAAAATAGTAAAATATTAAAAAATATTAAGCCGTCAAATTAGGTTGTTAGGTTGTTCTTATAACAAGTTGATTATTGATTTGAAACTGATTCAGATCATAAATCTTAACGTTAAACACTCTGACGTTTACTGTTTCATTTGCAGTGACGTAGGTCTAGCGAAAACTCTATCTTTAAAAGTGCAATAGTGATTCAACTCAAAGTGAGTAGTTTTTTTTATTTCTTTACTAGCATTCTTAGCTTAAGAGTGTCTTTACAAGCCCTACTGAAATAAATCACGAATTATAAGAATACATTTTTCAGTTGATCCAAATAAAACTGCAGAATTGACCAGGGATATAGCGGAAGAAGGATTGCAGGTGATTAGCACTGCAAATGCACAAAATGGACGTCTTGCAATCAAGAACACAAGATATAAAATAAGGTTCAAACTTGCAACACAGATACGCAGTCAAAACTTTCAAATTAAGCTAGAGCGTAGCAATATGTATTACTTGAATCTCAAATGTTGTGTTTACTATCAAAAGAGAATTGGAACCAACCATAAATTGGAAAAAACTACAATCATCAAACTATAACAACGATAAGAACTGCTGGGAAGGTATCTGTCAAAAAAAAAGTCAAACCATTGTTTTCAGACTGACGTAGGTGCTGGATAGTAAGCTCGCACATGTGCATTCACTAAACATTGAAGATTTTAGTCAAGTACATATATTTACCATTAAGATCTAATATCCAAGGACGAGGACAGTAAGAAAAATCTTACATCTCATACTGTCCGTTAAGCGGTCAGAACACACCGAACATTTTGGGGTTGTTTTTCCTTTGATAAGATCAGACTAGACCGGAGAATATATGAATGTATTATTAAAATAGTTCGTAGAGCACCCTTTGAAGATGTTAAACACTAGAATTTCATCATGACACTTTATCCAAGATGTTACAAAGTCAAGGGGAAGATTTAACAAATTGCTCTTCTTTACACACTAAAAGCTTCTTCAAGAACAAAGGTTGAGACGTTTTAAGTCAACAATCGTTTTACTTACACTTTGCTGTTTATTTGCCTTCTTTTCTAATCGTCTTCCCCTTCAAGTCCTTCCCTTATGCTTTTCACAAAGTAGAAACCGCTCAAACACTGTTAACCAACAAATGTGGATCTCTTTCTCTCTTCTTTTGGCATCGATTTCTCGGTAAAGACGCAATTCTTTTGTTTAAGTCAAACTTAAATTGTTTTGTTTCGACCCTGCGCGATGTTTTTATGTTACGTGCTCTTTCACAGAATGTTTATTGGAAAACCTGTAATAAACAACGATGGAAATGCCTTTTCAGAATCAATATTTTTGTGAGTCACCCGCGCAGTTAACGAAATTTATGAAAACAGTTGCGTCGGAAAAAGCGACTATTTTCAGACATGCGCGTTAAAAATAAAATTCTACGGAACAATTTCCGTCAGAACACGATTTGTAGGATTTATTTATCATGAGCAACAAATTTTCTTGGGCCTTGAGCCTGACAAACTCTTTTAAATTCCCATAGTAGTTGCTTGGGGTTTTTAGCCAATCCGTGAGCGATGTATCTGGATGAAAGACGATAAAAGCAATTTTCAAAATCAGTGCAGCCCACATATGGCAAGACCACTGTGCCTGGGACCTTATCCCGAAGGTCGCCACGGTAAATTAAAGGTAACAAAAATCTGGTGATAGGGTGGTTCCAAAATGTCCCGTGGCAGCTCTATTACCAAGTTATAGAATTGAATACTTTTAGTCTCTCGTCTGCTCGTCATCACTTCGTTTACAACGTAATTTTTGATTATGATTGCCCGACACATTTCCAAATGAATGACATGCGTTGTAAAAAAGGTCATTTGCGAGTTTACGTTCCCCTGACAGGCTCAAATGGGAAGTGATGTACAGCCATAAAATATCGTTCACATATATAAATGAACAGCTTGAAGTGGAGAAATGGTCCAGTAGTGTTTCCATTTTAAGCAATGGCAAACTGTGAAACAGGGTGCTCAGTCTTCGAGTTAAGGCAAAAACTCAGGAAAACTCAACTTCACGCAGAAAAAAGGTACAAGTCTCTCAAAAAATTCCGCTCTTAAACCAGGGGTACAACGTAGACATCTACCAACAACTGACACCATTGACAACTTTTATTTATTACAATTACGACGGTAAAAAGTCTAATTTACACCAGGAGCTCGGGACCTTGGTCTTCAACAGAGTATACTTGAGTCTTGACCTTATCACACCACTCGGATAAACGATCCCTCATGTGAGCAATCTACATAAAATAAACAAAATTAAAGTCGCTTTATTACGAGTAGTTGCTAAAAGCATGGCTGTTGGGTAGCAATATAAAAGGAACGGGTTCCTACAAATGGCATGCTGTAACAACATCTGCAACAAGGCTGAATAAGAAAAAGTTCATCACTAGAAGATTTATGTTTGAAACAGCCACAGACATGACTAACGAAAAAGAGATCACCTCCACCTTAAAGGTGCAAAACCCATGAAGCTCCCGTACTGACTACATTGTACATTCTTCACCTTTGCGCAAGCAAAGACACGAAAAGCGCAATTAAAGTTGTTATCATTTACCTGATTCAGATCGAGTACTCGTGGTTGTACCCAAGTCATGTGCACCATCTGTTCAACCTCGTCAATGGAGCCTGGTGACAAATGAAAGAGTGTTTGACAATCAACTGACTGTGACACTGACTATTTACCATTTATGTGTTGGGTTCAGACAGGTAGCAAAATAAAATAATCATCAAGTGACAAGTCACACACTTAGAAAATAGCGCTGATAGTTTGAATGATATAGGAATGTACCCTACCTTTTACTAAGCCAAGTGATAAAGCTTTCATTACAAGGAGCTCTACCTGTATTGAAGAAAGAAGAAACCAAAATGGATTAACGTGTATTCTGAGTAGGACCAGAGCCGTCCCTAGAGTGCAAGTATTTCTCTCACTGTTTCTCTATCTCTCTGGACAATCCAGAAAAGAGCAGAGGAGGAAGAGGGGGAAGAGGGGGATAAGGAGGTGAAGAAGAAGGGGTCTAATTGGAGTCTAAAACAGACTGCATGTACATACAACCACTATTTAACAATTAGACCCGTAGCCCTTTTGGGCTACGGGTCAATAGCCCATTCGGCTTCGCCTCATGGGCTATTGACCCGTGGCCCTTGAGGGCGAAGGGTCTAATTGTTTTAGTATCACCCAATTAGTCGGACAGAAAAGGCAATAATAAAGGTAGCAAATGCAAGTTGAAGAAATATTTATTTGGGAATAAAACGAAAGAAAGCGTCACGCTCGATTGGGCCAATTTTGCTACTCGAGAACTATTACCAATAGTCCTTTAGTAGCGTAGCCAATTAAAATGCAGGATTTGCATTAGTCCACTAGTTGGGTGATACTAAAATGTAATATATTTAGCTGCTTCTTTGTCCTGGTACTCAATGATTGCTTAACCAGCCAAAGAAATTTTATCTTAAGACACATAGTACAGTTTAGAATACCATACAGTCTACATGTTCTTACCTCTTCAAGGGGTAACTGTGCTTCTCTTGCTATCATTGCAAATGTAAGGTTTCTGTCATGAGAGGGTCTTTTGAATGTCAACTAAGGGAATAAACAATTGAAAATGACTGTCATTTGAAAAAGCAAGTTACCTTACATTTACTTACAAACATTGTGTGTAAGCAAAGAATTACTACATGAGTGAGAGAAAATGCTTCAAGAAAAAAGAACAAAAAGAGCAGACCTCCATCAAGCACAGCAAGCTGATCTTCTGTCTTAGGTTCTTGTAGTTGTGGTTCAAGTCAGCCTGTAGACAAACCAGCAAAACATTGATCTTTTAGCATTCATTCAATTCAGCAACACCACAGATCATTACACTGTTTTAGCTTGAACCCAGTGAAAGCCGTTCAAGAGGCCCTGTTTAGGTAAAATTCTGATGTAGCTACATAGAATCAAAACAGCAACATGGAGGCCAATAAAATGGTGACGAATGACAACAGATCTGTTGAAATTTGGCCAGTAATGCCTTGACTACTCAAAATTACCACTACTTGGTTATAGATGACTGTGAAATGACTATTATTGGAGAGGAAATTACTCTATGTATGGTGATATGCAGTAGAATTACATCACATTACATCACTATTGTATAAATGCATTATACTACAATAATAGCACCTGTTTCTGCCACTGAGGTCTCAACAATTCAAATTTGGCCAAGTCACCTGCAAAACAACAGATTGTTCTGAAAAGACTGCACCACGACAAAACTATGAGAAAAAAAGCTGCTTCATGACAGAGCTGGCTCTGATCAATACATTTTCAAGACTTACATACACTATTATAATAACTCTAATGCCACCATGTACATATATATATGTCTCAACCAACAAGGAACTCATTACTGTACATACCACTGTTGAATGCAAAGAGAAGATCTATTAGCCATTCGTGCTCTGTTCCTTTGAGGGACTGCAGTACAGGATGTGCAAGCTAGAAAAGTAACAAACATTCACTGTACACCTGTAAGACATACACAAACATCTGTACATGTGTAATGGTGATACAAAGACCTCTGGTCAATAACAGGGTGCCAAACAAACATACATGTATAGATAGTATACATGTATCCATTAAGTGAAGTCTGCATACGAGCCAAGAGGGCCCATCAGGCTGGAGCTTATCCCAGTTTCTGTAGCATGAAGCGACTAGGAGTATTTCTACTCCCCACCCCCCCTCCGGATGGAATGATAGTCCATCGCAAGGTTATCCCCAGAAAATAACATATAGTTTATGTAAAAAAGTTGGGAAAAATGGTAAAAATCACTATAAAACAGGAAACACAAAGACTGTACACATGCATACAAAAAGGATTTAATGAAAAATTATGTGAGGCTGAGCTACAATGTAGTGTTGACCTACCAGTTCTCCAAAGTTGTAGATATCATTTCCCAGTAAAGCTGCTAGAGAAAGGTGTAGGGCTCTATCTACTTGTTCACCAACTAGCAATGACACAGAGAACATTGTATCACATTTTCAAAAAAATATTTAAAGTCTAGGCACAAAATGTAAACGCATTTAATGACTTGTACATGTAAAAAAACCTAAAGTCTAGGCACAAAATGTAAACACATATTTAATGACTGTACATGTAAATTTTTAAGTTGTGTCATCTACAATACTACCTTAAACACAGTACATGTAATTTACAACTGACCTGCCATGGTACTTATTTCTACACAGCCTAAAAAACGCAGTGCATCTCTGTAGTAGTCATTATATGAACCAGTAATCTAACAAGACAAGAAAAATTTACCATAAGCAATGTATTAAATCAAAGCAAACTTCAAAATACCCCAGCTGCATAATGAGAATTTCATAGTTTAAAGCCAGTGATTATGTGTATAATTTAAATTTTAAAAAAATAGGTCTATTATGTGTGAGAGTGTAAACTTGCAACACACACTTTGTGATAGTTACTGCACAGTTCGTAAAACCGTCCATGAACTGTAGTTACTCCATCTATGGTCTCCAGCATCCCCCTTGCTTGTTCAACCAGTGCCTGAAAAAAATTGGTAGGTAACCCAAATGTATATTGTAGATTTACAAATAATTTGAATGGCAAGAAATGAAGCCAAGGTACAGGTTGTACAGTAACATACTGTACATTGCATATAATAAACATTACAAACTCAAATGTAACAAAAAGATAAGTTCACACCTTTGTTTCTTCCATGTTGCTCTGTTGAAGTTTAATGTTACCAATGGCTGTCATACACAGAACTTCAGCCTCTATATCATTTTTGATCTGGAACAAAGAAAGTTGTAGAATATAAATGCTCTCACACTGAACAATACCTACATATATGTAAGAGTTCTAAAAGAGCAAATAGTGATAACAAATTCAGTGAAGGTAAGTTAACGTGGAGTAAGTCAATTCATAATCATGCACAATCATACCTTTTCTTTTTCCCTTTCAAGGAACTCAATAGCAGTTTCTGGTTCTAAAATGAAGGAAAGTGTAATCAGAATAAAAAGGGCAGATGCGCTTTGATGACATGTTGCCACTACTGTCAAGTCTACAAACATGCATTATACACACATGTACATGTATAGTACATGTACATGTATGTGTTCAACAAGCAATGACACTGAAAATAGTAAACACTTACCCTTTATTTCCTTTATAATATATATCACGATTTCCATGAGGGAAAGCATGTTTATTCTGGGAATTAAAAGGAGAAGAATACATTTGAGAGCTCTCTAGGAGCATTGATCATCATTTGTTAATAATACGATGCTGTCAGTAAGTACTTGACAATCAGTTAATGAAAAGCAGATACATGCAGTCCAGACACCACTAGCAAACAGTTGTATAGATGTATATCTATTATTTTTTATACTTTACCAATAAATTCTTCATTTGTGTGACTTTTTCAAGCAGTTAGGTTTCTGCCACTCTGTGCAGCAACCTACGTTGTTACAAAGTAGGTCAACAGGGCTAATAAATACACTTGAGTGGCTGACACCACTTTGAGCTTCAACCTACATGTATAGTCTAGGGCAGGAACTTGCTGATACAGTCATGTACAGTCTGAAAAACTTTGTTATTCTGAGCTGCATGCTCTGCTTATTACAGTTTAAACTACATGTAGCACAGCGTAGGGTTCGACTTTCAGGAAAAAACCTTGGGGCCAGCTGGCCCCTAAGTAGCAAAAGTATTTCAGTGAAAAGTGTGACAAGTTAGTTGCCAGTGAAAGACACGAAATGGTTGCATTGGCAACCCCAGTGATCAGGATGTTGAGCCAACCTTATGTTCCTAACAAATTTGGATTTGACAAGAAGACCACATACATTTGTACATGTACATGCATACATGTATAATATACATTGGCAGATCATGAATGCATGGGGCTATCAAAATGTTTTTTCATATACATGTACATGTAGTTGTAATAGCCACAGGTAGCAGAGTACTATAAAACAAAAAGGTTCAGCCATGACTGCAGGTTTCCACATTACCTGTGTTCAAAGTCTGCAAGGAAATTATCATACATCTAGAAGACAAAGCAAAATTAAAGTTAATTACCATTGACGGTCTACATGGTGATAATACAATGCAGTGAGAAGAGTTTGTTCTTCACTCTTTCATTAATCTCAATAAAGTAAACTAAAGCCCTGAAAATGTAAAAAAAAAAAAAAAAAAACTGGAAGGAAAGGAGTTTCAGACATCATTCTTCACTATGATTTCTTCCAACCATAGCTTTACAGATGTTGTACATTCAGAGTTAATGAACACAAACATTGTCATACCTCTACTAGCCCTCCATTTTGGGCAAAGTACTCGTTCTTGACAAACTCAGTAAGTTTCAGAGTCAATTGATGCCATAACCTATGAGACAACATTTTACATTCATGTTTCACTATTTTAAAATGAAAGCAACACCTTATAATTAACTTTTTTTTTTTGTAGGAGATCAGATTTGTATTGGCAAGGGAATTCACACTATTCACACATAATGTATTTCATTAGTTAATCACTGTTTATATATATATATATTTTCTGTTCTGTACTGGTTCTTATGCAACATGTAAACTGCTTGCAGTCTATTTTTTCTCAAAATTAGGCAGGAATATAGGGTGAGATGCTTCAGACGAAGAGGCCATTCTCATTCATACTGCCTTTTTCCATTCACATTTGTGGAAATAAACACTTATCTGACACTTTGAGAAATGACAGACTGCAAGCTGTCTACACTGTACATCATACATTACATGATTACATGTAAAAGAGTACAGGACAGAACCAGAAGACAAATAACAAGACATGTCAAATTCAGAAAAAAATATACTGAATAGGGAATAGTGTGTGAATACATGAAGCATTCAGTCGTTCTCAGTCCTCACTAAATACACTTGCCAATTCTTAAAATTAAGCTTACGTCTCCTATCAGACATGTACATGTAAGCTTACTCAAAGTTCACAAGAGTAGCAAATTGAGCCCCACATGAAGATCGTGACTGTATAAAAGACGAGTGAGGCCACATGCGATCAAATAAGCTAATTAAGTAATCATCAAAGCTTCAATAGACAATAAAACGAAATTATGGCTGTAGTAACTTTCCAACTCCAAGCTAAGTTCAAAGGAACAGAAACTTCAGTGAATAATTCAATTGCAAAAGACTACAAGCACCACAATTCACTCTCGCTGTAGCAAAAGACCTGGTTCACACAGGTTTGTAACGAAGCAAAGCATATAAAATGATTAAACTGTGAAGATGTTTTCTATAAAACTGAAAGAAAGACTGATGACTGACACGAACACCTTTGAAAGTTTCAGCAAGTAAAGTCTTTGACAAGCTCTATGACTAAGCACTTCAACTTAACAAACTCAAAATTACACAAAACCTACTTTTTCTCGTACAGTTCACCCAAAGAAACCCATTCCGATGCCAAAGGTCCCCCTTCACTTTGTTTTCTACTCAAGAATCCTTTCACATCCCTCATTTTTACACGAAATATTCAGTTCGTTTTGAAGTAAAATTTTCTAAAATGGCGATCTCATGGAACAACTTGAGCCCGCCGTTTCTTGACCAGCGGGAATGTCAGGAGAATTAAGCTTTTGATCTGGAGCGCGGCCGGCGTTCAATTTCCCGCCAAAATCTTGCAAAGACGTTTTATGACTTGAGCATTTACCTTTCAGAAGGGTTCAGCTTGTTTGATTTTCAAAAACTTACTTGTTTTCCCTTGACGACAAACGTTTGAGAAACTCGAGAAAGGTTCAGAAACTTTGCAAAATCAGGTAAGTCCTTTAAAACCACTCTCTTCCGTGGATAAAAAAAAAAAAAAAAAAAAAATTAGACGAGTAAAACCTTCGCATTTCGTGCACTTCGTGTATATCCAGGATAAGCTTGATATTTTTTTTTATAAGATTTCTTCTAAAAAACACAGTTCTATTTTAGTTCGGAAGACGACATGGAAAAAACAGTAGAAAAGCAATCCAACCGATCGGCATTTCTAAGACAACCAGGTAAGGAAAAAAATATATATATTGACAAGGTAAGCTTATATGTTTTCGAAACTTTTAAAAACTTATAAAAATGTAAGTTTATTTGATTTTACTATTTCCTTTTTCTTTGGGATACAAAATTAATTTCCCGTGATACGCTTGTTTGAATCATATTCACTTATCATGCATGTTACGAATAACAACTGACCGACTACAACAACAATAAATATAATCGGTAAATGAGGTGTAACAAACACGGCGAATCGTCTCTGATTGTAGTCCTGTCGGAGAACTCTGGGATTCGTCCCATCGGCAGTTTTGCAAGTTCACAAGCGAGGGTCAAAAGTGATTCACAATGAAAAAAATCCACAACGGCACAGGCATCGCCATCGCTTCTCGCAATACGTATGGGTTATTGACTAAGTGTGAGGTCAAGATGGCTGGATATTGGCCACGTTCTTTTTTTGCGTGTTTATGGACCGAGACGGAGTCGAGGTCCATAAACTCGCAAAAAAAGAACGAGGCCAATATCCAGCCATCTTGGCCGAACAAGGTTGGTCAATAAAGGATTTATTATATGGCTTTCGGGAAATTTTTCTTGCGGGACACGGCGGGTAGTTCCGAGCGGGCAAGATAGCTCCATCTTGCCCGCTCGGGTAGCCAATCACAGCGCAGGATTTGATTCATCTTGCCCGCTCACGGAGCTAGCCATATAATAAATATGGGTTATTGACCAAGTGTGAGGTCAAGATGGCTGGATATTGGCCAAGTTCTTTTTTTTGCGAGTTTATGGACCGAGACGGAGTCGAGGTCCATAAACTCGCAAAAAAAGAACGAGGCCAATATCCAGCCATCTTGACCGAACAAGCTTGGTCAATAAAGGATTTATTATATGGCTTTCGGGGAAATTTTTCTTGCGGGACACGGCGGGTAGTCCCGAGCGGGCAAGATAGCCCCATCTTGCCCGCACGGGTAGCCAATCACAGCGCAGGATTTGATTTATCTTGCCCGCTCGCGGAGCTTGCCATATAATAAGTCCTTGTACAAGGTTTCGCATGCTTACGTGCCGCACAGACAACAAGCCCTGAGAAAAATAAACAGAACCGAGGACTACTTGCGAAGTGATTTGTAATCTTTGCTCTGACGGAGGACTAACACTAGAAACATCAGCTTCACAAACTCGCTACGGCGATTAATTTACCTTAGTCGACTTTAATTTGATGAATAGCTAAGAGTTTCATTTGCCCGCCGGCGTAACCCGAGAGTTTTTTTAGAACCGATAACTTTTTCCACCACAAAAATGGTCCATTTTGCTTCAATCAGTCCCCTGCTCCCTTCATACCTCCCTTTCTCCCTCAACCCCCTGAAACACCACCTTAATCCCAAACTGCTTTTACACGTTCGTATGTGCTAAGACAAAATAAGTTGTAAGCTATTGGAAAAGTGTCTTACATGTGTTCTTTTAGCTCGAGTTTTACTGGTAGACTACAGTCCTCCATTTGATGCTGATACATGTGAATACCTTCATGATGCCTTGGTGAATTTCTTTGCACTTGTGACTCATCTGAGCGGACCTTGCCGAACACCATTCTTTGGATTGTTTGCACTCACAGACCATCCAGAGGTGAGTTAAGTATGTTTTGGCATAGTTTTACTGTATTATGTTATTTCAACAGTGAGGTAAAAACGCAGGCGAAATAGGTTTCGTTAGTTATTATCCAATCCGAAAAAATGAGTGGAACGAAAATGCCGGCCATCTTTTTGATACTGAGTGACGTCAGGGATTCTAAAAAAAAACCACATGCCCTGACTCAGAATTTTGGACTTAAAGGAAATTGGCTGTCATAAAAAGGTGGTGGCAGCTGGCTAGGTCGAGGGGGACCGGTCAACTGAACTCTTAAAGTTGACTTCAACCTTTCACCATTAAAATAGTTAACCCTCTAGCGAAAAACCATGGATTTGGTTGAGATTTGGGCAGTATTGATCTGATTGCTTGATTTCAGTTACCTGCAGAAGATCTTGAATCATGCATATCACTTCCAAAAAGACCATCATATGTTTTAAATATCTTTACAATTACGTCTCAATCACGATATAAACAAGCAGTAATGTGACCATAATCGTTTCAGAACCTGTTTAGATTGCAACATGTCAGAGGTAACTTTCCAAGGCTCCACACTGCCTTTGAGGAACTCAAGTTACTTTTTAAAGAAAAGTCGGCTAATCCGTGTACACCAGGTATGAATATTCAAAATGATGTCAGTTAGACAAAGCACCCCTTTGGAGATGATGTGTGTGGTGCGTATCAGATCAATATAACGAGCAGACACAGGCTTTTGGCTTCAGGTTTCAATTATTGTTGTTTGAAGTAAAAATTGAGATACTATTGTTTTCGTTTAAAATTGAAATTCTTACAAACTTTCATAGAACTCCATACACACTCCTATACGACGCTTTGGTGGTCTGTGGACACACCTAGTATGCATTTTCAATCACTGTGAAGACTCGGGTGAAAAAATATCTTGGATATCGTGGTCTACTAGGAAGAGCACGTTAAATTTGTTCGTCAATTTAAGATGGCTTTATATCCCCTACATGCAGTGAGGCGCAGTGGCCTCGTGGTTAGTGCGCTCGTCTCCGGATCGAGCGGTCTAGGTTCGAGCCTTGGCCGGGGACTCTGCTTTGTGCTCTTGGGCAAGACACTTTGCTCTCACAGAGCCTCTCCCCACCAAGGTGTATAAATGGGTACCGGAGAACTTAATGCTGGGGGTAACCCTGCGATGGACTAGCATCCCATCCACGGGGAGTAGACATACTCCTAGTCACTTCATGCTACAGAAACCGAGATAAGCTCCAGCCTGATGGGCCATTGGTTCGTATGTAGACTTAACCTTTTACCTATGCAGTTTTTTAAACTTCGTGCAAAGGTATATCTTAACATGCCTATTACAACTTGATAGTAAAAAAATGGAGGTCAAGGAGCTCGTTTTTGAGTTATAAACACCTATACAAAAATTGAAGTTTTAATGTTGCTATGGTAACACGTTAGTCATGGAAATAACCACAACTTGTCCACCAATGATTGGACATTTGTGTGATACCAATATTGTAAGATCACTTCTTAAAGAATATTGGTATAAATATTGTTTCGTCAAAGTATAGCAGCTTGAATTAACAGCAGTAAATTATATCAGAAATATAAAGAAACGATTTTCGATTACGCATGTACATTCATTGGCAAGATTAAAATTAACAAACCACATTTAATAATACCTGTTCAATATTTATTTTCTTTGAAGATGTTATTCTACAAGCGCTTAAAGAAACAGCAGCACAGTTCAAAAGACAATCGCAAAGTCTGAGGCAGGTTAGAAACTACAGCTACCATGATTACCCTTCCCAAATCAAATCATTATCTTTGCATTACAGCTACTTTGTCCTTAGTCCATTTTCGACGAACCAAGTCTCCTTGGCGGCAAGTATTTCTGAATTGCTATAGTTAGATTGATTATCAAACCTAAGCTGTTCAGACTAGTAGATTGACTTTGATTGGTAGTTTTTCTTATTCTTTAATAACCAAACTTGGAAAAACGAGATCCAGTTTTTTCGTCATTGTCTCGATATTGACCAAGCCCATGATATGACTCCTTTGCAATTTCTGTGCATGCATCAGAGTGGCATAGAATGGGTCTTTTATATCGTAATATTTATTGAAATTTGTTTTTAATTTTTATTTCTTAGATGAGCTCATCTAGTTGTCAACTAGAAATAATATTTCTTACCAGCAGAACAGCCACCTCTGTCACGAAACACATTGAAAAGTTTTCCAAGAATATTGAACTCGACAACCTAAAGGTTAGTGAATAGATATCTTTTGTGCGATTGATTACATGCAGCTTCATTTACCCAAGTCAGCAAAGATGATTCCTATCCAAATGCAATGGAAAGATCAGAGTTAACAGGCTAAATTATCGAAAAAATATGTAGGCTTTTTCGACCCAAAAGAAATAATATTAGATTTATCTGACAGTTAGATAAAATCTGATTTCAACTTATCATTAACAACTTTCACAACTCACCTTATTTTACCCTCATGAGCTAGCGTAGAAATAGAATAAGAACTTACAGATATCTTTTGAGACCATTCCAGTTACTATTTCTATTTAATTTATCTTGTTTAGATGAAGTACTAAAATATTAAAACCATGCGTGCGAAATGAAACCTTTAAAGTCATCTGGGATTTTACTACTTTTCGACTTCAGAAAATCCAGCTGGTCAATGTGCAAAGTTGTGAAGAAGTAAACAGAGGAGATGACGATACCCGGTCCGGTGAGAAAAAGCAGTCAGTTGAAAAGAAACTAGCTAGAGAAATATCTTTTCCTTTTGTCTCTATTGTTTCGAATTCTAGTTTTTTGATTTATCGGCTGACAGCCTTTATTTCTGGGTTTATACAAGAAGCACAGACAGCACAACGTTCAGCATTGAGAAATCGAAGCACCGGTAAAAAAAAATACCCGAAAGGTATTAGCATTTCACTGCCTTTAATTATCTCTGTCACCATTACTGTTCATTTTTGAAGAAGATGACAGTTCACCAGGGACTGACGAAGACGGATTGATGGATGGTGGCCTGGTTGACGTTGTTTCACTGGGCAAAGGTAGAAAAGTTAAAGTGTTCTGATGTTAAAAGTCAATTTCAGCTCTTAGAATGTTTCTTTATAAATGTCACTGGTTACATCCCATGCTCATTGTTCCTATCCAACTGGCCTGACATGACGTAAAAGCCAGACCTCTTAGACTGGGTGCTCAAATACTTGTTTAATCCTCATTACTATGCCCTGGATTTGTGCTTTTTAATCCTAAATGAATATAAAATTAATTTACTTGACGTCTGTCCTCAGTCTCAATGTCGTACTCAGTTATACACAGCGTCAGTCTTGTTTTTTTTCCTGTTCCTGTTGCAGATGTTTTCAGTTTTCAAAACTTTTTTAAAACTTGGCTGCTTGACGGTAGTACAGATCAAGAACACTTACGGATAACTCTACCCAGTGCGTTTACCCAGGATAGTGAAGGTGAGATATGTAGAAAGTAATGGAAATTGTCAGTAACAAATTCTATTGGGTTTCGTTTGGGTAAAACCAATGCAAAAATATAGTTTACTAATAATAATTGATCCTAATGACGCAGCAGACTGAGAAAAACTCCCAAAAAGGGTCCTGTAGATAAGGAAAATACAGATCGTTTCGGTTTATATGCTGTTACATATATACTTTTTGATGATCGCATGTATTCTAGCATTAATTATAAATTATTTTAATCAACTTGATAGGCGATCATAGTCAAGACCATATGGACACGGGTCTCACTCTAAAGTGTGATCTCCACGAACGTTTGCTGAACCCTTTGCACCTTCCTTACCAATCTTGCTTTGTAAGTAAATCTCTGTCTTCAATATATATATACCAATTCACTTGGAGCTATGTAACCTGGAGTGTAATACTGGTACAGAGAAGCACCGAGTTTCTTCGAATGTTAACATGGAGGTGGATTTCATCTTTAGCGAGGATCTTAAGTAGTCAAAATAAAAGAATACTATATTGAAAAAAAAAAGTGGGCGACTGATGATGCATTTACATCATCGGAAGCTCCAATAATCGAAGCTTGATTTTGCGTTTTGTTTGTTTGTGTTTTTGCGAATGTTACAAGGCTGATACCAAGAGCAAAATACCACAGAGTTTTGTCCATCATTGCCAGTCGCGCTGCTAAGAGTTTGAATTAAATCGATCTTGATCATATTTTGTGCATTTTATGGGTGATTCCTTTTAAAATCAACGTTTTTCTAATTTAACCAATAGACTGTGTGCTCAGAATCGGCCAATCTCACGAGCAAAGGAATTGCAGTAACAAAGCCCAATATACTGACTTACCCGGTATACAACCTGACAGCCGTGAAGCTCGTCAACACAGAGGCTGTTTGTGAGTCAATAGTAAGAGAATAATACATTGATAATGCGCTTTGAATAATTCATCGGAAATGACAAAAATTATTTGAAGACCTTTGAAGGTAGTTGTTGCAACACATGTGACATGTGACCACAGTCACGCTAGTTCACATGTCAGATGTAGAAAGAAAGGTGTCATGATATAGGTGAATCGTTTTCTTTCATTTTTTTAAAAACACTTCGATTTTAATTGAAATAGTAGAGAGGTTCAAGTCGAAAGTAATTCACAGTTACTTTGGTCTTTGCTTTCAGTTTTAAACAGTTGGATCGTCTATAATTTGTGATTGTTTTTCCAACACTCAATTGAAAACCTCTCTCGAGTCAAGTAACAACATAATACATGAATAGGAAAAAAACGAGAAAGAAACATTGGAAAGCGGAGAAAAAATTATCGTACCTTCTACACCAGCAGTATTTGTCACTTAATCATCATTCATCTACATTCTACATTTGATTTGGCGTGACCTCCATGCATCAGTGTTTATCAGTCTATCAGATTTTTTCCTCAGTTGTAACTCATGTTGTTCTATTTTTGTTTTTTTATTCTGCATTGGTTGACACCTTATGCACTGCTACGTCCAGCTCTTTGGGATGGTGAGTTAAGCACTTAAGAAAATGGGTAACCTGTCAACGAATTTAAGTGTCCACAGCGCAAAATCAGTCCGATGGCAATCCAAAGAAAGCGCGCTGGTTCTGATAAATGCCTTACAAATGAACGGAAAAATCAGTCTCTCAAATTTTATCAAGACAGTAAGGTGGCTGATATTTCCGTACAGAACATTTTAGTTCTTAGAATATACTCCTTCCCACGACCAACCATCATTATACTATAAAATTTCCATAACAAGCGTTGGACTAGTTTTGGCCTCTTTTGGTTGGTTCATTTTTGGGTTGGCTTACTTATCAGAAGGGAATTTTGCATTTCAAAACTAGTTGGGCTAATACTTAAAAGAACAGGACTTTTAGGTTGAAAAAAAGTTCCGAAAAATGTTATGTGCGTATAAAAAAAATTATGTTAAAACGCTCTAAACATAAAAAAATTAAGAAAAAAAAAAATCCGCAGTCATCAAAATGATCAGATAAGCTAACGTCGCTGATTTATTGCAATGAAATAAAATACAATACTGTCCAACTGTATTTACTATCGAAATAAATTTTACTGTAATTTTCTATTTACAAGGCTAAAAAAGTTAAAAGAAAAAACACCGAATGTTTTCGACACTAGATCATCTTCAGAAACGTTTGCAGGTTACCCACCTAACCGTGAAGATGACCTAGTGTCGAAAACGTTCGGTGTTTTTTTTTACTTTTAACTTTTTTTAGCCTTGTAAATAGAAATTTATTGTAAAATAATATCATGGACAAATGTTAGTCTTCATTAAGACCTCTTACATATATTCGGGAGGGCTTTTATCGTAAAAATACCTGCATCTTCGATTGGGGTGGTATGGGTAGTCTATCCGTGTATTTTGCTTTCACTGGCTGTGCCATTCACTATGAGGTAAGCAACGGCTTAAAAAGGCCATTCCAAAGCCAGCCCAGAAAGAGTAGCATTAAGGTCCCACATGAAAGAGAAATAATTAGCTGCATACTGCGCTTATTAGTAGGCAATTAGATCGAAAGCGCAAAGTTATAAAATTTAAGAACATTTTCAAGATTATTTTGCTTTTCCATAGCCTTACATTGTTCGACCCACATCGTGTTGGAAACTGGATTGGGAAGAGCTGGAGAGCAACCAGCAGCACTTCTATGCTTTCTGTTCAGTGCTGAAAGAACGGGTAATATGTACACTTCACTACATTTCCTACTGTCACAGCAGTGGTAAAAAGTAACTAAATAACTATGAAAGTGTGATAGTTCAGTTGTACTAGCTGTTTTCTTATTTAATTAAGGGTGTGTCGCTATTGGCGAGAACCAGTGGTCAGAGTGTGGTCTCACATGGCCATCAGCAGGCTGTGAGGGCTTCTCCTCAAGGACACTTCCTTCTCCTTCCATCTGATAACTCTCTGTTGTTGAAGTCTATCGCGGTCAGTGAAATGATGCTACCTAGCGATTTTCAATCTCCAGTGGCAGGACCGAGCGACAGCGCACTGTCGGTTGTAGCCTCGTGCCTTGACCAGGTAATACCAAATTTATTCGCAGTTTTCAATACCTGTAAACTGCAGCCTTGACACCAAAGACAATACGTTGACATTTTCTTTTCTTTTTTTCACAGATCGAATTCTCCAATTCATACAATCCACTTCTGGTTCATTCAGATCTATACAAGTGTCTGATCTCTCAATCCCTAAAGAGCAATTCAGCTTCGAAACCACTGAAAAGGCGCTTTCAAGCACCTCAGGTTGGTAAATCTGGCCAGAGACTGATGTCACCGAAAACAATTCAGTTATTTGCAATGATACCTTTCTAAGGAACGCTTCTTGCCCAACAGTGTTCTGAAATTTGCCATCAGCTAAAAACACATGTACAGACACGGTCGTCCATAGTCACGGCTGATTCGTAAGGCAAAATATGTTTCTCTCCTGTTCTGTGCAATTCCGAAACCGTGAGTTATCTAAGAATAACTTGAGAAGGACTCGATCTATTTTGGAGATAAATTCTGTCACCAAGACCTCAAGCCTGCATAATTTTCTCTGATCGGAACCATGCATGATCATATTCGCATTCAGACCATCCTATAAAGTAAGTATAGAACGTTTTCACACGACGTCACGGCATCCATACTGCTGTTTCTAAAAAAAACAAAACAAAAAAAAAATGAAACGGCGGCCATGTTTGTGAACCAAACCAATCCTGCAGGAGTTGAACTCTTATCTTATGTAAACAATTTCTTTTGTTCCAATAACTTTGCATGGCTGCTGGCCACGTACGTGAAAACGCTCTATAAATGAGGCGATGGACTTGCCTCCCATTAAGAAAAGTAACATTACTTCATGCCATCTCATGCTACAAATACCAGAGTTAAACGCCCAACTTATCAGTAAGGCATCAGGCCGAATCCAAGCCCCAAAGAAACCGTAAGGAACTTTCATCCCTCCTTTTTTCTCTATCAAAACGTCTTTTTGCTGGACTGATTATAAATTCGCTGTTTCTTAAAGCCTTGTATGATAGCTTTTAATTGCAATACTTTAACATTTGCTAGAAATCCCAGGCTTCCAAGCAAGCAGCAAGCAGCTGTCAAACGGTGACCACTGATACCAATCAACAAACAAAAAGGGCAACACCGCGGGCTCAAGCGCGACGAGTGGTATTTACAGCTCCAAAAGATCCACTTTCTCAAGCCCCGCAATTAACAAACGAGTTTAGATCTGCTGGGACCGTGCTTTCCATGTCTAAACGTTTCAGATCCAATTCTGCGGCAAGTCTCTATAACAGCAGTCCACCATCATTTCCTGATAACTTGTAGTCAGAGTACCTGTTTTTAATGAGCAATTCCCCGTCTCACGAATGCAAAAGTTCCAGAAGTGGCGTCATAGTGGAACTGGAGTCTGATTCTGTGATCTTTAAAGAGTTTGGAATAAAGAACCTGTAAGAGTGATTCATAAGAAATAGTACACAGTTATCCTGAGGCTACATTCATAGTTTTGCAAATAGCAAAAATATCCAAAGATCATCACATAATTGAAAGTGGAAAAACAAACAGCAAATTAGAGAGGCTTAAGAGAAGCTGAAAACTGAAACATTACTTCAAGTTTTAATTAAACACGTGTGCATAGCTGTCAGCAAATTCAACTTTGTGTAACATTAGCTGACAGGTTTCGAAACGGAAAATTATCAAGCTTTGAGAATCTGAAAATTTAAGAAAGTTGCGATGATCCAAACTCAATTAAAAGAAAATCGATTGAAACAAGGAAAGCATCTGATTGGTAAATGAACGGAGAAATTTAAGCTTGAGTACAAACAATTTCAAAACCACTTAACCCTATACATCTTCTTCCTTTACTTAACCTCTACTGCAACTTCAATATTACGCCAAGAAACACTATTTTAATTAAAGTTGGGATTGTTTTGTTTTCTGGGAGAGGTGATGGACAAAACCCGAGGGGTGGCTGTATTCGAAGGCAATTCAAATAGCTGTGAAACTAATTCAGTTTCATTCTCAAGCTTTAACTGTTGTCAAAAATACTACATAGAAACAAGGGAAGCATTGGAAAGTTTGCAACTTAAAAAATTAAGAAGTTACATGTGATAAAACCTTCATTCAGTCTCACGAGAAACCAGGAAATGAAGATGCAACAGGCGGTGATTGGTTGAATAAACGAAGTAAATTATTTAAAAAGTTTTATTTTTTGGAAAACAATCTAAAACTTTCTTTCCTTGCTTCCATTTAGTCATAGAAATATTGGAAACTTTGTAACAAATCAACTGACTTACATCTTTGCTGGAGATGTGATCCATAAATTCAGCTTTCATGATTTAGTTCCTATTAGAAAAAAAAAAACCTCGGGGGTCACGAAAATAACTTTCTATTTCGACAACCGTGTTTACATAGCTTGCTGCAAAACAACTGTTCAACCTGTAAGAACCAAACCTGTCATATGATCAGATTTTGTAAACTAAATTTGAGCCATGATAACATGATCTCTCTTAGTTTCGTTTGCTCTATTAACCCAATGAAACCCAGTGCTGAAGGCATATTTTTTTTTGTCTTAAAAGACAAACCTTGACTTGTCGAAAAGCTAAATTTAAGCCGTGAGACTACGATCTCTGTAAGCTTCGTGTGCATTATTACATGAAGCTCGGTGCTGAAGGTCGCTCGTGGATCGTCCCTGAACACGGTATTTTAACAGATATAAGCGAGAATGGTTGGCAGTACTCTTGTGGAAGTTTGTGGCGGCCTCATTTTCAGCTTTACACGTAGTGTGGCGGAACACGTTAATTCCAACGAAGCCGAGATTATTCCGCAGATGTGCGGTTACGATATTCTACAAGACTCGGGCATGGAATGGTACTGTCAACCTGTTGATGAGCTTATTTGTCAGGAGTACAGCGACGGAGAAGTCTCTAGCACTGAGTACTTTACTAATCTTGGCCAGGCAAGGTTTACGGATGCCTGCGCAATTGAGAGCAGTGAAGATACAGAACACGTGCTAGAAGATAGATCAATGGCTTGGAAGAGACTCAGACCATCTTCAACTCGAACAGTTTGGTACTCGCTCTGTTTCGGGTTTTTAATTTCCGTGTTAAGTGCAGCCATCATCGGCATTTTGGCTATCCTTTTTTACTACCTCAATTATCAAGCCGTGCTTACATGTCGAACTCGTCCAAAGCAATCGATACCAATCAAGATTCAATGGTCTAAAACCATTTCTGAAAGCATATCCTGCATTCCCATTTACACATGGTTTTTCCTTAATATGCTGTTTTTCTTTCGACCACATCAGATTTTGGGATTAAAACGAAAAATCTTTCTGATATCTTTCGTTTTCTACATCCTAGACACACTATATCGTCTAGCTCTTCAAGGTTTTGGCATTTCTCATTCGGAGTTAACGCGATGGCAAAGGATCCCTGGAAACATTCTTTTCCTGTTAAGTAACTTTGTACAATCATTGGTCCTCGCTAGACGTCTTTGGACAGGGGCAAGAACAAGTAGATTTAAGACAATGTCGCTGATTATAGTTCCCTACATTTCTTGTATAGTCGTGGCTATTCTGGTAGCATATTTTCTTTATCCTGCGTTCACCAAACAAAGCAAAGCAGGAAAAGTCCATATCGCAGTGTTTGCCCCTCTAATCACAGTAGCTCTTAAAGGAGTATCGCGCCTTTCTGTCCAGGGCCTATGGAGAATTAGTCATCCGGGAACATCATTTGTACTGCTTGTTCCGCTGTATTACGGGTCAGCTGTGATGTTGAGGCTTCTACAAGTGGATCTTCAAAATTTAAAAGCAATCGCTTTAATCGGAATAATCCATGGGATTGCGGAGGTCATCGAGAGAAGCGCGCTAGTTTTGATAGATTACGTCAGTTATCAAATTTATGAAAGGAGACGAGTTCCCTGGAGACGTTTTCGCACTCCTCGTCGTGAGAGACTTGCAGCGGACATTGCTATACTGAGCATGTTGTTTGAATCAAGTGCTGTTATCTCCGTGAACGGGTTCTTGCACTTGCATGAACATTTTTACACGGACGATAAGACACCACTGCAGTTACTTCAGTCATTTGCGATCAGCACATCAGTTCCACTGGCGATTGAGTGGTTCTTTACCAGCGTATCTATAGCCATTGAGACACGCTATCAGAACAGGGCTGTTACAGCAGTGTGGCGAAGACAGTGGAAGAGACACCTAACAGTGGCAGTAATCAACGCACTTCCTATAGTCGTTTGGTCGAGCACAAGCCTGCTGATAGCTGTCCAAGCGCGCTTCCCTGACTTCAAAGAGCACTGTGAAATGCCGTTTAGTCACCCGTAAATGGAAAACATATGAAGAAAGAAGTAATATAAAAGAATTAGCATATACTTATATCGCTTGTCCACAACAGCTGGGCTTTATAAGCCCTTTATTCACATGTTAACCAAGCCCAGATCAGAATACAGTTTATGCATGGAAATGCGAATCCATGTGAGTTCCGTAATACTGATTTCTGTGATAGAGAAAGTCTGCAAATGAGCTTAAATAAATATTGAAATATTGAAATATTGAAGCTACCTACAACTAAACGCAGGAGGAGTTGAAACAGAAACAAAACGTATAGCTTATGACCCCACCCCCCCCCCCCCTCCTAAACCCCGACCAGCACTTGAAGATTAAGGTTAGTTTGGTATTGATGATCAGGATGCCTCAAATAAAGTTAGTTCTCGTGTAATTATTTCGCAATTATTTCTTATCAAACGAAAGTAAGCGATGTTTGGCAGCTTAAACTTCATGATCGCTTTTTCAGGGAATGGAGTTGTTGTTGTTGTTGTTTTTTTTTTTGAATTTATTATGGCAAAGTACTCAAAGTCAGCCGTTTCGGCCGGCGCCTGTTCTTGTACCAAGAGTATATATATACATATGTAAGTCAGAATTATCGGTACTGTGATAAGGATTTCAACTCCAGTGAGAATTCATTTTGAGACGCAAAATATTAACATATAATAACAAACAGATTTTCGGTAATTTATATGGATACCATTTCGGTGTTATTGAACTGTTCTTAAGGGAACTACGCCACGGCTTGCCCATGTTGGAAAGTTTAGGCTACATTTTTCAAGTTCTTCTTTTGTAATCCGTGTTAATCTTTTCCATCCTTAGCCATCCTTGTTCCTTTATGCTTTATTACTATCTCTTTGACATTTTTCAATCTTAGTAAACTGCTGTTTTCAAGTCTCAATTTAAAGGTTTGCACGAGGCCAAATTAACTCAAAATATCCTGACTGAGCTCCTTTAGCAACCTTAGTCTTTGCCATAATGCTTGATTTCTTGTTAGCTATGTCAGCACCTTTCCGCGCACCCAGTGATGTTTGAAACAGCGAATATTTCATCTAAGTCATTCAATTTTTCAAGTCAGTGACGTAAATAACAATTTTCTTTTGTCCCTTATGCAAGGCTTATCTTGGAATCTAATTGGTTCAGAAATAACAACGCCTAATTTGGCTCCATCCTTGTAACGTCATTTCTCTGAGTGCTGAGTGGCGTTACCAAAGGAAAACACCGTGAACTTATCTTTCTGAAAGAAGAAGGTAATTGAAGACAAGCAACCCACAGCGGGACTGAAGGAGACATAACTGAAGCTGCTTACTCTTATGGTTGGTGTGGCACAGACAGAATGAAGTTCTCACAAAAGATCAGAAGAATACAGAAGCTGGTTTTCTTTATGATTAAGAAGGACCTTCTTTGGCTTCGGAGAACAATTTAATTCGCAAAAAGAACTCAGTTAGAGGAACTCCGCCAAGACTGAAATAAAGAAAAAAATTCAGTGGTGATTTATTTACCTGCTGCCCATAAGTCGAACTCTCTGTTTGGGAGTTAAATGGATGTCACTGGTGCGATTTACAGGAAAGACTACAACCACCTGAGAGCAATCATTGGTGCCAGTGGATTTATGGTTGTTATATGAAGACGACAGAACATGATTTGTTTTGGTTACTAAACATTTAACCCTGAATGGAAAGGCGGGGAAGAGATTTACCAAGACTGTGCACTTGCATACAAGGACACGGAAGAAGAAATAAATTGGTTTATTTTGTTAATTTGCGTTAGCCACCTGCTTTTGTTTACTATTAATTTTAGTTCATCAATAAAAAATCTGAGCGAAACTTCAATTCTTTCATATGGCTAACAGTTTCCTGTTACCCTTTCTTTCGTGCTAGCTCATGTCAAATACTATACTCGGTACACGTACATGTAGGTTATTACGGGCAGTAAAATAGTTCTGAAAAGATCTACTCATCGAAAGAATTGATTTTACCCACTCCTTCCAATAAAGACCTATGTACATCGGCGACTGCAACATCGGAGGGAGAATCTTTCCAACCACTTTTTCTTTCTCGCATGTCAAGTTTGACTTTTAGCCGTTTTGAACCAATTTTTGTCATAAATTTGCGTCCTTCATCTGTTATGGCAGAAGAATTGAATGGGTGGATTGGCAGAATCTTTAAGGGTCCGTTCTGGGCACCTAATAAAATTCAGTGACTACTTCAGTCATATGCGCATGTCATGACAGTGAAGGTTCTGTCATGATTGACAACAACAAATTCTCCGGTCAGCAATATCTACAGAAAACGCCAAAAAACTTAAGATGCTGACTCTAATCTACTTAAGAGACAATTTTTTTAAAATTCTTTGAAAAAAACCTCTGCTGCTTAATTTTTAGCAATCCGAGACATTATCTGTAAAAGATTGGTAGCTGCACAAACTCTAAATTTACACAACTGTGAAATTCCTATTTTTATTTGCTAATATCGCATATTATATGGAAGTTCTATCGCCCTGAAGTTTGAAATTTTGCGAACAATATACGAACGAACCAGCCAAAAATGTCTATTACATACTAAAGCTACCACTGTCCACACACAGTAGCAGTTTGCTGGAGCATGTTGTCTTCCAGATTCTTTTTCCCACTTCTGACAGAGCAATTTCCCGTTTTATGTTTTGAAGTAGTTTCTTTTCAACCCCAGATAGCAATTCAAATGGTTGTGAAATATTCTCCGAACATTTCTTCTCAGTTTTATTAAGAGGAATGAAACCACACATGAACTTCATGCCCGTAAAGCGCGACAGCGCGAAAACACCAACATTTCTGGCCGTTTCACTTGTTCAAAGGATATTCTGTTGTCTTAAAAGTTAAACCTTTTTCCCAGGGTCTTTAATTTCACCAAAATATCAAAACTCAGTGAAGCAGTTACAAGTATGGACCTTGAAGAGATGTCAGTAGAAGAGATCTTTGTTTTAAACAATTTGAATGTTGACATGTTTTGTTTGCCGCTATCGGTTCAAATACCTGCTTGGTTTTATCAAAGCAGCACCATAGAAGTGATGGCCCATGCAATGCCCATAGCTGTCTTGTTCGTCCATAATTAACAATGTCATTTTCTCTCGCTCTCGTTTTAGTCGGTTCCTGTACTAAGGATATTGATTAGTTTTGAGTTCTAAAAAGTTCCGTCTCCGATGGTTAAGTCTGCGATTTCTCAGTAATAGAACAAGCGGCGTGCGACACAGATACTAATTCTAACTTGGCAAACTCCCTTTCAAAGGTATGTTAGAGTAATATAGAAAGTCTAGCCTCATTGAAGGTGCTAAGATTCATCCAGGTTATAGAATTCATCGATCTCTGTCGCGTTGGTATCTAATTGGGTGTTACGGATCGCGTTTTGAAGGACTATATTTTGCCCCTCTTTGTCCTTTTTATTTGAATATGGCCAAGTTAAGGTTACAAGAAACTCTCATATTTTAGTTTGTTCATCTTACGGTGAATTTGCCCATGAAGATATGCGGTGTTTAGATGATGATAGTTTCACGGTTCCCTGATCCTATTCAGGTGAACATTTAAAACAAAATGCGTGTGTCTCACGGCTAAGAGATAAAGAAGAAGTAGCTTCAGTTGTAAAGTATTTTCCAATGACGCAGGTCAGACTAGGTGACGTCAGAACCGCACCAAGGGGTGTGCATTTGTGTCTGTGTGGCGAGGGAAGGGGGGGGGGGGGGGGGGGAGGAACAAGTACATGTGCTTTAAAAAGTAGCCAAACTTCTTAGATCCCTAATAATTAAAGGTAAACTCTTGCGATCGCATAACGTCAGGCGATATCCCTAGGAATTTACAAAACGAGAGTGTAAAGGGCAAATACATGCATATGGTTGTATTGCGCTAGTAAAATTTTTATACACCTTAAAATTTCTTGCCATTTTGCAAGTCGAACTACCGTTTTTTCTACATTTCCCGTACATAGTTCCATTACAATAACTCGATTACGCCAAAATACGAACCATGGCTCGACTAAACTCGCCTGATGTGATACAGAGGCGTGCCACTACGATTAGGTATAAATATGGGCATTTAAATAATCCAACATCAAACAGTTAACCAGATTCAGCTCTCCAATTTTAAGTCGAAGTAGCAATGATAACGTACTTGTGCTCACCTTAGACATCGCCATTGCCGGCAATTTTGCTTATAAAATTTTTATGGGAATTGCAAAAACGTAAGTTGTGAAATTGTCCGCAGTTGTAATCCCCATACATGGCACGAACGGAACCTTACGTTCCTTCTGGTACTGCCATTTTCGAGAGGACCAAATATTTGACGGATCATGTTTGGCTTAGGCTCAAGGTCATGCAACATGGTTGGAAGCCAAATCAGTATTTCCTTTTCGAAGTAAAATTAAATGCATCAATTGTTTTCTAAATTTTTTATACTTCAACAATACACAGCTTAAAGAAAAACTTGTTCTTGTCTTCTCAGCTTGTTCCTTGTGGACCTTCCGGCGCCATGATGCGCCTCCCTGAGGGACATGAGAATTTATTTTATGTTATGCGCTCTTCTAGCTTACAGCGAAATCTGCTCCGTTGAAGGTATGAAACTAACACTGTCCTTATTAATATATGACATGCAAAACCTTATTCAAGGAAATGGGCTTCCTGGGAAATAAAGTGGAAAAGAAATCGTAGGGTTTACTTTGCTTCTCTTCATATCACTTGTTTTTATATTGCTCCTCTGCCAATAACTCAGCGAACTTTTAAATGCAGTACATTATGGGCTAAGTCAGTCAGTAGCATTAGTAACTTGCCACCGATGGATTGTTCGGTGCATTTCCGCTAACAATGTTCCAACTAAACTCCTAAAACAAAGCGTGTTAGCTGTTCGCTAGTTATATTTATTAAGCCATTCTAAACGAATTCATTTTATTCTGTGATTTAGTTATACTTTTTGTATTTTAAATTGATTTTATCTCTTGTCTATTGTATTTTTATTCGTTATATTATCTCATAATTATGCCATAGTTTTAACATCCGTATTGTACATAATTTTTAGAGGACCACTGGTTTGTTAGTATTTTTATACTATTTTAGTGCTACCCTCTTTAAATAAAGTCTTTACTTACTTACTTACTTACTTACTTACTTACTTACTTACTTACTTACTTACGAACAACGCACGTCTTCCTTCATTCTTTCAATGCAGCTATTGCGACTTCAGTTCATTCAGTCCTACATGTATCTCACGTGATTATTTCGAAGCCGAACTAACCATATCTAGGCATAGGCTGCATGGTAGAGAGACAAACATTTTGCTCATAGAGAGCATGACTGGCTATAAAAAAAAAAAGCACTCAGTTAATCTTTTGTGATTTGCTAAGTTATTCTCCTGCGCTTTACTTTTTTGTACAGGTAGAATGTACCCAGGCTCTGTGACATTTAAACAAAAATGGACAGACCTTCGAGCAATACCTGGAAGCTCCCAGTATGGCATGATGGTTAAAAACATAGAAAATTCAGTGAGTCGTTCTTTTTCGTGTTTAAAAACCTTAAATTCTAAAATTGAAAAACGTTGTCCAATACGAAATGCGTGACAAATTAAAGTGCTTGCAATAAACTACTCAAATATCATTCTTTTTCCTTGCAAAGATACGAGACGCCTTCAAGAATGATTCTAATTTTCAAGATGTCAAGGTGACACAGTTGAGGTGGGGTGTTAATTTTTCAATATTTTTTGTATCTTTGATATCTTCATTATAACTATCAGCGCTTGATACTGAAACTAAACAGTCAGCTTTTTGCTCAATATCCAGGGAGCACAAGGCCACTAAAAAGTCCACAAGACAAGGAAATCTTGCAGCAGATTTTGAGTTGTCGTTTAACAACCAATCAAGAGTCAGAAGCAGCGTTTCTAATCTCTTCAGCATGGTGCAGGATGGTGTTCTTGACGGGATACCAGTCAAGGAAGGATCTTTATTTGTTCAAGGACTGAAAAATATGACTTGGCATAAACACAAACATAGAACGCAGCAGCACATCGTTCACGGTTTGTTTTTGGTTTCTTTCTTTGTTGCTGTTACTTTTCTTGTTTATTTTATCCTAGGAAATTCCATCTCCTGGCTGCAATGGTAATTTTAGTCCACAAACCTAATAATTCAGTAAGCCTAAGAATTAAGACATTGTCGTAAACCCAAGTGATAACGTGATTACCGTCTACCGGTTAGCTCACTGGGTAGAGCACCGGACTAGCGTGCGGGAGGTCGCGGGTTCAAACGACGGCCGGACCAACACTCAGGGTCTTTAAATAATTGAGGAGAACGTGCTGCCTTTGTAATGACATCTGCAAATGGTTAGACTTCCTAGTCTTCTCGGATAAAGACGATAAACCGTAGGCCCCGTCTCACAACTCTTCATAATTAATTCTGTGGAACGCAAAAGAACCTACACACTGATCGAAAAGAGTAAGGGACATAGTTCCCTGTGTGGTGCTCTACCTCTTATCTGATGGTTAAATGCTCGGAGATATTAGCTGCATAAGCTTCTCTGAAATCCGAGGGTAAATAAAGTAATGTATGTAATGCGTGTTAGCTCTGGTTTAACGACAGTCATTAGACCACGAGTGCGAGATCGAATGCGAGGCTTGAATTTCAAACTAGTGACGTTTCCTGATCGACTTTCCTGACATGGCTATCAGGTAAAGGGGGTAGCTCGTAAGTGACGTGATAGACATAGACGTAGACATTTTACACACAGTTTATTTTACTTGGACAACACACTTAGCTATGGTAACGGTGCGTCCCAAAGACTCGTTAAGCAGACTCAACAGGACGCACCAGCTAGCTTACAGGTGCACCAAGAGAACAAAATAACAGAGTAAATTAAAACGTATGTACAATTGGTTACTACGTGAAAATGTGGAGCCCTCAAATTGGCATTAAAAACTCGTTCTCGTACTCGATCTCGAACTCGTACTCAAATCTAAAAGCTCGCAACAAAAAAATCCCACTCAGACAACCGATAGCTCTTCGACAAATACGACTATCCCAAACAGAGCATATCCATTCTCTTTCATCTTAGCTGTGCCTGTAATTCAAAACACATGGCCATCAGGAAGTTACGGTCTCCCTAAGCCAAGATCAGGGTGTCCTCATAAGCAATGGCGAGAAGGCTTCAGGTACCAAGACTCGGAAAATCTTGAAAACACAAACTTCAACTCAAACGGGAGTCACTTCTCAGGGAAGGTGAGTCCTCATGGGATACGACAAGAATTCTGCATACACATGGATACACCTGGTGAAAAAATTCCTTGGCCGCGTGAAAAATACTGCATTTATAGGAAAGGGAAAACTTGTCCAACTGGTTTACAAGAAGGTATGACATTGCTATCGCATGGGTGTTCGTTATTTTTTAAGTAGTGGATTAGGCCTCATCCAATTTTTTTTTTCTTTGTTATCTGTAAACTAAGTTTGAATCATTTTTTTTTCTGTTCCATGCTTTTAGGTTGGATTCGATGGGACGACGAGAACACAAAAATTGACTTTCCAAATTCCCTTGGAGGAGAACTTCCAGATGGAATATACGGGGAAAATACGGTCATTTATTTTTGTTGTAACACGTCGGGCAAAAAATCCACTTCCATTTCTTTGCCGTATGGATCTCCATTTTACTTGATTGCTTACGGCTCGCACAGATGTCAACAAGTACGATATCATAAGGTAAGTGTTGTTTCTACAACTATATTCTTATAATTTATCTCTGCAAAACCAAGGGGCTGCCCTTCCGTGACAACTAACTCTAAGATCATACCACCTTTGCTGACAAAATCGAAAAGGACCCCTCAATATAGGCGTTATCTCGCTTATATCGAACTATCTTTTAATGGAGAATGATTATGGCGAAAAAAATCCTCTCCATCAGCTTTCATTTCGAACCATTTTCAGCGCAGCTGAAGCAAATTAGAACTGAAGAAACTTGATCAGATACCCGTGATTTCATTGATCAGTTTGCATTTGCTGGGAAATGAGCGAAAGGCAGTAAACTCACGTGCTACAAAGGTACCATTTGAGAGTTCAATCTTTTACAAAGATGTCATGCAGCTTTTTCACTATGAGACCCTCAGCAAAAGGAACAACTTATAAGGAACTGCAGCACGAGTAAATGCCCGTAAACTGAAATTTAAGTAAATATTTCTGATCATGTTTACTTTGTTTTGTTCAGGTGACTTCAGAATATCTGCAATTTGATGACGAAGACCAAGAAAATTCAAATGCTTGTAGTCGTATATCTCCTTACGGACCTGCAGAAGATCCATATAACAACCGAATATACTACTGCTACTACGAACCAAGTAAGATTTAAATCCTGATTGTCACTTTGATAGTTTATAGAATTGTTCACATCATGAATATCATTTATCTTAAGAAAATCTTCAGTAATTTCCTTCGGAAGATTCTTCGGCATATTTTGATGTTGGTTTTGAAAATTGCTCGCAAGATCCCCGATGCTTAATGAAGTCAACCGTGATTTACATATTATTTCAATCAAAAAGAGATTCAAACTTTGATGCTCTTCATAATATATATTATGACCGGTATTTTTCTAGGCGGAATAATGGCGCAAAATTAAACTTTTCGTTATTTACAGCATGTGCTTTAAATTGAGCCTCAAAGACCTAGCCAAGGGTCAAAGTACACTTGATTTTAGCCAGATTCCAAACCCATGGATCTCATAGCAGTTTGCTCGAGTAATTTACTCTGTGGTTAAGAGAAAATAATTATAAACAATCTTTGGATGAGGTTTTTGTGATATCCAGAATAATCAAGGTCGAGGTAGGGGTTATCAGCCGAAGCCGAAGGCTTCGGCTGATAACCCTTACCTAGACCTTGATTATTCTGGATATCAAAGAAATCGAATCTAATAATTGTTTTAATATACATTGAACGAAAAAAAATGGAAGTCATGTTTTTGCTTCTTCACTGACGGCAAGCAACACAAAGCGCGCGAACTTGACATGATTACCCGTGACTTTGAGCGTCCTGGTCATGATAATCTGCAGAGATGACGTCACAAGCGCTGATTTCGAAAATTCACTGTACAGCTTTCGGCCAATCCGAAAAGAGATAGTGAGTTCAATGTACAATAATATAAAAAATCATTGCTGTAAAGTAAAGTTTTTAAACTTGTTGCAGTTCCCTGTGATGTTGCCACTGACATCGCCTGTCCCAGCCAAGCTCCGCCCATGAAGAAAATGAATGACAAGGTAAGCTCTGTATAGTAACAGGACGTTCTAGACGGCACACCGTGCAAAACCGTTATTTCCTTTGTGCGAACTAAAAGCATCATACATAGCTTGATAGGCTCGATTTCCGCCGTCCTCTCGGGTCCGGGCGTCCCTAACAGAGGTTGGTGATCGAGCCTTAGGACAGCAGATCAATGCACTATAGTAGCTATATTTCATATCTGGAGAAAGACTAGTTACTTACTAGTGCTAGTGGGGATATCGGCGCGGAGGAATTGAAGGTTTTTGATCTTTAGGAAAGCAGTATAGTCATCAAGAATAGAAAACTGGATAACGTTTGTGTTGTATTATTTTTTCAGGTTGTGACAGAGAAAGCTACCAGAGCCTCAAAGTTTGCTACGGGGGGTGGAGTTGGAATGATTATCATGGGCTCTGCATCAGTGGCGGTATTTGCAAAGAGATTTCTCACGAGAGGAAGAGCGAGTTAGAAATGGATCTGAAAAACAACAACAAAACATTGTAGCAACGGTTTACTAGCTACTAACTGCGAGGGTTTAAGTACTGAAAACGGTTTTACGGATCAGAGAAACCTTCGCGTCCATGCTGCATTTGTACCTTTGGTAGGTTTTTAGGAAGTTTTATTGACTTTTTGTTAAAAGAAAAGGTAATCCGGCTGCCTTCTCAGTCTGTTACAAGGAATCGTAATGATCTTACAGACTGTACGGAAAATCAACTTTTCTTTTGCATACAGATTTTTTAAGAATAAGATAGAGAGATTAGGAAGTGGATTCTATAAGTGGTCAGTATCAGAAACGGAAATGAATATCGCAACAAGGGCCAGAAAGAAAACACGTCAATTTCCATGCAATGATAACCAGTTTAGTAATTCTAAAATCTGGGAAGGAGAAGACTACTATTTTCCTCTGCTGCACACCAAAAGTGACGAGGTCACTTTTCCCGTGGAAAGCAAAGGAAATAGACGTGTGCACGCAAGCTACTGTAAGCGGAAAAATGAAAAGACAGCTCGGAGTGAAATAATCCGTCCATCCAGTTCAGAGTAAAATCAAAAGGGAAGTATTTTTTGTACCTTTACTCTTCAAACTCAAAAGTTACAAACACGTTCATAAATACTTGTGACTATTAATTGGTAGGCTCGTTGCTATTGTAATTTTTGTGTGTAAATACGTGATTGCACTGATAACAATAAACATCATTTTGCAATGATTTCACGTAGCCGTCCCTTTTTTGTCCTTGATCGTCCGAAAGACCCCTTTCTACAAACAATACTACTTACACAGCCTGCGAAGGCAGACGCATTTGCGGCTGTCAATTTTTCGGCGGGGACAAGCGACAGCCAGAAATGCGTCGGCGTTCGCACTTACACTGAATATCAGGGAAACGATAAATATCGATGCAAGGCTATCAGAGCCTGACCGAATGTCTAAACAGTTTCCATTTCAATCATAAAACTAATATTAAAATAAAACCATTTTCTAACCATTCGTGTCTTACATGTACAAGTTACTAGTAGTGATAAGACTAAAAGTTGCGTTCCAATTATTATTTATTTTTTTTAAGAAAAAAAAAAAAAAAACGTGACCTGGACTCCGACTTTGTCTGGACCAGCCACTATTATTTACAACATCACTTCTCTTAAATGATGAGTATTAAAAACTCCGTTGGTGACAATTCAATTGAAAGTTATTGACCAGTATTTAATTTTATGAGTTTGTGTCCTTTGTTTGTTGCTTTGCAATATCTTGCCAGAAAAAAATATTGACATTAATTTCAATCCGTTTTTCTTCAGTGCAAATATTTTTGTATGCAACGTAACCCAGCAAAGGAACACGCGAAAGTGTCCATTTGTAACAATCTTAAAAAAAAACAATAATAATAACTTAAGTCTATCAAAAAGTTAATGAGCGCGGCTTCTTAAAAGAGTAACTGTGCTTCATTTTTGCTTATGCGCTCCCGTACGCGCCTTTTGCCAATGATTTTTTTCTTGCTATCTGCGTCCAGAAGCAAATTTCTGGGAAAAACTCGTTACTGTTTGTCCTGGCTCAATTGCAATGTACCAAGAGACAGTCACCCCAAGTGATTCCATTCCAATGATGAATCACTCAAAGGAAGGCGAGAAAACCCTGGACATCCAATTAATGGCTTTCAAAATCAACTCGTAACCCCAGAACAGTGCAGCACTCTCGGGGGCAGCCTTCAACAACACTGGAACGAAGCCTTTATATAAAGCCAAGGCGCCCTCTTTACGCAGTAATTCTCGTAACGCATCCCTGACTCCACGTGGATATTTTCCTTCTGGAGCGGTCCAGATACGACTCGTCAACACGTCAGCCGGAAGGCCAACTAACCACCATACCATCCCTGCAATGCCCCCAGCAAAGAGCACCTCTACGGACCCTACATCATCGCGTGAAGTGCCGGCTGGTATAAGGGCCCTTACCAGGTACTCGTAAGACACAAAATAGCACCCTGTTGCCGGTGCAGTTAAGAGGTTCGCAGACAGACCTTTATATAGCCCTTGTATACCCCTTGTTTTAAGAATGTGAAGAGCTAGTGTGAACGGACCCATATATTTTGCGTTCACACTGGAAATTTGCTGCACTTGAAGTTTACATTTTACATGGTAGAAGGGAACAAATACCGCAGCTACACATGAACCAGAAAATAAACCAGCTTTGAAAATCTCCATCGAACTCAGTTTATCAAAGTTTTGATCTTTACTTTGAAGCTTCAGTCCCACTCCGTAGCCCCAAAACAGCAAACTTGAGCATGGCACAGACATAAGCAAGTGTGGGGTCAGTCCCTTGAACAAAGCGGATCCACCTTCTTTCCTCACAGTTTGCATAATGCAATCGATTGTGCCACGGAATTTCGTCCTCTGGGAAAGAGCTTCAGCGGCCTGAAGACGAACTTTGATGGTGTCTAGTGGGTGTCCCACTATCACCGATATCAGGCCCCCTACTGTCCCCGCTATGGAGTAGCTGATTGGTGAATGGATAACTGCGTGTTTTTTAGCACTTTTATCTTCCATATTGACAAAGTCAAGCACGTGTTGAAATGTCAAGCAGACGAAGTGGTATTGACACTGATTAATCGGAGAATGCTGTGTCTGCTGGGGATGATAATTGACTGCTGTCCTCCTGCCTGTAAGTGAAATAAAACAGAATGAAGCATTATTGATTGACAAAATTGATTTTCCACTACAAAAGAAACGTTCGTTACTCTCCAAGGGTGTGCAAAAAATGAAAAATTCCCTAAATACACAAGTCTGAGAGATCAAGCAACCCAACATCTCTATTGATTTTGATAATTTTCCTAGAATAATAATAATAATAATAATAATAATAATAATAATAACAATAACAATAACAATAACAATAACAATAACGATAACGATAACGATAACGATAACGATAACGATAACAGTAACAGTAACAGCAACAGTAATAGTAATAAATAATGGTGTCTTTTGTTTTCGGAAATTGTTATTATCTTTACTATAGCTTAACGCAAACATTTAGCAGTTTTGCAATGTTTCCATGTATAATAATAATGGAACATATAACCCAGAAGAATTCGTACAAAATGGTACCATTAAAGACAGATACTCTTACTGTCGAAGGTAATTTTCTGAGGTTGTAACCAACACCTGTGGAAAATCACTCTTCTAAATTACAATCATATAATGTCTTGTATTCCTTGAATTGTTTCACAGCCAAACAGTGAAATTCCATACTTTCAACTGTACAGGCTAGTTTTACAACTGTACCTGTTAGAATCTGACCTTTGCTGTGGACAGTTTTTCTGTGCATCACTAACACAACAGATTAAACAAAGCTAAATTATTTTGTTTTTACAGCTGTATTCTGTAAAATGTTTGGAAATATTTAATATAGATTAAGTTTTTCTTCATGTGTTCTTTCATTTGTTCTAATCACATTTTCCTTTATCCATTTGTTCAAATCACAGTTTCCTTGCCATTGCATTTCAACCTTTTAACTCATCACTGACAACTCTTAGAATTGGTGGCCCCTTTGAAATTATAATAATTATAATTTCAAATTTGCTAATAGCTACAAATAGTAAAACCCTAAGCTCTAACAGTTAAATAAATAAATAGAATAAATAAATCACTTTATTTAAGTGCCAAGGTGTCTAACTGTGTGAACACTGCAACAGGCAAGCAAATATTGTAAATTGAACAGAAACTTGATAAAAATCTCACTGGAAAGACTGGGTGACCAGTTGGCTATTTAGAGAGCATGGAGGAGTTGAATCTGGGACCCCAGAACACAAATTCTTCCAGTGGCAGGGAGGAAAACTTTAAGGTGGCCCGATAGGGAAAAAAAGTAAAAAAATTCATATTTTTGGAAAAAGCAATTTTAACATGTTTAGTTAGTGTACTTTGAAGGAAAGTTAGTTTTTTGCTGTATACCCTTTGATTAAATCAAGAAATTTTAACATTTCCGAAGCGTTGCAAATGGTTGCTATGGAAACCAGCATTGTTTACGCGTCGTTTTTGGTCAAAAGAATCGGTATTTATTGTCAGATTTTCTCCCAAATCGAGAACGAGTGATCTGAAAGCCTGTAGGAGCCTGGTGACTAGTTTGAGCTCAAAGGGGCACGGTAGCTGATGGTTATATGACGTGTTTTCTGAGACGAAAGTGAAACGTGGTTGTGATCGGTTCGTAGAAGATTGTTTGGTCAGAAATTTCGAAGAATATGCCTCCCAAAAAAAAATTTCGAAGTATCCCAAGGAAGAAAAAGAAATTTAGGGGGAATCAGTACCAAAAGAAAGCAGAGAAGATAGAAACCGAACGCTCAAAAAAGGAGGCTTCACCCGAACTGAGCGAAGACTTGAGTAGTGACGAGGAGCACATGGAAACTGAGGAAGCAGCAAGTTTCAAGAGTTTACCAGCTTCTGTCCGTAAGATAAAGGCAGCATCAAGTGATTCTTCAAGAGAAGAGAGCAGTGAAGATGAACTGAAACATGTAAATGGATTTCGGTTCATCGATATCGCCATTCTTGCCGCTGTGTTCGAGTCGTTGTTGTGCCCTTTGTGTAAACAAGGACATATTGTTTTCGACGAGGACAAGGAATCAAAGATGGGCCTTGCCTCCCTTCTAATTTTTTAGTGTACAACTCGAAAGTGCTCGTTTCATAAGTCATTTTACACTTCTTCCAAGGCCAACAACAGCAAAGCGTTCGAAGTGAACAGGAGGGCTGTTTTAGCGACCAGAAACATTGGCGTCGGTCATCAAGGTCTCGTGAAATTTGCATGCGTGATGAACATGTTGCCGCCAATGAACGAAAATGCATATAGGGATCATGTCCAAGCCGTGCGTGATGCAGCTGAACGTACTGCTAAAGAAAGCATGTCAAGAGCTGCAGATAAAGTAAAAGAATTTTACGAGCCTGACGAGGGAGGAACTTTCAATATTGCAGTACCAGGAGATGGAACCTGGAGAAAGAGAGGCTTTTCTTCATCTTTTGGAGTGGTTACTGTGCTCTCCACTATCACTGGAAAGGCGTTGGACTGTGAAATTATGTCGAAGGAATGTGGTGAGTGCAAATTGAAAAGGGGAAAAGAAGGAACTGAGGAGTTTGATGAGTGGTGGGAACAACACCAACACAAATGCCAAGTAAACTTTGCTGGTTCTTCTGGCTCTATGGATTCTGCAGGTATGCTGGCAATATTCCAAAGATCAGTTGCACAGCACAATACCAGGTATGTGGAATTTCTCGGTGATGGGGACAGTAAAGCCCATAACCTTCTTGTCCAGGAAAATGTCTATGGTGATGTAGACATTTCAAAACTTGAATGCGTTGGCCATGTGCAGAAACGCCTTGGCTCAAGGCTTCGGTCACTGAAAAAACGGCAAGGAACAACTCATTTAGCAGATGGAAAAGGGATTGGTGGAAAAGGGCGGCTAACGGATAAGAGAATTGATAAACTGCAAGTTTATTATGGCAAGGCTATAAGGCAAAATACCCATGAGATTGATTGTATGCAAAATGCTGTCATGGCCATTTGGCATCATTCAAAATCAACGGATGAAGAACCCGATCATGATCTCTGTCCTCCTGGTGAGGAATCTTGGTGCGGCTTTCAACGAGACATTTCAAAGGGAACGGCGGATTATGTCCATGAATCACCCATTCCAGAAGCTGTTGCTGATGCAATTTATCCAACATTTGAAGCACTGTCTGACAAAAGTTTACTTTCAAGATGCCTTCATGGTGGCACCCAAAATCAAAACGAGGCCATCAATGCGCTCATTTGGCAAAGGGCAACCAAGGAAACACATGCCAGTACACCAACTGTAGAGCTGGCAACCTTCCTAGCAGTTGGCCACTTCAATGATGGCTCACAAACACTCCTGACCACTTTAGAAGCCCTCGGAATTGATCCAGGTTATCACTGTAGGAAAGCCTGTATGAAGCTTGACCATGACAGAATTCGCCATTCGCGTCGTAAAAGCGGAGAAACATCCAAGAAAAGGCGCAGACAACTCCGAAATTACAAGAAATGCTTCACTGAGACATTAGAGGCAAGAGAAGGTCCTTCATATGGACCAGGAGCCTTCTGATGTGACTAGAAAATAACTGAACAAACGTTTGCACTTTTTACGCCCATTTTTCTCAATACCTGCATTTTGACTGTTTTTCATGCTTAGAAAAGTGATTTCTCCAAAACTATAGTAGATAACAACCTGAAATTTTCAAGGTATTTTGGACATTAACAGAGCTGTGCAACCTACCACTTTGGTGAGATTCCAGTGAATAAGTGGAGAGTTATAAGAACTTAATTGGAAGCCATTATGCATATTTTCGAGTAATTATTTTACAGCATGATAAAACTTGAAATATGTGCACTGATGAGCTTAGAGTGGTAGGTTGCACAGCTCTGAGTATTGTTGTTCTGCAAGCAAAATTTCAAGGGTGTAGCGTTTTTCACTGTAGAGATATCTTCTTTGGCGTAAACCTAGTTTTGGACCAGCACGAAATAGGTGTGGTCAGTATATTGGGTGTGGTTCCTCAGGAATGTAAGGTATTCAATTGTGATTGTAAACATAAAAAGTTAAAAGGACGTTCAATATAAATTTTGTACAGCAAAGGATCTATTGAGTGTTTTATGGTCCAAATAATTGTAATAAATATGACCATTTTTTGCCTATCGAGCCACACTTGGGACCTCCAAATCAATAATCCAGCACCCTTGACCACTAGGCCATGCTGCCTACCTTACATTTTTTAGCCAATAAAGCAATGATATTCAGGGGCATAAAAAAGCTATGTCTGAGGTAATGTCCACGAGAAAATTATGACTGAGGGAATGTCCATGGTTAAATTCTCATCCTAGGTATTTAGGGTGTTTTTGATGACTGTAAACAAAAACAACAACAAATTGACTGTACCAAGTGCGTTGGTTTGCCTCTTACTAGCTAGGGCCCTGATATTTCTGCAAATGACCAAACATTGTAATGCACAAAGCAGAGTATTGATACAGTGTAAGCACTCTACATCTTGCAGTTTCAGTCATGATATTCAAATCTACAAAGAAGGGGGTGGGCCTGTAGGTCCCAGCCCTCCGGTCTCTGTTATTGAAGAACTATTTAAATGCCACAGTGATTTCCTTTTCAAGAATCTGGAAAGTAAATCAACTATAACTTCATTCTCTGTGCCGTAGCCTGTCTCACAAATGAACTCAAACCCTGATGGAGGCCTGGGTCTGAGCAGGCATCTGGTCACTGCTTCTCAGACATACTTTATCAACGGCCAAGTTCATCTGCAATGCAGGAAAACTTTAAACATGATGTTCTTTTCAATAACTACATTCCTCTGCCAATGCTATGCAAGTATGAAGATAACATCAACGGAAAATTTAGTAGAGTGCAAAGCAATTAAACAACTGAAAACGAGCAGTCATGATGTTTGGAATAATTTTTCAAACGAACATATTATGTTAACATATTTTGCATTGAAGAGTGCATGGCTCCAAACATGCCAGTGACTACCTTCAGTTTACCTTCAAATGTGCATCATAGTTTTGTTGCAATGCTTGTACCATTGGGAATTGCCTCACTGGCTCCTTGATCTGTCTCCTTGATGACTCAAGGGGCTTCAAAATTCAAGGGATTCTGAAGGGAAGGGGATACTTCCATGTGTAAGCTACATGCTAAATATGTGCTGCAGAATAGCTTTTCACATGGTTTTCCAGGTTTTGGACCCTCTCCTATGGGTTCCAGTGTGATCCTCACATAGGGTTTCTTAACGAAATTTTAAATGGCCACCCAGTTTAGTGAAAGAAAGATACATGTATGGTATATAAAAACTGAACTTCAAGGGGATTCCGGATTTTTCAAACTATCTAGGGAAACAGACATTTGTTTGAAAAATCAGGTGTTAAAATCAAGGGTAAATTTCAATAATTATTGCTTTTATCATTCCATCCTGATCGCCAAATTTGTTTCATTTTTAAATCACTCTCTTACAGCTCAAGGGAGTGATCTGCCATTTTTCACTCAAGAGAACTGTTACAATTACACATCATTGAGCGGAATACTGAGGATTATTGCCCTTTCATAATTCAATCACCTTAATTTGCATATCACTGCTTTGAAAACACACGCAGGAATTCCATATTTAACAGTCAGAATTAAAGCAAAGTGTTTACTTGAAATTTCGATGTGGCAGCACTTTACATTCAATTAATTGAACTGCTATTGCTGAATTCCATTTCGCAATTCTTCACATGCAAGGACTGAAATGAACAACTGATAGAATCGTACATGTACTACTGCTAATACTCTTAAACAATTAATGGAAACACAATGTTAATTCTCTTGTTGGCTGGAACACCAGAGCGCTAACAGTTCTAATTAAAACGTTGACTGATCGACTTAATTACTTCAAGATAACTGAAGCTTAATTCTGATAGCGCCAGCGCACAGCCAACGTCTTTTCAGGTCAAATGGAGAGGGACAAGAAGTTTGCTCGCTATATTGGAGTAGCCTAAAAATAATGTGCAATAGTGTACAGACGTCTACATCGAACACACCGGCACCCAAATTACGTATGATTTCATTTGCACCTACATGAACCCTTTCGGAAGTCCTACAATTTGCTTTATATAAACTTGGTTCAATAAAGAAGCTTACCCTTGCATGTATTCCGCAGTACAGTACCTCTTAGCCTTATTATTTCTCTTGTAATTGCATCAGACAGTCATTGCGCAAGAACAAATTTGCCCGCCATTTTGTTCGAAACGACCGAGGAAACCTGGGGAGGAGTTTATTTAACTTGTACCCAGACTTCACACGTTCGGCTAACCTGGTACAATCTAACCAGGGAAACCTCAATGAAAAACGCAATTGTTACCTTAAGCACCACCATTTAAGATATATATATATATATATATATATATATATATATATATATATATATATATATATATATATATATATGTGTGTGTATATATATATATATATATATATTTTTTTTTTTTTTTACCCAATATGAATTCTGCACGCTTCACAAAATATGTTTTACTTCCATTTAGCTTTTACAAGACAGGTGAGGTTGAAAGTACACTTGTTAATTACTATACCTGTTTGAGCAAGAGGCATTTTGCATGATTTCAAAAACAAACTAAAATAAATAAATAAAGACAATAGCAGCGAAACCCTACAGCAAGAATACATGTATTTCTGCAGCATCAGTAGTTAAGAAACTGTCCTATTAAACTCCGCGAAAAGAAAATTTCATTTTTGACCCCCTTTTTCTACATCTCCTCGGTAGAACAAGGTAGAACAAGGTAGCAAGACATATACTTCTAGCATATAAGTTCGTCTGTTCTTACAAATTGGAAGAACGGGTTTTTAACCTAAACGCAAAAATCTATTGGTCTTTCTTAATCCAGTCTTAGCGCGAACAGAAAAGTGATTTAAATGCTGCTTCAGGAACACTCCCCTCTTTTGAATACAGCAATTTTCATCCATCCCCGGCAGTAGCCTTTTTTGGTGTCCAAAACATTAAACGCAGATCCCATTCGTGTTTCTCCTTTCAATGGCACAAATAGCAAACTCTTTGTTAAGGTGACACGGTCAAAGGCAGGTTGGTGTTCGTGCTTGCTGTAGGAATATAAGCATCACAATATTTTAACGTCAGTGAGGCCATCAAGTTCTTTATCACAGGGACCTCCCCGTAGACCGGAAAAGGCCCTTCACTCGTGCTCCCCTCGCAGACCCTTGTAGGTTGGACCTTGAGCTGGTTCGCAGGCATTTTTGCGTTGAAAATGCACTGAGTGAAATGGAAAAAGGCATTGTAACATTCAATTTGCTGAAATATTGTATACCCAGAGATAGGAATACTGTTCATGGGAAGGTGGAGATTGGTAAGTTCGGGAAATCCGCCACTTTTCACCCTAGTGACCTGTCTTTCGACAATCTTCCCTTTAACGTTACTCGGTACTAAAGCGGAAGATCTATCGCTGTGAAGTGTCCCGGCATCTGGCAACTTCTTTGCAACTGTTGAATCAGTACCGCTTCTACGTATAGCGTTATTAGTTCCATGCAAAATAGTAGCCTTTCCGCTTCCACTACTTTCTTGTGCACCTCCTTCCGTGACCTTTGGCCCCTTAAGCTCGTTGTTATATTTGTCATCTTGTTTTACCATTCTCACGACCACTACACTTGGCTCTTCGTCATCTCCACTGGAGCTAAATGTAAAAAGACGACGATTTTTATTCGATATACATGATATAAATCTTGTTATAACTTGAAGATATTTTCCTGCTATAAGGCTTTAAAGTAAAAAAGATCGACGAGTTTCTAAATACAAATCACCATTTGGCGCTAATTTATACTCAGATAGAATCAGGCTAATAATACAGTTACTGGAAATGCGTCGTCGACAAGTATTCTCTCTAGATCGCGCGCGCGCAGTTAACTGAACAAATTGGCAACCATGATTAGAGCAGTTTTCATCGGAGCGTCGTGAAACCAAAACCAAAGCAATCAGTCTGGCCAATCACAAAGGACACAGACAATCCAGTGGACCAATCAAAGCTCGAAGAAATTAAATGTAGCTGACGAAAAGCGCGGGAAAACGAGTGCGAGTGAGTTACAATTGGTTTTGATTTTACTTCTGATTGGATGAAAAAGTGGCGCGAGCTTTTTAAGCCAATCGTGTAGCGTAATTAATGCAAAACCAATTACCTTTCGACACTCAAATGAAAACCGCTCTATGATGCGTACGCCAGAAAACAGTTACTTTGATCTTGGTTTTGATCTTACCTCGATTTGAGATTGGCTGAGTAGTCTAATTGGTGAGTAATTGGTTTGGTTTGGTTTAAAGAAACTCAATTGAAAACTGCTCGAATACGGGATCAGACGTCGCTAGTATGTAAAAATTATTCACATAGTGGAGGAGTTAGGAACTGTATATTTTTTCGTTAGAAACAGAAGGCAGTATGATCTTAGGGAACGATTCTCTCCCAGCAATAATGTTCAGAAACCTATTTATAGTTCTTTATAGAAAATTACTATTTTATGAAGGACACCTTATTATGCCGCATCTTACTACAGATTTAGAAACAGATCGTGGCTTTTACGCCTGCTAATTGTTTTGCCGTAAAATTTGAATGTTGCCGCATGGCAAGAGATCACGATGTTTAACGTAAACATCCTTGTAAACATCCTTACCTTGAATCAGAGAAACACCTTCTGTAGATTCCCACAACTGCTATCAGTGCAATTACGGCAACTACGATAACGAATAGCTTTTGCCAATTCCTCTTTAGCCATTTGTAAACGGAATTTGCCTTTTTCGCTTTGTCCTTTAATATATTAAGCTCGTCACCTTAAAAAAAGGATGTAGTAAAAAGCAATTACTACCTTAAATTAACTTCGATTTTTCAATTATAGTATGAACTTTGATCAATACTCAGGGATCGTTCACATCCCTATTGGACAGCAATCATGGTCAAACCAAATAATTGGCTCTTTTAAAAAGAGTTTATCTTGTTCCCAGAGTTTTCGCAATACGGTCAAACCTACCGTAAGCGAGAGAGAAGAAAAAGTCCTGTACTTCCCATTGGGAAATTTCCGTCTCTTGTACTAGCCAGAAATGCGATAATGTCACAACACCTTATTATTCAATAGGCCCTTTGCACGATCCGGTCACATGGTACGGAATTAATTACGCTGGGACGCAAGTTACACCGTGAGATTTCCAAAACAAAGGAACTCGCACCAGTCCAGCCCGAATTTCCTTTGTTTTGACAGTACCACTGTGTAACTTGCGTCCCAGCATAATTAAGTCTACACCATGTGACCGGATCGTGCAGAGGCCTATTTCCGCTCTAGTTATTAGGTGGAATACCTGTAAACCAGTTCTCAAGCTAAGCGTATATCCACGTTAAATAAAGCATTCATTCATTCATTCATTCATTCATTCATTCATTCATTAACTCTCAAATTTCAAACTTCTAGCTCTAAGAGTGGTCGCGGTAGCTTACCAGAGGTGGTCGCAACCGGAGGTTCGACTGTAGTTTCCTAATCAACAGAAAACGTCATTATAGGAGTCTAAGGCCGTTGTAGTGAGATCCAACCCTAAATTTGCATCCTATACACAAGGTAGGCAGGTTAAGTCTGTATCAGGCCATTGGTCCATAAGCCGGAGCTTACGCTAGTTTCTGTAGCACTACTAGCGCGCTACCCATTAGGCCACCGCGGCTCCTCCTATACTGATAATGGTTCAGTTATAGAGATCTGGAACTATTGTAGAGAAGTGCAACTCAGTGCCTGCTTATCGTTGTTTTCTTGGCCGTGTTTGAACTCTGCGTATATACAAGAAGGAACTTACCAACTCCTCTTCTAAATTGTCGTTTTGCTAGCATGGTTAGGGGTTCAGTTTTGTCTCTGTTTTCGCGTTCATTTTCCTGATGATCCCAACGTTTAGAATTGCTTGCTATCCCTAAAAGAACAAGGACTGCCCCGTAAGAATCCTCCTGGTTATAGTCATCCCTTGACAGAAAATAACTGACTGAGAAATAGCCAGTGAAAACTTCAAACCTTCATTCCTTAACTCATCGGTCATCAAACTAAAAGAAATCGTCAATCCCAAGATCAACACAACAACCACCGGTACTGCAACACAGGTGGTTCTTCTGTAAGTCATCTCAACATGAAAAGGACATTTAGGGCTTAGAATGTTCCGATTGTTAACAAAAAAGCCATAGAATAGTTAAGTACAACGAGAATGGAATTCGAAGCGCGCGAACGAACCATGTCAGTGTCAGCATTTGTTTCTGCGTATTGATAATTCAATTAAGATAGATGACGTGGATAATTGGGAGTTGAGGATCAATTATGTAAACGCCTCACTCGGCGTTAAGTAATGTAATTTATTCTTTGTGCTAAAACCGAAAACACCCGAGTGCAATGGAAGAGAATCTCTGCGAGTTGACCCACGGTTCAAATCTGTTTATTCAAAGTGGAAATTGGCTTAAATTGTTCCATGTAATTTTAAATTTTTTGAACAAGTTAAGAAAACTGATCGAGTCAATGAAAAACGGACTTTTGAATCTTTGGCGTATCGCTCTAAGATATCCCCTCATTATCCCTGGGAATTTTGGCAGCTAGCCCATCCCAACAATGTATAAGACAAGTGAAAATAAGAAACTGTTTATTTAGCATCATTCAGCCGCATGACATCTGATACCTCTAATCGCGCGCTACCATGGCAACTACTGTATGACAAATCGTCAAAATGACATGCTTATAAAATGGCTATTCAAACTGAGTTACATTCATCAGACACTAGCTCCTCTAAAATCATCATATCTGTGTTGATATCGGGAAACGATGTTTGCGATTGCCCTCTACGAAACATGCCTTAGTTCTCTACAGAAGTGGTAACGAAAGCTCTTTTACTATCAGCCACTCATTTTGGAGTTTGCATTGTTAATGATTCACAGTTCAGGGGCATCACAGGATCAGAAATGGAAAAAAAGAAATGAATAAATAAAAGATGACACTCGCACTTACATCAGTAAAACATCTTGCAGCTATTTAATCCACAGGTTGAGAGAATAACTACTGGGAGTGCTACAACTATCTCCAAAGTCTCCATCACAGTCTCCTTTGCGAAACGAGCGTTACCGGCTTCCGTATTGCCAATCCCATGATCTGCCCTATTGCATCCGTCACCTCCTCCACCAATCATCATCACGGATCCGTCGCCAGTGCTCCAGTCGCACCAGAATGACAGGTAACGACTACTTTTAAGATTGCTGCTGCAGTGCGCGTTGCCGAAGCCCACTGTAGATTTATAACTTCCCCCGTAGTACAAGTAACAGGATCCACGACATGCATTGCTGTTCCATGTCGTGCCGTGCCTGAAGTTGCCGTAACTTGTTATAAAGCTTCTAAAGGTTTTCCCGCCAGTACAGCTGCTGGTGTATAACAAGGCTGTGTTCGAGCTGTCATCACTGCGGGTTATTTTGATGTAATTGCCAGTGACAAGCCAGAATGCCGGTGATATCATGTCGTAGTTATTTGATGGACTGGTAACGCTGCCGTATGAAGATGTGCGGTCATACCACCAGCTGCCGCTAGACTGCATCCAGTTTGCACTCTCAGCATTTGAGAAACGTGAGATGAGAGTCCAACCACCACCATTAGAGGACATGTCACAATACACCTAAGAAGACCAAAAAATGTTGATTATTAATGAAACCATGATGATCGTCTTGTTATAGTATTTATTGAGAAAACAGCTTTACTTTTTGTCTCGTTATAATGTTAGTTAAAAAAATCGCCTCCAGAATTGGATTCACGAAACGAATTAAACCATTTGTTCCACGATCTACACTTCTCAGCAAATACAATGCTTTTGTTCAATCTCACTTTGACTACTGCAATTTAATGAGGGGTAACTGCGTTAAAATGGAAATAGAATGGCCATGATCGTTTCAAGGCTACTTCAGAAGTTTATAAATAGCATTTTCTTTGAACATTTCAAAATGTATCAAAATTTCGGTAGTCGGTAGCCATATGTTTCTTCAAGTTCTTAATTTTATCAATACGTGTTCATTTGCCGAACCCTGACAGTCAGTACAAGTCACTGACATATGTCACACTGAGGGGATCAGTCTTAATGATAACTGTCCCCTTAGAAGATACTACTTTGAATCCTATTCCCTCTTTTGCGGTATCGAGACGTACGCACGCCAGTTTGTCTGAAAAAATGAGTTCTAAATAAAAGAAAGTGGTCAAAACCTGAACTTCTGAGTAACTTAATTTGCGATTATGGTCATTTGCCAACCAAATGCAAATGACCATATTTTAAATGAAACCTGTCTCGTCCTGGATAGGAGGAAAGTATACTATTAGTATATACCTTATTTTTATATGTCACACTGAGAGGAGCAGTCGTAAAGATAACTGTTCCTTTAGAAGATACTACTTTGAATTCCATTCCCTCTTTTGCGGTATCGAGACGTACGCACGCCAGTTTGTCTGGCAAAATGAGTTCTAAATAAAAGAAAGGGGTCAAAAGAAAGAAAGGGGTCAAAAAAATTCGCGTGGAGGAAGTGCAGGAAGATCTTTCTTGAAGCCATTTTTCTCATTGGAGAAAACTTTTTTCAAAGTTTCCGCACAAAATTTTCCTCGTCATTTTACGTGATATCATTGGCTTAGAAATTTTCCTATTGTCTTTCAGCCAGTCATAATCCAGAATTACTGACGATGTGTAATTTCCACTGGTGTTACACTTGAACTGCACTGCTCTCAGCCAATCAGAATCGAGTGGTTTTTTCATGTATAATTTATTATTAAACACATAACTTGTTGTTCTATGCTCTGAAAGACTTTCAGATATAAGTTTTTTTTCTTCCTTTATATTTTGTATTAGTCCTTTCTTACTCTCCAGGTATATTTTGCATTACGATATAGAGGCGGATATCCTTCTTAGCTTCAATTTTTCCCAGCGTACGTAGATTTTTCTTATGAATTCCCAGCTATCCAACCCTTCCACCCCTTTGGCCTTTCTCCTACCGACCCCTTCCCCAGCGCTTATTAAAGCTTCACGCTCCCCGTCCTCTTCCACCCGCTCAAATGATATGGGTAAGACTGGTAAGTAATATGGATTGCGCGTTCACTACCTCCCTCCCCTTCTCCGAAAATGTTCGGAAAAACCTGAACCGGATACGTTTTTTTACTGACCGTACCAAAACCCTGAAAAATGCATTCCGGCAGGACTGGAGAAAAACAAATACCGTGGTTCAAGGTTAAAAATACCGAAATACCACCTGGGAAATTGTTTAATATTTGTATAACTAAGCATGTTTAGTCGGCTAACCTGGAAGCCTACCTAAAATGAATTACCATTGACGTTCAAAGAGTATGATCCACACGGGGTGTACCCGGCGTCCAGAAGATTTTTACATGATATTCTGGAGACACCTGAATGGCAAAATGACAGCATCAGTGCTGGCGTGTGCCTTGTATTGATGTTGGCACCAATCTAATCCTGGAGAAAAATCTCCGGTAGAAATTTGGAGAGATGTTATAGTAAAACCTTTGTTATTTTTGATCCGGAATCGTTTAAACTGAAATTTTCAAGTAACCTTGCCAATGCGCTATTAAACTTGAAGACTTCTTTTGCAACATTCTGGGTAACTTCCCAATGATGAAATCACGCGAAGTGATCCTACCTTCACAACGCTTCCCAATGAATGCGCTTGAACAAACACAGGTAAAATTGTAGAGTCCATCCACGCACCCAGTTTCCACCGTTCAGACATGGACTGGACTTACATTCATATGTTTCTGTGACAAAAAAGGAGAGCTTGCCTTTTCTTTGTTTTCGGCGCGAGAACTGTGATCTTTAAAATAATTTAGTAACAGAGAAGTTACACGCCTTGAAGATAACACAGAGTAGGGACTGGGTACGAAAACTACGGTAAACGCCAGCATCTGCTATTTTCGATTTCCTTAGCAGTGAAGACGGCGAAACCAAAGACAACGCCTTGTAAAAAATGAATTTATATTCCGCCTTCGAATGTCGCAACTATGTAGATCTGCTCAGAACGCCTATCGGTCTAAAATCTTGTTCAGCCTAAATATGTAATGACAGCACTAAATTCCAAAGGAAGATCCGAAAAAAAAAAAAAAAAAAGTTAAAAAAAAAATAGCCATTGCGGTGTACGTTCTCCAAAATACTCAGAACTTGTCATTTCGCATTGCTGTTTAGCAGATGACAGGTATGAAATGTACAAAGATTCAAAACGCACGTGCAGAACCATTGTACTGCTCGTTAAGGCCCCGTCCACAACACGACAGAGGAATTTGAAAAGGAGCTTAAAGGTCCGGTTATACGGCCAACATTTTTCTTCAACTTGTCTCCCAACATTGTTGTATTGTAAGTTGAAATACATTATTGCGCGTATTACCACGTTTGTGACCAACTTGTCTCGCAGCAAAATACAGTGTTGCAAGTGTGCAGAATTCTACAGGTATAATTGGTTAATCGTGTGTAAATAAAGATGGCGCCTTCTTTAATATAATTTAGAATTTCGACGAGGTTCCACTTCGACTTCTGGCCGTCATTTTCTTCTTAATTTTGCGTGCCAGCGAAGTTCTCTCAGTATGAAGCTCAGTGTCGTTTCAGGTAGCTAGGCGAAAAGTTGTATTTTTGCGACAGTTCTTCCAAGCCTTTTGCCTTTTTTCCGGCTTGTTTTGAAGGGACAAACGAGGCGTCCCAAAGACTATGATAGCCCTCGAGGTCTTTGTAAAAGGCAAATTTATGACTTTCCGAGAGTTACTGGTCTACTTCGAATTCAGGCTTGTCTTCACCGTCCGCCATGTTTTTTTATTTGCCGCGTTGCAACGCTTCGCGACAGCCAATCACAAGCGTTGAATTCAAATTTGTTGCGAGACAAGTTGTAGCCTGAGTGGTAATACGAGCAGCAAAACTAAAATTTGCTGCAGAAAGTAGAACTCGAGTCTACTTTGCGCAACATGTTGCCTTAACTTACAACACTGTATTTTGCTGCGGGACAAGTTGGTCACAAACGTGGTAATACGTGCAACAATGTGTTTCAACTTACAATGCAACAATGCTGCGAGACAAATTGAAGAAAAATGTTGCCCGTATTACCGGACCTTTATTTCTCCGGTTAGGCCTTCCATCCACCCGAATTTTACTCATGCCCCCCTCTGCAAAACAACACCGTGAAATGACTAAGTTCTGCGTAGTCTGAGGAACGCGAAAAGCGACGGCTAATTTTCTTTTCTGTTTCCATTTGGAATTGAACGCTGTAACTGCGTATTTGGCCTGAGCACGATTTTAGAGTAATTGGTATGCTAAACAGATCTAGGTACTTTCGAATTTCGCTGGTAAAATATAAATTCATTTTTGACGAGGCGTCGTCCACGGCGTCGCCGTCGTAACGTTAACAGAAAGGGAATATAAGCCATGCCCTAAATATCCAGAATCAATCTTTGCCAATTAAATGAGACCGTGCTATTACTTAGATGATGCAAGAAAGTTGCTTTTTAATTTAAACATCAGAGGACTAAGGAGCACTAGAAAGGAAAATTGCGAAAAAGCCAACACTTTTGTTTCCCGCCTTTAAAACTTTTATTTTCTACAGTAGCAATTGCTCAATTTACTGACAAGTTATAGGAAAACACTAAGTACTGCAAACTATGTCAGATACAATTGTGTCCACAAAACCAAAAGTGAAAGAAAACTGCTTGACAATGTAATGTCGCAGGTGTTGCAATATTGTAATATGTTTTTGATCAATAAAATAAAATAATAATAAAAAAAGTAATGTCGCAGGAATCATCCAGTTTTCTCAATTAGGTCAAAGACTGTTACAGTAGTCAGTTAATGGAGCCTCTGCGTTTGCTTAAAAGTACTTAAAACTGAACGAAAATATCTGGTATTTTAACATTTAAAAGTACCTAAATTGTGCCTGGTAAGCCTTTGCATCCATCATTTTATTAAAAATATAAATCACTGATTATAATATAGTTTGGAGCTAAGGCACGAGCCATTAGATATAGAATTGAAATGCAAGGAGTATAATTCTGACTAACGCACTATACAACAATAAACAGCCTTTTTAAGGACGGTGCCTACTTTTGTTAGTGCGCGCACGTTCTGCGCATCACGCAAGGAATGGTTTAAGCGCCACGCGCGCGCTGGGTTGACGTGACGCAATCAACTACGCTACCAAGTACACGACTAAATATTGCAAGCAAAATTTTCCTGCTGTGACCAAATCAAGTTTAATGAACCTGTACTTAAACCAGGTACACCAGAACAGCAGCATTTCGCTAACCACTAACTATTAACGTCTTCCAGCTGACAAACTAGCTGTTATCTGTCGAAAATTATACTGAAATCCTACTATCCATGAATCCAACTGTAAACATGTACCTGCAGATGGCGTAGTGCGCGGGCAAAACAAGGGCGAAATACGAAAATGTTTTACTTACTGGGGAGGTGACAGGAAGAAATGTAACAGGCACCGTAAAAAGTTTAAAAAAGGATCAATAACTTTAAAAAACGCGTGGTTACCCTTACATTTTATGTTATGAAATGGAAGTGGTAAGCCTATTCAGCAGGTGATTAGTTTCTGGTTGTGAGCAAAAGATGTTTAGACTGTATTTTAGCTGAAACAGAGGAAGGCTGTCAGAGACGCTAAAAGTGCTGTTGCAACGATTTTGTTACCAAAAACATACCAAAAATGGTTTTTATGTTACCATTTACCATGTAGTTTTCAGATCTTTATTAATGTGTTTGCTTCTCTGTATGTAAAGGCGAATTATAAAGAAAGCTGTGAAGAAATATCCTCTCCTTCTATTTTCAGAAAAATGCTGATGTCAGCATTTTTGTTGAGATTCAAGGCTAATTATCTCGAAAAAATGCGTGGCTACCCTCTTTTTTCTTTGTGGATTCCGATAGCCCTTGCAAAGATCTACTTTTTCCGCAAGGTCCTAACCTGGCGCAAAAACCTTTGTATTTATTAGGCACCGTCCTTAAGTACGGAAAATCCCTCTCCTTTTTTACCTTCACATACAGTCAGGGCAACAAGTGCCTTTGGCTTGCGCACTTCAAAATATCAGTTGCTTAACAAACTTGAGACGAAAATCCCGGTTTCAGTCCGGTCTGATCCGATACCGAAAATACAAAAATGGCCTAATTTAACCAATTACTTCCGGCCTAACTTATAAATTCTCGTAGTAAAGCTCTCTCCTGTGCTTCAGTACTAATAACCAGATGGAAATGTTCTAGACGGAAAATTCGATCCGGGCCACCGAAAAATTGCAACTCCAAATTTTTTAGGACAAAAAAAAAAAAAAAAAAAAAAAAAAAAAAAAAAAACTTACGTCATTTAATAGGCAATAAAGAACTGTGAAATCACTTTTAGAACATTGCTTGGCTCATTGATTGTATAAATGTTTGACACATGAGATCTATTTAGAAAGAGAAACACTTCGCTGTGTTCTTATTTTTAACGAATCCACAAATTCAAGGAGTAAGAAGAAGTGGAATCAGGGGCGTAATTTCCAAAATCACTTTCTCCCGAATCAGCCCATTCTTCAAACGCTCCATAGTTATTCTCGGTGATACCAATACCATGATCTGCTCGGTTACATCCACTTCCTCCTCCTCCAAACATCATCACCGAACCATCACCGGTACTCCATTGACACCAGAAACCAATGCGGCTGCTGCTCTGAATATTGCCATTACAGTGTGCTTCTTTGAAGCCAGCTGTAGAGCTATACAAGCCTCCATAATTCACTGGACAGCTTCCAAGGCATTTATCGTCAGACCAAATGTTGCGATAACTGAACTTGCCATAACTGGATAAGAATCCCCTGAGAGTGTTTCCACTAAGGCAGTTGGTATATGTACGAAGGAGAGCAGTGTTTGAGCTATCATCGCTGCGTGTGATTTTAATCTCACTTCCTTTAACTCTCCAAAATGCTTCAGATATCATGTCATAGTTGCTTGACGTGCTTATAGGGGACCCCTGTGAAGTTTGGATGTCATACCACCAGTAAGCATCATCTCGCATCCAGTTTTTTGCATCAGCGTTTGAAAACCGAGCAATAAGAGTCCATCCACCTGCGTTTGCTGACATGTCGCAATAAACCTGACGAAAATAAAACCAAACAACTACTCAAGATTCCGGTTTTGCGTGCGATAGCAAGATTTTCGGGGACTATGTATCATCAGCACTCTCTAAAGATAGCAGCCATCGTTGCGATGATCTGAAAATATGACGGAATTCAGTGCCTTGATGTTTGATCCATGCCCTCGTCGTACTGTAACGATTATAGGGAAATCAGCCTTTCCTTACGCGCCATGAAGAAAACACTTGTATCTTACACCTGATTGAAAATAATCTACAATTATTCGGACTGGGTCGAGGCACGCTGGGCGGATAGTCGTATTTCTGAAGCTCTCCGCATTTCAAATAGTTCTTTTTAACGCTTTTTGTCCGATGCTACTTTAAATTGCTACTTTGAACTGCTTTCACGCTTTTCCTTTTTAAAGAAAGAAAAAGCGTGAAAGCAATTCAAGTACCTCCGACAACGAATTAAGATCTCCGGAAAAAAAAAAGGGCCAGAGATGAGCCTTTGAACATTGACTTAGCGTGACCTTCAGGGGATAAAATGCCGGAGCACGTGAAAATGACTCACAAACTTGGTACAAAAGTGGACCTTATTCTTACAAGTCTCGCAGCAGTGAATTGAAGAGTTTGAAGAAAATTGCCTGGAAGAGAAACTGAACGGTGGCGACAATATTGCGCTTGCCGGCTTTAGACAGCCAGTAGCTTTAGTCACATGAATTTAGGGCATAGACGTGCAATGGACTAGACATTTCTAGCTGTTGTTCACGTTATTTGCTCTGAACTTTGACGTCGCTAAAAGACTTAGCAAAAAAGCTGTTGAAGTCTGGATATGTCATTTCCCGCTCAATAAAATTCAAGTAGATCCGGGAAATTGCTATCTGCGAGCAAAACATGGCTACGAACGGAGTGAAGAACATTAGGTCAAACGCTGATCGTGAGTAGAATTTCCTTGTTTTATCAATTTTAGGCGTTCTAGGCCTAGCTAACTATCGGAATTGTCTGTGATTCGCCAGCGCGAAAGAAATTTATTTGCGTGGCTTCCGGTCGATAATTGACGTAACGACAACATGTTGAGTGCCTAGTTTTTTTGAAGTTCAATCGATTCGCGATGTAGGAAGCTCTTGTTCAGTCCATTTAGGACGATGCAGGCCTTAAGAAAGCTATAGATCAACTCTCTGTAGCGGTTTTGATATCTGTACTTTCGTGTTGGTTCATGTTAAAAGCACTGTTAATTAAATTGTACAATTCATGATTCAACGAAAAGACGGTGAATTTAGTCTTCCTTGCGTCAAACGGCATACCAATAAGCCTTGTGGAAAGCAAACTCTAGGACAGAATTTCATCAAGATTATCAGTGACAAGTCAAATTCTGCGGCTATGTTCTTGGAGATCCAGACTGTCTGATCGATTTTCCAAAAACACGCCAGCTCTTTTGGTGCAAAGTCTTAACACGGTTCTCACAAATCCAGTATAAATTCAGCGAAATCGAGGTTAATAGTAGCAGTTTTCAAGTGATTTTTTATTTGAAAACACGGGCAAAATGTTTTCATTTTTAAACACTTCTTGATTTTCACGTTTTAACAGGCTCTCAGTCTCGAAAGCTATGGTAGTCACATGCGATCTACGAGATCTCCTCCAGCCAGATACATATATGATTTTGAATTATATATCGGTAAAAATGATCCCAAATCATGCTCGAATGTGACGAGCGATGATACGAAGTTATGGTGCTGGGGAAAGCTAGCCTAGTGTGAGAATTGATAGACAGTCCGTTTTATGCATAATGAAAACCTCCCTCTATATCAGATAGATTAAGTTGTCATATAAAAAGCGTGGAATCCTACCTGAAATGAATTGCCATTGACTTTCAGAGAGTACGATCCACTCGTGGTGTTCCCGGCGTCCAGTAGATCTTTACATGATATTCTGGCGTTACCTTCATTGACAAATGACATTGTTAGTGTGAGTTTCATCATTGCTTTGTGATGACTTAAAATCTTGTTGGAACTTGAATCCTTGAAAAATATTTTTTGAAGAAAAAAACATCTGAGGCACTAGAGTGACCTTGTCAATGCCTAATAAAGCTTTATAACTTCTTTTGCATGATTCAGGGTAACTGGTAACCTTAAAGGAGGAACGTCTCGGACCGCCCAACTTGAAAAAAAAAATGGTCAACTTTTTTCAAGTTTGTAGATTGCAATTCTTTTAAAGCTCTTCCAATCGTGGTATTATTCTACCTCACGAAATTTTTACTGTGAGATTTCCTTCAATTTTTAAAAGTGTTGAGAAAATGGCTAAACCAAAGTAACAGTACCTTCACAACGTTTTCCATTGAACGCGCTCTGACAAACACAGGTAAAATTGTAGACTCCATCAATGCAAGTTCCACCGTTCAGACATGGACTAGACTTACATTCATCTGTTTCTGTTAATAGAAGTTCAGGAGATTGCCTTTCGTTTGTTTTTGTCTTTGTTAGAACTTCTAATACTAGAACTATACTTATAAGTGATTTCCACTGCATTTAACAAATAATTAGATAGCTACGGATAAATGCGGTTTGTCACACGACCTCTCAGTTGATCAGTCGTAAACTTTATTGACGTAACTCGGGTACTCTCAAACTTTGAGAATCCTGAAATCGACGAATCGCGCAAATTCTCAAACGACGTGCACCTTACATAAAGGCAGGGAACCAATAAAGTAAAATACGGCACGATTAAATACTGGAAATGTACGACATACAGCGAACGAAATGATGTACACAGAAGGGAACCTTAAAAAAGGGGAGGAGAAGAAGAAAAATTTATGCCCACGTCAAGAGTGGAATTTACCCAAGTTCAAAACCCTACCACTTCGCCAACTTGTCGGCCGCTGTAATGCTGAAAATTTGAAAATCATTTGGCATTCAACAAGGCGCATGCGTATAGTATAGAACCGAATTAATCGATAGCTTAGACATCTTTGCAGTTGAGACTGAATTCAAGAGTTACCTAAAGTCATGTTACGTGGCTTCGTAAAAGCTCCCGAAAATTAAAACGGTTTTAATGAGGCCTTTTAATAGAAATATACTCGGCAAAATGATTAAACGCAAAGCGTTCTCGATACCTCTGAGATAAGGGAAAACCACAATCGACTACGGCAACTTCCAGACCACAATTAAAAACAAGAAAAACTTCCAGACCGCTGACTCATTATTTAAAAAGAAAATTACATGAACCCACGAAGGGGATGTATTTAAGATTTGGTTCACAGGAAGCTTTTGATATGTCAAAATAGCAGCGAGGGCCCAATAGGAAACTTACGCAACTTAGGCAGGCATTTCGCCCGTTTAGGCGGTTTTCGGACATTTCGCGAAAACTCACGAAATCGAAGATGGGGGTTCTAAAATGGTAGTTGTTTGGACGTGTTATCATTCTGTGTTTAAAAGGATCCAAAAAGAAACACCTTTGAACGTGCTCTAAATTCTTCCAGTTTCATCATCACAGCTTTGATGTACCCTAAGAGCTATAGGGTGAAGGCCTCAACAGCCCAATCCCCTCACCTTCCGACCCGAACAGGGTTCAATTTGCTTCATAGTATTCTGCAAGAAACATGCTGTTACAATTACCTTGACACTGATTTCCAAAATATGGTGAGGGGCAGGAACAAGTGTAGTTATTAACTCCATCAGTACAAGTGCCTCCGTTCAGACAGGGACTACTGGAACATTCATCAAACTCTGCAACAGAGGAATATCCTGTAATCCTTTGAAGTAATTTTTCGCCCTGAATTTGGTTTGAAAACGTTTTAATTTTGCAGCCCTTATTCCAAATCGAGAAAATTCACAGTGAATATCATTTAAAGTGATGGCATTTTCTTAATCACTCCATTTTTAAAATGCTTATATATTTTGAATTGTTCCTATCATATTTCCTAACTCATCTATTATAACCAGTCTGTAATGACTAAAAAAAGGTGACACGGAACGTGGAGACCTCGACAGAATACGATATATGATTCAGTCGTTCGTTCGTTCGTTCTTTCTCTCTTTCGTTCTTTCTTCCGTTCGTTCGTTCGTTCGTTCGTTCGTTCGTTCTTTCGTTCGTTCGTTCGTCCATCCATCCATTCGTTCATACATTCACCCAATCGGCATGTAACTTGAGTTTAATCTACAATTTTATAAAAGATTGGACTTATCGGCAAATTACCTTTGCATATCCTCCCTTTATGAGTTCCAGGGCAGATACAATTGAAATTTCTTTTACCGTTTACACAGGTTCCTCCATTCAAACACGGCGAACTGGTACACTCATCATAATCTGAAGATAAAACACGTGAGTCAAAACCATAGGAGATAAAGATAACCTAAATTCAATTTCATTTATTTCACGGAACAAGAAACAAGATAATTAATCTTCAATTACTTCTTATCTTTACCTTTTTTAAAAATGTGAAGCTTTCAGTGTTGTCCCTCGGTAGCATGATAGATACTGAGGAAGTGTTCTTTCGAATGGGATATATAGCTGAACAACGAAATCGAAATCTTTTCAAACGCTGATGATGCCGTAAATCGTTGAAAGCTTGGAACATTACCTTGACTAAATACAATAGTCTAAGGGCTTACTTGAAAGAACACTAGATTAAAAGCAAAGCTGTCTCAGAGAAGTCATCAATAAACTGTTCTTTAAACACTGCATTTGACGTTGTTATTATCATCTTTATCATTAGATCATCATTATAATCGTTATAATTATAATTTTATTGACATTATCAAGACAGTTGTCACTCTTCTTGCTGTAAGAAATACTCCTTAAAATGAAACATTCGTGCATTTACAATTTAGTTAAAATTCAATTTGCTGGAGGGAAAGTAAAGGTGTTTTTTTTTTCAGGCAAAAAAGTCAAATAAACAGGAAATTAGTCAAAGGGGGAAACAGAAGTAGTTGTTTCCAACCTTTTTTTGCAAGTATACTGATGACATGTAGAACAGTCCACGTCATTCCACGTGTATCCATGCCTAGCACCAAGAGTGTGTACACAGTCCTCCCCCCTAAAGTCGTTTGGTTGTTTCGCGGCCCAGAAGCGGAATTTATCACGACTGCTATCCACCCAGGTGAAGAGCCCTTCTGTGGCAATGTCATTCAAACCAATCCAAGCCTTATCTCCATGATGTCTGTGCTGAATGTACACGTTCTCCTCCTGACTTTCAATCGCGGGTAGATTTGCTCCCATACTTCTGCAGATGGTACTTGCGTTGGACCATGTCTCACAAGTTTCACTGCTGTAGTAACAGCAGCCGTTGTAGAAAGTCCAGCCCGGTTCACACACATCTTTTGTGCCAGGATAAAAGGGATAAGTAAGATAAAGAAATATCATGTTAAAGGCGTCTTGAATGTATTGCAAAGCGAATCCTGCTAATCAGCCTAGCTATGGACAACTACTTCATCGTAAAGACCATAACCATGCTGTGAATAAAAGGGAAACATGAAAAAAACTTTCCTTGTTGAGAATCTGAAATAAGTACCTGAACTGCGCACATTGTTTTGCTTAAGCTTCAAACCGAAATTTCCTTAATGAAACGTCATCCACGTCTTTGCAAAAAAAGCCATCTTCGCGGAATGCTACATGTAGTTGTACTCGTTTCACTTGATTTATCATAGGCTGTGTCAAATTGTATGCTTAAATAGTGCTAGATATCTCTTTTTTACGTCGTACCTGGCATGATTGCATATGAGATTGACAGAGGATCATGCTGGTTCACAAACAACTCCTTCACACAAGCTCTAAATCCAGTCGTGTTTATATACTGCAAAGGAAATAAGAGAAAGTCAATAAAACACCCTGTATAGTAACAAAATGTACTGAATAACGTCTTAATTATTAAGAATCACGGGTTATAATTACAGGATTTTACAATGTGTTGGCACTTTGCAGTAACAGCAAAACGGAACCATTCTTTTGTACATATTCGCAAGAAATGTACCATTATTTCATTCCATGCTACTCTCAAGACCCTTGTCTTTGCGTTTTGTTTTTGCGTTTGAACTAACCATGTGTTTCTGACGTTTAAACACAATACGTCGAAATTGTTAAGTAATCCGATAACTTTTTGCTTCCTTAGAGAAATTAAGTAGACTTGTACTCCGCTTTTTTTGTTTTTGTCTTCGCTCTCATTTTTCGGGGCGAGTCCCAATGCCCCTAGGTGGACATCTTACCTCTACCCAAGCTGAGATGGAGTTGTAGAGAGGATTAAGGTTTCCTCCGCTTGTTGAATGATTTGCAGTCACTAACACTACTGGAGAGTCGTTGTAATGCTTCGTAAAAGCAACATCTTAATGAAAGAGAGGAATAGAGCAAATTAAAATAATACCAATGAAAATAAATCGTTTGTATATATATGTATATTTTAAATGGAACATGTCTTGAAAGATATGAAACAGACAGACCACCAGACAGAGACAGACAGAAAGACAGGCAGACGGACAGGCAGGTAGATAGGCGGACAGACAGACAGACAATGCTATTAACAGATAGACAGGAAGATGTAGAGAGAATTTTATTTAAACAACAGAAGTCAGCAATGAGGTTCAGTGGTAGATACCTGACAGAAAGCGTAGTTGAATTCTTTGGATAAGCTGTTTCCGTTGACGAAGTGTAGAGACCCATGTTCTCTGAACAGAGGTCGATGAAGCTCTCCAAATGCCAGCCACTCCTTTTAAAAAACAAGCAGTTTTCTGTTTTAAGGCTGTAACCGTCATGCGAGAAAACCAGCCTATAAAAAAGCCTTAAGGAACTGTGGTCTACTTAATTTTCTTTTACGTACTATCTTGATTTGTTGTGACGAGTAATCACGTTTTATGAAGATGTATGAAATGCAAACTATTTTTGTTGGTTTGTGGAACGGATCGACCGGGTGAGCAAGGATTTTTATATCCTTTAAAAATATGTAATTCGCACTGAGATGTAAACTGCAGTGTCAAAATCAGAAATTGTTGGAAATTGCTTACAACATGGATGTTTTGGTGAGCTCCATCAAAGTTCTGTAATTCTCTAATGCAGATCTTGAAAGACGTTGTTGCCAAATCTTCTACCCACACAGAGGAGGCATCGTGCTTTACACCACGCCTTTCATGTTCCGCTGATACAAGCACAGTGGGCACTGATTTAAACTTTTTCTGGAGGATATAAACAAAACTAAGTTTGAAATAAAGAAAAATCTTATCAGTGAAAAAATGTTCATAGCTTTACACGTTGTATTATCATTGCATATGTTGAGATCACAACCTTTATAGAAGTAATATATCTACAGCATAAAATCTGAAAGATGTTAAACAACAGGCACCTGCATTGTCATTTTTCATACCACCTACAAATTCTCAGTAACGTGCTCAAGAAAATTGCACAACACTAACTAATGAAAAAGGTTGTGTCAACGTCATACTCAGTTACAACGACATGAAGATCAGCATTGGCTATGGGTCGATTAAAATGAATAACGAAGCGCGCGAAGTCTAAAAATAGAATGTAAATTATTGGAATCCTGCGAGAGTCAGACAACATAGGCGTTTTCTGAGAGAAACATGAGGAAAGTGAAAGCCAAATTTTACGTTTGAAAAATTGTTTTATGAACACTTGCTTATGAGCTTGAAAAAGCGTCAAATCTTCCACCATTCGATTTTGATTGTTTGAGTTTGTCCGTGAGTTTGTCTGAGTTATGACGTCACTCGCGCGCTTCGCTATTGAGGTATGAAGACAGATTCTAAATCAATCGACGCTTATGTCCTTAAATTAAGTTGTACATATAATTTAAAAAAGTGCTATTAATAACCTTGCTGGATAAGGGTAATTGAAAAGAATTTTTCTTGTCAAATCAATGTATAGAAACCAGAAAATGGTGTAATTGTGATTAATACAATAAAGGTACATTCACCAGTGGTAGTGATACTGCACGACAGTTCGTTCCAGTCCACCACGTTGGCATATCCATGCTACCCGACACTCCCCCGTCAGGGGCCCCCTGATATGCCAACCAGTCCACTGTCGCAAGCTCTTGCCCGTTTTTCTTCTCATTTCTCCCGGCCTGTGTAACACATACTGTAAAACTGTCGTCTCGCACTTCCTCCACCCAGGTTACCACGGCTTCGTGCACATAGCTGAGATCCGAGAAGTTGGCGTGATTGACGGAAACTTGAATCTGAACCGGTTTGTCAGGATAGAAAACGTCAGGTACCAGTGGGATCGTCTCACAAACTGCTTCAGCCCAACTTGGGGTGCGACGGAGACTATGTCGACCTTTCTGAGAAGGAAATCCTGAAAAACAAAAAATATTGTGAGAAATTTCAGGGTAGTTGCAATTTGTTTGTAAGGCTATTCAACATAAAGGGAATGCCAAGAATGCTGATCTTGTTAAAATACCTCAAAACAAAAGCAGAACTATCTTTTCGTCGAAGCTATGCCCGATGAGGTAACACAAAATACAAACTCCTGCCATATCATGCATGAACCTAGCTGTTTATTCACATTACCTGCACAATCACCCCGATGGTAAATGGTGAAGTTAGCTCTCAGATAGCACATTTCGCGTTGGAACATACACTCATTGTCGTATGTGGTCCCATTAGACGAGCACACGGGATCTTTGAACGAAGGACAAGTATACTCGCAAATGCACCGCGTGTGGTTGGGCCCAAATGCCTTGCAAACGGCAAAGTAGTCACAAGAAACATTAATGCATGGATCAAGATCTGCAAACACAATTTGCAAGATAAAAAAAATATAAATCCTTTTGGCCACTAATCATTTCACAACCTTCTGGTATTTATTCTTTTATGAAACGGGAAATAATCCTTACTAGCGCGGTCACTTTCAACTCTTGGGTCTTCCAGTTCCCATAATCACCTATCTTTATCAACCTTTTTCAACTTGTTGAAATTTCGCGATCTTTCAATTCGAAACTTTCGTATTTGTCAGACAATTTATTTTAGCGATTTCCTGAAGCATTGATTTCGATAGCAAAGTGAGTGAATTACCACTTCACAAAAAGTGATGCAGGAGTAAAATTTGGAATTTTGGTTTTATCTTCCTGCAGTAATTTTAGGAATAACGCTTGTGAAATAAGTTTATTTTCTACGAGAAACCAAAAACAGCTGCCCCAGTTTTAAGCAGCCCTTTACACAACAGTAGTGCTAGCTAAGATAACACTACTGTTGCAGCGATTAACACTACTAATGTAGCGATTAAGCAAAAAGCTCTAGTACAGCGGTCACTGAAAAAAAGAATACTTGGCCACAAGGCAAATCTTAAGCCTTAGAACTATTTTGTTGTGCATGGTAGCTTTCGAGTCAATTGGGCGTCACAACAAGTTTCAGTCTGACCTTGCCGTTCGTCAAAGTATTTAGAAACTTTTAATCATTTTATCCAGTTGTAAAGCGCATTTGATCATGTACGTCATTGAAAATTGCGCTATATAAGTTTTAATTGTTATTATTATTATTATTATTATCATTAAGGTGGCGTCGTGCCCGCTTAAAGTTGGGTGACATGAACGTTATGAAACAAGTAAAATATCAGTTCCAAGGTAAGCCATGAGCTGGGGAAATTTATTTTTTGTCCTGTCATTTGTTCCTTAGGGAATAACACCTTTTCATAAGCAGTGAAGTCATATTTTTATTTATTTACCTCCAATAACTGCGTAATCAATAGTAACGGGATCGTGCTGACTTTCCATTCCTGCCAAGTCTTTTACACACACACGAAAAGATGAAATCGTTATTTCCTGTTGTCAGAAATTTATATCATAAAAATGATCACAATTTTTACCTCAAGACTATATATACCAAGTTTATCATCAGCAAATCTAGACATGTAACTACTATAATTAACTCTAAGCAGTTTAGTAGATACGAGAAAGCTAACTTGAAAAGGATTGTTAATGATGTTTTTTTTTTTTTTTTTTTTTTTTTAATGAGGAAGGTCCCCCAGAATCGAGATTATTGTTTTCAATGTTATATCACGGTTGGCTTCTCGCACGACTGTTAAGAGTTTCATGAATTCGCAGGCAACTTTCATTCAAAGGGAAACGAAGAAAATAGACAGTACTATGAACAAAAGTTGTCAGTCTTTAACTTCCCAAAACTGTTTGAGGAGCTGTTTTGAGTCGTCAGCTGTCTATTCAAAGTTAAATCTTTGTCTTCCCTGGTCATGCTAAACAGGAGTTTTATTGACCTAGATCTACTCTATTGTGTATGGGAAAGAGTATGGGCAATTTACCTCTATCCAAGTGTTAAGGACGTTGTTTTCAGGCTTGGTAGAATGTACATTTTTGCTGTCGTAAAGATGATTGGCTGTTACCATGACGACAGGAGAGGCGTAAAACTCTTCAGTGAAATTGTGTTCCTGTCAAGAAAACACCAATGAAGTTTGCACAATTAACTCACAACTCACAAATGCACCCAGAAATTATCATTTTGGACAGGACGACACCGTACCAATGCTGGCTGCAATCAAAAATGATTCCTTATTCATTGTTTTATTGCTTGCATGCTACAGAGAAAAGTTTTATCAATGAAATAGCTTTACCTTACAGAAAGCGAAGTTGTCTTCCTCTAGGGGAGCACCATTATTTTTAAACTTTAGTTTTCCTTGGAATCTAAACGTATCTCCTCCTTTTGCAAAGGCAAGCCAGTCCTGAAAAAGTGATTTGTTCATTAAATCACTTTGAAATTAAAAAAAAAATGGTTTAAAGTTTCTTTTAGTAGCATTTTCAAGTAAGATATCTTTTAATAGCTTTTACGAAGAATGCATTTTAAGACTAAACATTCGATAGTGAATTCTATTTTAAAGTTGTTGACTGCGCCGAGAAGCTATATAGTTTTTCAATATGGCTGGCTCGGAATGCTATTATTTCTGTGTTTTGATTTGCTATCCTAGCGACCCTTGTTAACCACGTTCGGGTTTCTTGCTCGCCACATACTTTGCACGACTTTTTAAAATAATTTAAAATAACTCTCGAGATAAGAATGAAAAAGACGGCATTGAAGAAAATGGTCCGTTTTCTTAAATGAGACTGCAGCGTCCATAACTTAATACGTGCATTGCTCAATTTCTGATTTTTCGGCTGATGGAAAGTTATTGTGAGCTATTTTAGTCTCGTAACATTACGTATAACTCTTGGCTAGTGCTTTAATTTGAGCTTAGGCAATATGTGAATAAGTCATCTACATGTAATCTTCCTAGTAGGCTCTGCGTATGTCCGTGACATCTTGCCGTGGCTCCTTAATTTTTTTTTTTTTTTTTTTGTATTCGTCGTAGCCGGGAAAGAAGATTAAATTGACTTCTACTTCGATATGGCCGTCAACATGCGGCCATTTGCCCTAAACGTGTTGCTGCATCTGTCCACAGGTTTTATTTTCAGACCCTATAATTTTTTTACTTTATTTTTCTATGCGAATATTTTTGTAAGAAAGTGATGTTGGAAGATTCCCTATAAACTCACCACAAGTAAATTCTAATGCTTGCCGTCAAATGTTTTCACTTCTCGGAGACAGATTCTGAAATAATCTTCCTTCAGCTCTTCTATCCAGATATTCATGGCGTCCTGTGGCCTGTTGCTGACAGAGTGACGTACTGTGGCGAGAACTTTTGGAACAGAAGAAAAGCGCTGGAAAGAAAAACAACGAAATTTGTTTATTTTGTGCTCGATCTTGTTTATAACCACAATAAAGCAAAACTTTCAGGGATCGATTTTACATTTATCAGAACGAACTTTCAAGATAAGAATTAGAATGTCTAATTTTATTCAGTTTACAGCTCGTCTTCCTGTCATTCAATCAATTGATTCAAGTTGAGTCAAGCTTAATGCATGCCCTTACTCAGTTTCTAAAGAAAACATAACTGAATTATAAGTGTTGTACATGTATAGTTATGGTGGCTAACAACCCATTGTTTTTTTTAGAAGCTAACACGTCCAGAGTTGCAACCTCTTCAATTCTAACCTTTTAGCGGAAACAATCGGCATATATCGAATGCTACTGATGAAGGGAGGCGCGGTGGCCTTATGGTTAGTGCGCTAGACTCCGGAGCGAGCGGACCGGGCTCGCGCTCGAGCCCTTGTGTTGTGTTCTTGGGAAAGACACTTTATTCTCGGTGCCTTTCTCCACCCAGGTGTATAAATGGGTACGAAAACGGGCGAATTTAATGCTGTGGGGTAACTCTGCGATGGACTAGCATCCCATCCAGGGGGTGCAGAAATACTCCTAGTCGTTTCATGCTACTGAAACCGGGATAAGCTCCGGCCTGATCAGCCACTTGGCTCGTATGCAGACTTTACTGAAGAAGGGTTCATACCCTCGTGCGAGGATGGAAACCCAGGCACGAAGAACAGATGTGTTATTTGTTATGTACATAACTCCCTGCTCAGTATGCGTCTTAAAATAACAGAGGAGAGACACTGTAAACACTTTTTATAATGAGTAGGCGACCAGAGTGCAGTAATTAACTGAAGCAAGCTGAAACACGTTCAATACGTGCCGGTGCTTGATTATGAAAACAGATTGTGTTCTGTTTTCCTCGAAACCCGCTCGCGTTTACTATGTTAGGCTAATTTTATGTACATAACCCCTCACTAAACAAATACCTCGGCATTTTTTTTTTTCAGTAACTACTGTGTTGGAACAATTAAGCTGTTTATGAAAAAAAATTGACTTAACTCTAGAACAAGATGGACACAACAGTTTGCAGGGATGTTTCGCCGAACGGGAATAATGGAAAATGATTTAATTTATGTCACAACAATCTGTTTTGGCTAGAAATTGTTTTCTTTCAACCGATCAGGAGATTTTTATCAAATGTAAGCAAATCAAATACAAAACGAATTTACCTCACGTATTTATTAATTTGCTATCAGTAAATACACAAGCAGCAAAGCGAAGAAAAATAAAATGCATGACCCCTGCTCGCTATTAGGTCTCAGCGCTGCGAGAATTCTTATTGTGTTTATATACTATGGAAAAAAATTCATGGATATGGTAACCTAACTAATATAATGAACCATGCCTGCAGAAAGTTGACTCTTTCACATTTTGTACCACTGGTGAATGTACTGAAGGAGGCGGTCCCGTCCAGCATTCCAGAGGGTGTGCCTCGAAGCGCAA